>NW_019154102.1:30555314-30957043 GCF_002288905.1 Enhydra lutris kenyoni
AATTTCCCAAACATTTTATAATTTGCTTTTATGTCTGGCTGAGTATAATAGCTAAATGTATAGACTCCAGAGCAAAACATTTGTGATTTTAATTTCAACTCTTTCACTTGTTGAATTCTCATAGGAAAAATACAATGTTTCAGTTCCTAAATTTTCTCTTCAGTAAAACAGGGGTAATGACGGGAACTACTTTATAGAGTTATCGTGAGGATTGGTCAAGATACAGGATGTGATCAGCTGAAGTTCCTACTGATGTCATATGAATTTTTTGGATTGGTTAATAAGGATGTTATGTTGTCATATATGATTTTTCCTAGTCTGTTTATATTTTCTATTAGCATGCAATAGCAGCTGAATGAAACATGTAAGCTGTACAAGAATTCAAGATAAAACAAATTCACTCTAATTCTTCCTTCTGAATCAATTTGGCCATATGCTTTGTCTTAGAAGTTCTTCATTCTCACCATCTCTTTACATTATTCTTTTGTTTTCATAATTTAGTAGGTCCAACCTTTTCTTTCCACTTCACTAATTAGTGTACATTGAGCTTTTTAAAATGATATTACTCTATTATTTTTTTATTGAGGTATAACTGATATATAACTTTGTATTAGTTTTAGATGTACAACATAATGATTTTACACTTACGTATTGAAATGACCACAACAGTGAATCTAGTTACATTCCCTCACCACACAAAGTTATATTTTTTTCTTATGATGAGAACTTTTAAAATTTACTCTTAGCCACTTTCATATATGCAATACAATATTATTGACTATAGTCACCGTGTTGCCCATTGTATCCCCAACACTTACTCATTTTATAATTAGATGTTTGTACCTCTTGATCCCTTTCATCCATTTCACCTACCTTCTACCTTCCTCCCCTCTAGCAAACACAAATCTGTTCTCAGGAACTAGAGTTTTGTTTTATATTATTTGTTCATTTGTTTTTTAGATTCCACATATAAATGAAATTAGACAAATGGTCAAATTAGACAATTTGTCTTTCTCTGTATGACTTATTTCACTTAGCATAATACCCTCTAGGCCCACTCATGCTGTCACAAATGGTAAGATATCATTCTTTGTTATGGCTAAGTAGTATTCTATTGCATATGCATATACAAATCATACCTACTTTATCCATTCATCAATTGATGGATTGTTTCCATATCTTGGTATTATAAATAACCCCATTATGAACACAAGGACACAAATATCTTTTCAAATTAGTGTTTTCATTTTCTTCTGGTAAATTCCCAGAACTGGAATTGCTGGATCATATGAGAATTCTGCTCTTTAATTCTTTGAAGAACCTCCATACTGTTTTCCACAGTGGCTACACCAGTGTACATTTCCACGAACACTACATGAGGGCTCCCTTTTCTCCACACCCACTCCAACACTTGTTATTTCTTTTTGATAATAGCCATTATAACAGGTGTGAGAAGATGGCTCATTATGGTTTTGAATTGTATTTCCCTGATGATTAGTGATGTTGAACATCTTTTCACATGTTTCTTGGCCATCTGCAGATATTTTTTGCAAGAAAGACCTCTTTCCATTTTTTAATTGGATCATTTGTTTTTCTTTGCTATTGAGTTATATGAGTTTCTAGATATTTTATATATTAACTCCTTATCAGATATATGATTTGCAAATAAATATCTTCTCTCACTGAGTAAGCTGCCTTTTCGTATTGTTGATGATTTCCTTTCCTGTGCAGAAACTGTATAGTTTGATGTAGTCCCAATTATTATTATTATTATTATTATTATTATTATTTTGCTTTTATTGCCTTTGCTTTAGGAGTCAAGACTGATGTGAGGAGTTTATCTCCTATATTTTCTTCTAGGAGTTTTATGGTTTCAAGTCTTACATTAAAGGCTTTAATCCATGCTTGAGTTAATTTTTGTATATGGTACAAGAAAGTGGTCCAGTTTTATTCTTCTGTATGTGGCTGTCCAGTTTTCCCAGCACATTTACTGAAGAAATTGTCCTTTTCTCTTGTATATTCTTGCTTCTTTTGTTCTAAATTAATTGACCATGTACATAAGGGTTTATTTCTGAACTCTCTATTCTGTTCCAATGACCTATGAGTCTGTCTTTTATGCCAATACCATAATGTCTGATTACTATATATTTGTAATATAGTTTGAAATTGAGGACCATAACACTTCCAGTTTTGTTCTTCTTTCTCAAGATTGCTTTGGGTTTTTTGTGGATCCATGCAAATCTTCGTATTGTTTGTTCTATTTCTGCAAAAAGTGTCATTGGAATTTTGGTAAGAATTGCAATGAATCTGTAGATTACTTTGAATAATATGGACATTTTAACAATATTAATTCTTAGCTCATGAGCATGGAATACCTTTTCATTTATTTGTGTCTTCTTTGATTTCTCATAATTTTTCAGTGTACAGGTCTTTCATCTCCTTAGTTAAAATTATTCCTAGGTATTTTATTCTTTCTAATGCAATTGTAAGTGGAGCAGTTTTCTTAATTTCTTATATTAATTAGAATAAGATTAATTCTCTTAATTCTCTTAATAAATTCTCTTCATATAATTAAGAATAATAATTCTTATTCTTTAATTTCTCATATAGTTCATTGTTACTGTATAGAAACACAACTGGTTTTTGTACATTGGTTTTGCAACTTTACTGGATTTATTTATTAGTTCTTAGAGGTTTTTGGTGGAGACTTTAGGTTTTCCTCACATAAATCATACTGCTTGAAAATAGGGAGAGTTTCATTTAGTCATTTCCAATTCAGATGCTTTTTGTTTTTCTTGCCTAATTGTTCTGGCTAGAACTTCAGTAATATGTTGGATAAAAGTGGCAAAAGTGGGCATCCTTGTCTTGTTCCTGATCTTATAAGAAAAGCTTTCAGCATTTCATCATTGAATAAAATGTTAGCTATGACCTGTCATATATGGCCTTTATTAAATTGAGGTATATTCTCCCTATACCTACTTTGTTAAGTGTTTACTATAAATGGATGTTGAATTTTATCAAATGCATTTTCTGTATCTATTGAGATGATTCTGGAATAATTCCCACTTGATTATAATTTATGATCCTTCTAATGTAATGTATTCATTCCAATAATATTTTGTGAAGGATTTTTCTATATATGTTAATCAGAGATACTGGCCTATAATTTTCCTCTTTTTTCTTTTCATGTGTGTGTGTGTGTGTGTGTGTGTGTGCGTGCACTCTCTTCTGGTTTGGGTATCAGGGTAATTTTGGCTTCATAAAAGTAATTTGGAAATATTCCTTTCTCTTCAATTTTCTGGAAGAGTTTGATGAGGATATGTATTAAATCATCTTTGCAAGTCTGGTAGAATATGCCAATGAAATTGGTCTTGGACTTTCATTTATTGGGCATTACATTATTGATTAAATCTCTTTACTAGTAATAGGTCAGCTCAGATTTTCTATTCATTTTTTAATATATTCTTCTATTTCTTCATGTATGATTCTAGGAATGTATTTCTTCTACATTGCCTAATTTGTTTGCACATAACTGTTCACATTAGTCTCTAATGGTCTTTAGTATCTGTTTCCATTGTAACTTACCCTCTTTAATTTCTCATTTTATTTATTTGAGCTCTCTCTTTTTTCTTAGTGAATCCAGCTAAAGGTTTGTTAATTTTATCTTTTCAAAGAACCAGCTCTTACTTTCATTGATCTTCTCTATTATCTTTTTGGTTGCTGTCTCATTTATTTCTTTTCCAGTTTAATCATTATTATTTCTTTCCTTCTACTAACTCTGGGCTTTATTTGTTCTTCTCCTTCTAGTTCCTTTAGGTGTAAAGTTAGATTGTTTGAAATGTTTCTTGTTTCTTGAAGTAGGCGTGTATTGCTAGGAACTTCCCTCTTAGAATTGTTTTTATAAAGCATCCTATAGATTTTGGTATGTTGTATTTTTATTTCTACCTACCCTTTGATTTCTTCATTGACCCATTGGTTGTTCAGTAGCATATTCTTTAATATCTACATACTTATGATTTTTCCAGTTTTCTTCTTGTGATTGATTTCTAGTTTGATATTAATTATATATTACTTGATATGGTTTCAATCTTCTTAAATTTTTTGAGACTTGTTTTGAGGCCTGGAGAACATTCTTTGTACATTTAAAAATGTGTATTCAGATGCTTTTGGATGGAATGTTCTCTATATATCTATTATGTCCATCTGGTCTAATGTGTCATTTAAGGCTGATGTCTCTTTACTGATTTTCTGTCTGGATGATCTATCCACTGATGTAAGTGGGGTATTAATGATCCCTACTATTATATTGCTGCTATTTCCTCCCTTTAGGTCTGTTAATATTTGCTCTACATTTGGCTTTTTTAAAATATAAAATTCTGTATTTGGTATGGCATTTTTTAATTAGGAATTCAAAGTCTCTTTTAAGCTGTTCTTACTATTTATCAGGATCGTTATAATTTTGGGTGGTGCAATGTTTACAAATTTGCAAAGGTTTTTAAGTAATCAACTCTGTATTATATTATATTTTCTAACTGTGCTATTTGGGAGCACAAGTTTGAGGAACAAGATGATTTTCAGAAATGCAAATGCCTGTGTGTGTGTGTGTGTGTGTGTGTGTGTGTGTGTGTACAGTGTTTAGAATAGAATGTGGCCTATAGAGTACATTTTAGGAAATTTCTACTGTGTTCATAGCATAATATAAGTTCTAAAATACAATTTATCTTAAATAGTGGGATGGGCCATATTTTCTCTAAGCAGACTTTTTTTTTTTTCCCCCCTTGGCTAGACTATCAATATCCTTCCTGGCCTCTTTCTTCTTAGCTTTTCCTTAAGAACTTCACAATCTAATGGTAAAAGGACACATTAAAGAAAATAAATTCAAAGAAATATATAATGCATTTTCTCTAAGGCTTATAATAGAGCATACCTGATTCACCCATTCCATGTCTCTTTAAAGACCCCAGCTGACCTCATTCCACCACCAGATGTATACAGTACATTTGCCATTTTAGGAATAGAAGGGAGTACCTGTCAGTTTTAACACACTGTTTGCATAAATCTTAAGAGAAAGGAAAGATAATAAATTATTAGCAAATACATTTTTATGCCACTTCTATTTGTAATACTTTTATTTCTCCTTCTGGAAGCTTTGTGCAAGCAATGTTGTCCTTTAAATCCCTCCCTACTGCCGCAGCCGTATTAGATTTTCTTCACCAACTTGGGACTCAGAAACTGATGTGAAAAAATGTTGAACTCCTTGAAATGATTCTTAATAAGGTATTGGAGCCCTTTTGTGTTTGTTTAAAATCCAAATTACCCACAAATTTTCTGATTCATTGTATCTGCCCTGGTGTCTGCATTTAATACATGCAAGAATCTTGATGTACTGCCTTAACTAAGAAATACCATCAGAGATTGGCATCTCTAATCAACACTTGGTGTAAACTTCTCCTTTCCCCTACATTTTATTTTGGCAAATCGCTTCACTTAATGTGGGGACTCATCCTCAAAATCTCTTTATCTTCATATGTTGCCTTTCTCTCAACACCCACATTTAATCAGTTGGCAAATCCAAGGTGTAAATTCTGCAAAAATGCTTAAATCATCTCTTTCCCTCCCAGTCACTCTGCAGTGTTTGCAGGAAAATCCAGTCACCTCTCATCTAAAAGGATATTTTTGCTTAAATCGTCCCTTTTTCCTCACCCTCAAGAATCAATCTTCAGTCCTCTTCCTAGAGACCAAATGACTATTAGATATTATTCAAAGAATTTATACAATCACCACATTCTCTTTATTAGAAAGGCACAGTGACAGTATCTGTATGTATATATATGTGTATATATGTATACACAAATACATATATATATATTATATATATATATGCATACTAACATATATATGTGTATATATGTTAGTAACTAGTAACTAGGAATTGGCTTATGAAATTATGTAAGTTAGAAAACAAAATCTATAGTGTGGGCCAGCTGGCTGAAGACCCAGGAGAGCAAATGGTGCAGTCCCAGTTTGAGGGCAGCCTTGCTCAGGGAGGCCAGTCTTTTGTTCTATTCAGGCTTTCAACTATTGGATGAGGCCCATCCATTAGAAAGGAAAATTAGCTTTGCCCAAATTTCACCAAATATTAATCTCTTCCAGCGTTGGTGGTATAGTGGTGAGCATAGCTGCCTTCCAAAAACACTCTCAATGTTGACACATAAAATGAATCATTACACCCTTTAGAACTTCAGTCTAGCTGATCAGATTTACTATATCCTCCATTTTGCCTGCTATACACCCTACGTTTTAGATATACTGAACATCTTTTCTTTTCCTCTATTTATTGGAATATATATTTATTAAGTATCTACTTGGTGTTAGACACAATGAAGAATATAAAAATAAGCTACATTTTGTATTCCTTCTCCTCTTTGCCTTTGTTCACATTTTCCAATCTTTGGAATTCCTCCCAGTTTCTCATCCAAGATCAACAGTGAGAAGTAAAACTCTGTTCAACTATCAAAATTTTCTCAAATCCTACTTCTTTCTTTAAATCATTCTATAACATTGCTGTATTTAGAAACCCCCTCTCTTTCAATTGTGCATTGTGCCATGTATAATTAATTTTTGCAATTAAGCTTATAGCACTTTTGGTACATATGTGTTTGTGTGCATACATGTACACACCTATTTTAATCTATCTATGTATCTATGATTGACTGAAGGAAGAAACTGTACCTTACAGTAATTAACCCTACTCCTGGTATATGGGAAAGTTAAAAATGGACAAACAGAAACAAAACCAGAGAAAATAGATTGAGTATACCGCTTCTGTTTTGTTCAGAAAAATATATAATTTCAGGGTTTTGTACCCATGAAGAATAAAAAGTTCATGCACTTGAACAGGGTAGTGATAGTATCTTCTCTATACAATTTTGTTCTATTAAGTCTAGGACCCTTAAATAGCAACTCTAGCTTCCTCAACATAGAGAAGAATCTGTGCTATTTGTTTCTCAAAAGGAAATTTTGAACAATCATTTGTTTAAGGAAAAACAACATTCTAAGTATTTTGTCAAATTTTCTTATGACATTGTAAAATGATCTCAGTTTTTATTTTCTGAACGCTCATATTTTTATTTTAGATTTTCTGGATTATATGTTCCTTTTCCAGTTTTAGCAGGGGATAATCAATAAAACTGAGCAATCAAGGTAAACAGAGGAGCTCTTTTCAGGTAATTTTTCTCATTTATCTGGTCAAGTCACTAGATTATATAATCTTAGAGTCAGAGCTATTATTTAATATTAGTAATTTTCAACACTGGATGTATTATAAGTCTTTGAGATGTCTCATAGAATAAACTGCTGAGTTCCATATTTACATGTTTTTTCACACCTACCCCATATTTTTATTTAATGGAATCTCGGATTTCATAATTTAACACCTGTTCCTCATGAACTGCTGCATTCTTTTGGCATATAAGGACTACTGACCTAGTCAAATTTCTTAGATTTCAAATGAAATCTGTAGTAAATCAGTATTATAATGCATTTGAACCTGTATCTCCTGAGTGCTGGGTTGGAAGTCAGCTAGTTAACACTGTCTCTTCTAATAATAGATAACATATTGTATTAACCTGGCTAATAAGAATGAAAATTTATTGGACTTCAAATTGGCAAAAGCCATAGGTCCCAAGGTCCAAATAGTCCACAGGAAACACCTGTGCTTCTATTTTCCTGGGCAAACCATTAGCATGATGAAAATGTGATTTCTATAGATGGGACAGAGTGATCAATTTAAAATAAAGCCAGAAGAATTAGCCTCATATACACAGCATTACATTCAGCTTAATTAGGAGATAAGCCAGGATGCATAGTATCTTGTCTTTGTGCCAATATTCAAAAAACGGCAGAAGGAAAAAAATGGTATGACAATCTGGAAGAGCTGACAGACCCAATAAAAAATTCAACTGACAAGAAGTCCACATGTAAGGTGTAATTTGCTAATAGACTGGCACATTGAGCTTCTTTGAAATAAAATTAGGAAGCAAATTCCCTTGCATTCAAAAGGTACAAAGAATTAGTGGAGTTAATAGGTTTTATGGAAGCATTTACTGGTAGTTTGCTCTACCTGGATGCAAAGACTAACCCCGTAATTACAGAATAATGAAACACAATCCAAGTCAGGGATGAAATATCCTTGAATAGCAATAACTTTATCAGCTAAGAAAGGATTTTCCAGAACTGCTTGATCCAAACAAGATGATTCAGTTAAAGGTACACATATTTTCCAATTATAATAGTCTGCTGATATCAGTGGAGAAAGACAGGAAAAAAGGCAGAAAATGTGCAGATAAACAGTTAGCTTGTAAGTCTGAGACCATATAAATGGTGGCCAAAGAGGTAATGTGTTTCTACTCATTTAGTAAATCACAAGATTGCTATTCTCCTTTGAATATTATTATCCCAGGATCTAATAGTTTAAGAAAGATGGTTCAGAAGAGTGCCCTGAAATTTTGAGAATATTTTTGGTATTTTTTTTAGAATTTTGTTTATTTTGAAAGAGAGAGAGAGCAAATGCATGTGAAGGGGAGAAAGGGCAGAGTCAGAGAGGGAGAATCTCAAGCAGACTCCCGGCTGAGTGTGAAGCCCAGCACGGGGATCAATCTCACAATCCTGAGATCATGATCTGAGCAGTAATCAAGAGCCAGATGTTCAATTGACTGAGCCATCCAGGTGCCCTAGTTTTTAGTATTTTTTTAAAGTTACTTTTGTTTTATTGGGAAACAGTGAAGTACAGTTTATACCCTTTATATGAGTTTGGCCTTTTCCCAGGTTTAGGATTATAGAACTTTAGAGCAGAAAGAGACCTGAATCATGTAAAGACGTGGTTCCCAAATGCTGGTATATAAGCAAGTGCTAAGTTGGAAGTATCCCAATCAGCTGGGGAAACTGTGAAATGCAGAAATAAATAAATCCATCCATCCATCCATCCTTAGGCCTTTGGAGAATAACATATATTTGCTTATAATACAGTAGCACATACTAAGTTTCCCAGGCCTACACAGAATAGGAAGAACAGAGGGAGAGGTCTTCAAAAAAAATAGTAGAAATGAGAAGACTGGAACTATGTTTGACCACTGAGAAGAATATTAATGTATTTATGACAGATTTGTTTGTAAAGATTTGATAAGAGGAAGAAGTTTTATCAGAGAACACTACTAGGCTGATCAGTGAGAGCTATTTATAGATTTATAGTCATGTAAATAAAAACTATTTACATAAAAATTTGGACATACTTAGCTTAAGGATGGGGGAATCCAGTGTTGTGTGGAGGTATTAGAAAGCTTAGTTTTCAACAACAATAAATGTTCAACAACAATAAATTCAACAATTGACATTAATTGAATACTGAATTAATTGAATTGAATTAATTGAATACTGAGCTTTTTTCAATCAATTAGACTTGAATGGGAACAATACCTATAATAGTCAAAGAAAGAAAAGGTTAAAAAGAGTATTTACAAGAAATAAGAATGAAATGAAGGGAAAGTGCCAAAAGTTTTCATTATTCCTCTGGCTAGTTGGGATCTTTTCTAGTTCCACACACACTTTAGGATTATTTGTTCCATCTCTGTGAAAAAAGTTGATGATATTTTGATAGGGATTGCATTAAATGTATAGATTGCTCTGGGTAGCACAGGCATTTTAACAAAATTTATTCTTCCAATCCATAAGCAAGGAATGTTTTCTCATTTCTTTGTGTCTTCCTCAATTTCTTTCACAAGTGTTCTGTAATTTTTAAAATACAGGTCCTTTACCTCTTTGGTTAGGTTTATTCCTAGGTATCTTATGGTTTTTGGTGCTATCATGGAATTGATTCCTTAATTTCTCCTTCTTCTGTTTCATTGTCAGCATATAGAAATGCAACCGATTTCTGTGAATTGATTTTGTATCTTGCCTTGTTGCTGAATTTCAGTATGAGTTCTAGCAATTTTGGGGTGCAGTCTTTTGGGTTTTCCACATAAAGTATCATATCATCTGTGAAGAGATATGAATGCTTTTGATTTCTTTTCGTTGTCTAATTGCTGAGGCTAGGACTTCTAGTACTATGTTGAATAGCAGGGGTGATAGTGGACAGCCCTCCCAAGTTCCTGGTCTTAGGGGAAAAGCTCTGTTTTCCCCATTGAGAATGATATTTGCTATGGCCTTTTTGTGTATGACTTTTATGATATTGAGGTATGTTCCCTCTAATCCTACACTATGGAGAATTTTAATCAAGAAAGGATGCTGTATTTTGTCAAATGCTTTTTCTGCATCAATTGTGAGGATCATATGGTTCTTGCCCTTTCTTTTATTAATGTGACATATCATGTTGGTTGATTTTCAAATGCTGAATCACCCTTGTAGCCCAGAATAAATTCCACTTGGTCATGGTGAATAATCCTTTTAATGTACTATTGGATGGTATTGGCTAGTATCTTGGTGAGAATTTTGGCATCCATGGTCATCAAGGATAATGGTCTATAATTCTCCTTTTTGATGGGGTCTTTTCCTGGTTTTGGGATCAGGGTAATGCTGGTCTCATAGAATGAGTTTGGAAGTTTTCCTTCAATTTTTAGAAACAGCTTCAGAAGAAGCATTTTTTTTTTTTTTTAAGATTTTATTTATTTATGTGGCAGAGAGAGAGAGACAGTAAGAGAGGGAACACAAGGCGGAAGAGTGGGAGAGGGAGAAGCAGGCTTCCCGCTAAGCAGGGAGGCCTATGCGGGGCTTGATTCCAGGACCCTGGGATCATGACCCAAGCCACTTAATAACTGAGCCACCCAGGTGCCCCTTGTTGGGAGATTTTGATGACTGCTTCAATTTCCTTGCTGATTATGGGTTTGTTCAGCTTTTCTATTTCTTTCTGTTTCACTTTTGGTAGTTTATATGTTTTGGGGAATGCATCCATTTCTTCCATATTGCCTAATTTGTTGGCATATAGCTGCTCATATGTTCTTAAAATTGTATTTCCTTCATATTGTTCATGTTTTCTCCACTTTGATTCATGATTTTATTAATTTGGGGACTTTCTCTTTTCTTTTTGATAAGTCTGGCTAATGGTTTATCAATTTTATTAATTATTTTAAAGAACCAGCTTTTAATTTCATTGAACTTGTTCTTCTGGGTTCTATTTTATTGATTTCTGCTTATTTATTTATTGATTTTTCTTCTCCTGCTTGGTTTAGGCTTTATTTGCTGTTCTTTCTCCAGGTCCTTTTAGGTGTAAGTTTAGGTTGTGTATTTGAGACTTCTAATTTTTTGAAAAAGTCTTGTATTGCTCTGTACCTCCCTCTTAGGACTGCCTTTGCTGTATTGCAAAGGTTTTGAACAGTTGTATTTTCATTTTCATTTGTTTCCTTGAATTTTTTAAAAATTCTTCTCTAATCTTCTGGTTGACCCATTCATTCTTTAGTAGTCCATTAGTGTGGCAAATGATTCTCCACCACCTCACTTTCAGTCTGGAGGTGACTTTAGGTCTAAAATAAGTCTCTTATAGACAGCATATGGGTGGTTCTTACTTTTTTAATCCAATCTGATACCTGTGCCTTTTGATTGGTGCATTTAGTCCATTTACATTCAAATGAAGTACTGAAAAATATGAATTTAGTGCCATTTTGTTACCTATGAATTCCCTGTAGGTGGTCTTTCTTTCTGGTCTATATTACTTTTGGGCTCTCTCTTCACTTACAGGTTCCTCTTTTGTATTTCTTGCAGGGCTGGTTTAGTGGTCACAGATTCTTTTAGTTTCTCTTTGTCCTGGAAGCTCTCTCTCTGTCCTTCCATTCTGAATGATAGCTTTGCTGCATAAAGTATTCTTGGCTACATGTTTTTCTCATTCAGTATCCTGAATAGATCATGTCAGTCCTTTCTGGCCTGCCAGGGCTCTGTGTATAGTTCTGCTGCCTGCCTAATATTTCTACCCTTGTCGGTTAAGAATCTCTTGTCTCATGCTTTCAGGATTTTCTCTTTATCTCTGAAATTTGCAAGCTTCACTATTATATGTTGGGGTACTGATCTATGTTTATTGATTTTGAGAGGGGTCCTCTTTCTACCTCTTGGACTTGAGTGCCCATTTCCTTTCCAAGATTAGGGAAGTTCTCATCTATGATTTACTCAAATATACCTTCTGGCCGGCTCTCTCTTTCTTCATCCTCAAGGACCCCAATAATTCTAATATTGTTTCACTTTATGGTGTCACTGATTTCTTGAAGCCTCCCCTCATGGTCCATTAGCTGTTTTTCTTTTCCTCAGCTTCCTTCCTCTCCATCATCTTGTCTTCTATGTCACTGACTCTTTTGCCTCATTTACCCTAGCTGTTAGAGCACCCAATTTAGACTGCATCTCAGTTAAAGCATTTTTTTTTTATTTCATACCAATTAGATTTTCTTTCTGCACTAAGAGATTCTCTAGTGTGTTTTATGCTCTTTTCAAGCCCAGCTAGTAACTTTATAATTGTTATCCTGAATTCCAGATCTGACATTTTACCTATATCCATATTGATTAGATCTGTGACAGAGAGCATTACCGCTGTTCTTTTTTGTTATTGCTGTTGTTTTTAAACTTTTTTAAAAAAGATTTTTTTTAAATTTATTTGTCAGAACGAGAGAGAGCACAAGCAGGGGAGCAGCAGGCAGAGCAGGTAGAGAGAGAACCAGTCTCCCCACCAAGCAAGGAACCTCATGCAGGACTCAATTCCAGGACCCTGGGATAATGAACTGAGCCAAAGGCAGCTGCTTAAACTGACTGAGCCACCCAGACATCCCTGGTTCTTTTCTTGTAAATTCTTACTTCTAGTCATTTTGCCCAGAGAAGAATGGATGAACAAGAGAACAAAATAAAAAATATCAACCATGACTCAAGTGAAATATACTCTAGGCAAATCTGAAGAGGTCAGAAACCAAAAAAGAAAAGAAAAAAGAAAAAAAAAGTCTGTGTGTGTGTGGGGCAGGGGGTGGAGAATATAATCTCCCAAGTGGACAAAACAGGGTGATCCACTTGGTCCTAGGTATATGTTGGTCTGTTTGTTAGAAGACACTAAATCCCAAAATGGTAAAGAAAGCAAAACATATATATACAAAGATAAAATTGAATGCATTGAAAGGAAGCAAAAAATGAAGACTACATCTATAAAATATAAATGTAAAAAAGGAAAGTTAAGAAAGACTTAAAAACAATGAGTTGATAAAAATAAGAAACTAGTTGAGAAGGAAAAAAAGAAAAAAGAAGGAAAATTTTAAACTGAAAAATAAATGAATCATGAGAAAAAAACCTTGAATTCTATATACTATTTTTTCCTGGTGGTAGAGTTTTACAGTCCTGTGTACACATAAACTTGGTGTTCACCTATTGTTCCAGCTGGTCTTCTGGGGGGAGGGGCCTGCTGTGCTGATTTTCAGGTGTCTTTGCCTGGGTGGAGTTGCACTGCTCCTTGCCAGGGGGCAGGCTCAGTGTAAGCTGCTTCTGGTTGCTCTATGTGGCTTTTGTTCCCAGAAGGCTTTCCACACCTCTTTAGAGGATAAAGATAAGAATGGCTGCATCCTATCACCAGCCCCAGGGCTGAAAGATCATGGTCCTCTCTCTTAAGTAAACCCTTAGGGTAAGTGATCTTCACTTCTGTGTATGCCAAACTCTGAACACTCCTGCAGTGTGTACCAACACCAAACCTTCAGGGGGAAGATGGAGATTTGCGGCATTTCTGCCCTTCGCAGGCCCCCACAGGGAAAGCTGTCATCTGGTCAGGCCTCGGTTCAGGGTTTATGGCAAACCAAGCTGAGAGTCCCCCTCAGCCTTGCTGACCAAACCCGGTTTCCCAGCTTGAATGCTTGGAAACTCTGCCAGCTCAGGCACCCCCATTCCTTCTGTGACCTTGGGGATCCTGAGACCACAATGTACCACCTAGAATTCTGCCCCACTTCACCACCTGAGTACCTTTCAGGAAGAGACATGTCTCCCTGGAGCAGATTTCTAAAGGTTCCAATTTTGCCTCCAGGGCTATATCACTTTCCTGTAGTTGGCTTACAGAGGCTCCTTCCCCTCACCATTTATCTTCCAATATATCGTTTCAGATTCACTTCTCCACACCTCCTGCCTTGCAAAAAGTGGTCAGTTTTCTATTTGTAGAATTCCAGCAATTTTTTTCTTACCTCTCAGGTTGAATTCATAGGTGTTCAGAATGATTTGAAAGTTATCTAGCTAAATTCAAGGGACCAGATGAAACAAGATCCCTTACTCTTCTGCCATCTTGCTTTCCTTCCTCTATATTTATCTTATTGATTGATAGTTGCCAATGTATTTCTTGGTTGAATTAAATGTTCCTCAGGTTGCAAAGACCTTATTCCATTTTATCTCCAAATCCTGGGTGTTTCTTGAAAAAAATAAAGTTCTTTATTCTCTCATTCTTTTTGTGTATGATGCTTCTCCTACCCCTCTGAGATGCTTTAGGATGCTTCTCTTTATTTTTGACTCTGTAATTTCATAGGGATTTGGCTTGTTCTGGGCTTTTTATTATTAAAAGTAATGTCTATTTATTGCTATGTTGGTTTGAAAATATATAAAATTCAATCTGGGAAATTTATTTTATTATCATTATTTTTGTATATGAATCTGAAATTTCTATAACTCCATTTTCCCTTTTTATTTCTCTAATATACCTGTTATCTCTGGTAGCTGAACTTCAGTGAATCCAGTCTTCTTATTGTTCCTTTCTTCATTTTTTTTGTTCTATCTTCTAAAAGATTTCCTTGCACTTATAGTCAAAGCCCTTTACCATTGTTCTGTTACTTTAATTCTTATTTTTAAAATTTCACATGATCTCTTCATCCTCGATATTTTAATGTTGTTCTCCTTCAGGGTAATTGATGTAATAACTGAGGCTACTAATTGCACAAAATTTTTTTTTCAACTGCTTCCTGTATTATTTTATTTAACTTCACTTTTAAATGCCCTTTCCATTCATATAAGCACTCTCAAACAGGTGGCAATCATTGACTATCTATTTATAATTAAGAATAAGACAATGTTAATCAGGCTTTAAGCTCAAGGTAATAGAGGGAACATGTTCACTAGAGGTCCTGAACTTAAGGTGTTTGGGTGGAGAGGGAGATCTTTTGGAGGAAGATGCCACATTTCAGATTTTTTTAAAAGATAGATTCTGAAGAAATTCAATGTTTTGGAAACAAACAATAATCAAAAATAAAACTATCTTCCAGGACCCCACTTAGGGAGGACAGAGAACTGCGGGGTGATAGAAGGTGTTGCGATATCTCATTATTCAATTTTCAGCTCCCATTTTATTTCTGTGTTTTTATTTTGTCACTTTAGTTCTCTATGACCCCATCTCCAGCCATTCTATTCAGAAATCCAAAGGCTCTCATGTAGAATATTTTTAGAGAACCACATCTTTTGACAAGTTGGGCTGGATTAGTTTCATGACTTTGGGGTTGAGGGTGAGGCAAATGGATAAAGGAGTATGCCCACAATTCTCACAATTCTGACAAATTTTAAACTAATCTCTCTGGTTTTTGCTTGAAGCCTCATTCCCATCTTCTTTGGTAGCCTGTGCCATCAAGCCCCATGTTTTTGAAATTTCTTTTCAGTAAACTCTGCTTCTCCTTGCCATCCCTTTCTGTAGGCAGTCACTCCAGTCTGTTAAGTCACATAAGGCTCCTTTTGTCTGATAAGCCAGTCAATAATCCTCTACTGCCCATTTCCACCTTGTAGGACTCTGTTGGTATATTGGGCCCATTGCTGGCTAAACTCTCATTTTCTCAATCTTCATTGGTTTATATATCTTTTCCCCTTTACTGTCACCATAATGAAATCTTCAGGGAAAGAGAAAATGCATTTTTGCCTTCAATTCATTAAGTTTAACTCTTAGTCCAGATTTAGTATATTTTCTCTGAATTTTTAAGAAGGATTAAAACCCTATTGAACTAAGTAGTCATTAAGATGGTCTTTTCAATTAAAAAAATACTATTTTCCTTCTGAAAGCAGTCTCAGAGTGACTGACAGAAATCCATTTTCTTGCTTTTATTACAATCTCACTTCACTCAGCTTTGTAGCAGTTTCTGGGTTGTTAGAATGTCTGAAATGACAGGAAAAACTATTCAAAGGCAAAAATATCTTGTAGGAGAAAAGGCCCTAGGAATTCTGCCTAACATAAAGGCTTTTTATTCTCCCTCCCACTGACTATGGGGGAAAAAATTTTAAAGAACCGACAAAACCATATCAACAATTTTCATTAAAAACACATTCATGTCAACATTAAGTAAGTTCCCATCAATTACAATGGGACATTTATGTATGTGCAAAGTAAGGAAATGAAAACAGCAATGTAGGGCATAGTGCAATCCATTTAGGAGAAGTTCATCATTTCTATAACAAAATCACAAAGCATTTCAGATGCAGATTTATCACAAGATTATTAGGGAAAGACTCCTCTTTTCTCTTTTTCAATCCTTTTATCCAGTGCTTTGGCACATAAAATGCTTTCTTTCCCATTAAGTGTTGAGTTGGAGCACTTAGCTCTTAGAAAAATAGCATAGGCAAGGACGGACTTTACCTTTATAAGACAAAGTGTTCCAAGAGACTACATAAAACAATATGGATTAGAAAGTTACCGACAAACATTCTACCTTCCAATATGCATTCTAAGAACATTATACCTAAAAGTATTGAGATAAATTATGACCTATGGTTTGTATCATGCTAGAAATCAAAATATGGAAATGAAAGCCGACTTTCCAAGACTACTGCTTCACCCTAGCTTTATCAGGTCCCTTCTAGCCCTTGACCAGCTCTCTGCTCTTGATCTCATTTACAGTGAACCAGATAGACATCTACTCCTCTGACTCATATACTACATTCTTTACTTTAGTTGAGTGCCATTTTTATGAACTATGGAATATTCCTATCTTGGTCTCATTCCTGAATATGAATTATAGGAGAAGATGAACTATTCAGACGGACAAGTCAATGAACATGGTTACTAAGCCTCTGTTTCATTTCTTTCTTCTAAATCCTGCCCACAGGAAATGGGTAAGCATTTGAAAACATAACAGAGAATAATAAAGCAGCATAGATACATATGGGGAAAACACTTCATGATTTATATTGTTGTTTTATACACATTATCTTTTTAGATACTCATACCAACCACATAGAGTAGGCAGAAGGACTGAGCTTATTCCCATTTTACATAGTTTTAAAAGAAGGCAGGTGAGATAACTTCACACAAAAGTGGGATTGTTGGGATTCATATACCAGGTCTAGAACAGTATTTCAATTCAGTGCAGGACTCAGATTAGCCTTTCCCTTTTGTAGAGGCATGAAGTTAAATTGCAGCATCTTGTGTCTGTTTTTTTCCTTCCTGAACCAATTAGAATAGAAGGCATCCAAATGGGAAAAAAGAAGTAAAATTGTATCTGCTTGCAGATAACATAATCTTACATACAGAAAACCTTAAAAACTCTATCAAAAAAAGTTTTACCTAATAAATAAATTCAGTGAAGTTTCAGGTTACAATATCAACATACAAAAAATTAGTTGCATTTTTATAAATGAACAGTGAGCTACCAAAAAGATATTAAGAAAATAACCCCATTTATAGTAATATCAAAAAGAATACAATACTTAGGTTCAATAGAAATTTAACCAAGAAGGTGAAAGATCTGTGGTTCAATAGAAATTTAACCAAGAAGCTGAAAAACCTGTGCACTGAAAACTATAAAGCATTGTTGAAAGAAATTGAAGAAGACACAAATAAATGGAAAGGTATCCCATGTTCATGGATTTGGTGAATAAATAGTGTTAAAATGCTCTTACTAGCCAAATCAATCTATAGATTCAGTGAAATCTTATCAAAATTCCAATGGCATCTCCTAAAGAAATTGAAAAAGAAAATGCTAAAATTCATATGGAATCATAAAATACCCCAAATAGGCCAACCTATTTTGAGCAAGAACAAAGCTGGAGACATCATACTTCCTAATTTCAAAATATATAGCAAAACACAATAGTAATCAAAACAGTTTGGTACTGGCATACAAACAGACACACAGATCAACAGAACAGAACAGAGAACCCAGAAGTAAACTCATACATATACAGTAACCAAATTTTAAACAAGGGGGCTGAGAATATACAATGGGAAAAGTATAGTCTCCTCAATAAATAATGTTGGGAAAACAGGATATCTATATGCAAAATAATGAAACTGGACCCCTATCTAACACCATACACAAAAATCAACTCAAAATCAATTAAAGATTTAAACATTAGATCAGAAACCATAAAACTCCTAGACAAAAACATACAGGTAAAGCTTGACATTGGTCTTAGCAGTGATTTTTTTGGGAGATGACACCAAAATCATAGACAATGAGAGCAAATATTTATAAGTAGAGCTATATCAAACTAAATAGTTTCTAAATAGCAAAGGAAATGGTTAACATAATGTAAAAGCAAACTTTGGAATGGGAGAAAATACTTGAAAACCTTATGTCTCTAAGGGGTTAGTATCCAGAGTATGTAACAACTCTTACAACTCAAGAGCAAAACAAAACAAAACAAAACAAAAAACAAAAAACCAACCCCCCCCAAAA
The DNA here is from genome assembly GCF_002288905.1 of Enhydra lutris kenyoni. Lineage (NCBI taxonomy): Eukaryota > Metazoa > Chordata > Mammalia > Carnivora > Mustelidae > Enhydra > Enhydra lutris. The sequence goes on from NW_019154102.1 coordinate 30,573,953, forward strand.
ATCCTCACCAAAACAAAAAAGCAAAATAATAATAGTAATAATAAATAAATAAATAAAAAAGAACCCCAACAAAAAAACAAACAAACAAAAATCCCAATTAAAAAATGGCCAAAGTACCCCAATAGATTTTTGTTTCTGAAAAACACATGCAAAAGGCCATCAGGTAATGAAAAGACACTCAGCATTACCAATAACAGAGAAAATGCACATCAAAACCACAATGAGATACCATTCCACACATGTTCAAATTGCTATTATTAAAGAAATCAAAAGATAACAGATGTTGGTGGGATTCAGAGATAAAGGAACTCATATATTATTGGTGGGATATAAACTAGTAAAGCCATTATACTAAACAGTTTGATGTTACCTGAAAAAATACATATAAAATTACCTATGATCAAATAATCTCACATATGGGTATATATCCAAAGGAAATAAAATTACAAGCTCAAAGATATATCTGCATTCCCATATTCACTGCAGCACTATTCATAGAAATCAAGATATGTAAACTAAATAAGTGTCTGATAGTAGTTGAATAGATAAAGAAAATGTGATAGGTATATATATCACACACACATATATATGTACAATATTATAATATTCAGTCTTAAAAAGAAGGAAATCCTTCAATTTGTGACAATACAGATAAACCTGAAAAACATTATGCTCTGTGAAATAAGACAGATACAAAAAGACTAATATTGCATGAACTCCCTTATATGTATCATCTAGGGGGAAAAAGCCAAATTCATTGTAACAAAGAACAGAATCATGGTTATCAGAGGCTGGGGGGCATGAAGGAAAAGGTTAGTTTAAAATAAAAATGGAAGAAATTAGAATTGTGGTTGCCAGGTGCTGGGAGGAGGGAGTCACAGGAAGTTATTTAACAAGTGCAAAGGTTTAGTTTTGCAACACAAAAAGAGTTCTGTGAATGGAGGGTAATGATGATGCCTCTATAATATAAATGCACTTAATATCACTGAAATGTACCCTTAAAAATGTTTATGATAGTTGATTTTATATGTATTTGCCACATGAAAAAATAGGCTAAAAAAATCAAGGCAGAAATACTTAACACTGTGTTCATGTATCTGTAGGAAGGTCTCTGGACATCATGGGGAGACAACAATACATTTGAAATTATTTGCAAATTGTGTATCCTCCCTCACCCCATTTGGGGAGAGATTCCAATAGCTTTCAGCAGAAACTTAAGAAATGCAAGCTGTGAAAATTAAGGAGAAGGCTAAGGAAAGCTTTACCAGGTTTTTGTAGCTTAAAAGTAATAAAAATCCAAAGGTTTTATTGTTAAACTTACATGTGAAAGAGACATGTATAATGTCAATAAATTATACTATTTGTTATCCAACCACTATAATTCATCTCTTAGAGATAGTGAATACTCTGCTTGAATGTCGAGGCTCACTTCTCTTAAATTTCAACATACCCCAAATTTGTAGCTCCATCTCCCCATTTGACTGTCAAAAATCAGTGTCTAGAGATGGTAAATGGGTTGGCCAAGGTGACACAAATGCCTATTTTTCATTCTAACTAAAATCAAGGTCTTCCAGATACCTTATTCTCATTAAGGTCAGTGGACACCTAGAATGTTATGAAATAACAACTAAGATGTATTATAAGCTCACTATATACTACTATTTTAAGCACTACCTACATAATGGCATTTCTCACTTTACAACATTCTTATGAGATAGGAGCTTATTAGTTTTCATAGTTTTTCAGTAGATGCTTTCATTTTACAGGTCAAGAAAATGAGGTGTGTGAACATTAACTTGCTTATTATGTTCAGATAGGAAGTGACAGAGTTAGATTCAGATTCAGGTAGGTCTGACTATAAAAGCCTAACTCTTCACCACTGTATTATTCATTCTCTAATTATGAATGAGGACTAAGCTATAGCCATTTACACAGAAGGTATATCTGATTTGATTCAAGAATACAGAGCTAAATAGCAGAGAAATGTGAAAAGTAGCCAGAGGTTTAGAACCCTGTGTGTGAAACTCTCCTTAAAATCTCTCAGTATTACAGAGTAATAGAAAGATTAAGGAGATCATTATTACCATTAATATTTAGACCAACAATAAGCAGATGGTGGAAATGAATCCTGCAATCTAAAGTAGACCACCAAAAAAGGGAGAGCTAATATCTAGGCTTGCCATTTACTAGATAGAAAAATTGTGTAATCTCAGCATAACCTCTGAAACACATAATTTCTCACATACTGTGCTCCTTTGATAAGGGAAATCTGTGTTCTGAGGTGGCTGGCCTATCCAGCAGGGGATCCCAGTCCTGGCCCCAGGACCATTCCTGGTTTTCCCCCCTTGCCCCACCTGCCACGGGCACAAGAATGCCACAGATATGGAAATAAAAGTGTATAAACTACCCCCTTTGTTTGTGCTCAGGGCTCAGACCTTGGGAGATTACTCTTCTCTGAGCCCACCGGTGTTAAATAAACCTCTGATCCTCCAAGGTCTCCAAGTGCCACTTGGTTCTTTGGCTAGGATCCAGTCCAGGTTCTGTAACATTTGGTTCCCTGACCAGGAAAACCAACCATGTTGGCCCACTGTTGCCACTGGTTTGGGGGCAATGGTGGAGTGGTGACAGAATGAGGGGTTGTAATGGAGAAGGTGCACCCTGCCTAATCTTCAGCAGTCTCCCACCCAGTCGCTTTGGACCAGCCCAGCTCCGCTGTTCCCACTGGACTCAAGGAGACTTGGCAGGTGAGGACCAGACCCCGACATTGGATTCCGGTAAGGCCTGCGGTTCCAGGACCCAGTTAGGCTCACCTGTCAGGGTGTAAAGAGAGACTACCTCCCAGAGACCTCTTAGAGGTCTCAGAGGTAGGGATTCCCAAGGAGGGAGGTCCTTCAGGTCAGGAACCTCCTAAAAGAGGGGACAGGAAGGAATTTCTGAAAGGAAAGGAATTCTGCAGTTCAGGGCCTCCCAGGGGGAGAGGAACTGTAATAACTTCTGGAATGAATGTATGAGTGAATGTGCAGTTTGACCTGGCTTATCAGGTGGACTGATTCTGTGGTTCCATGGGCGGGCACCCTAAGGGGTCCCAGAAGCCTACAGAGTCCGAGTGGGCCCTAACCTGTTTCTGTGGTGACCTCATAAGGTCTAAGTCTAGCCCCTTTGGGGCACCAGTCCGAGGTTTATGCGGATTTGCTACAGCTAAGAGGCACCCAAGTCTCTTCTGGGAAGGCAGAAAGGTGGGCATGTGATTGGTCTTCCCTTTGGAGCTGCACCCACCCTTTATCTGTCTCTACACAACCACACACAGGAACATCACTATGGGATCAGGGCAGAGTAAACCTACAGTTCTTGACACAATGATCAAAAATTTCAGGAAGGGGTTTTCAGAAGACTATGGAGTTAAGATGTATCCCGGCAAACTGAGAACCCTATGTGAGTTAGAATGGACCACGTTTAATATCGGATGGTCTTCAGAAGGGACGTTGGTTGTCCCAATAGTTCGTCAGGTGTGGCAAGTTGTAATAGGGGAACCAGGACACCCCGACCAGTTTCCGTACATTAACTCCTGGCTAGGAGACCAGACCCTCCCCCCTTGGGTATAATTTGCTTGCAATAGGCAAGGACAGGCCAGGGTCTTAATTGCCTCATCCAAATGGCCCCAAAAGACTGACAGAAGCCCCAGCCTCCACAGATCCTAGCCAAAGAGCCCAAGGATAAACTGATCCTGCCCCCTCTGTACACACCCCCAAGGCCATATACACCCGACCCCCTCTAGTTCCAGACACTCCACTGCCATCAGTCTTCCCAGTGCTCCAGGCCTAGAGGATCAACTTCCTCCGGGACCAGCAGCCAGGCTGTGCCCCAGGCCAGGCAAGCACACTCCAAATGCTGGTACAAGAAAAGCAAGAACCCAAAAGGCACAATAAAGACATTACAGTTCAACCCAGCCATTCCATGATGTATTATTAACCTTTCTCCACCACTGACCCTCTCAACTAGACACATGAGCCCACCTGTTCATTCTGGAAAAGGGTTTTCAGAGTGGCCCTCTTGGCAGATCTATAAGGTGGAGTGGCCCCAACCACTGAAAGGCAGAAAACCCAGAACACCCTTGGCCAGGGACCAAATATGTCTACTGTAAAGAAAAGGGGCATTAAAAGAATGTATGTCCCACCAGGGGAAAGGCTCAAAAACCCAACCACTATGAGGAAGAACCCCCAGAAGGGGACCTCATAGGCCTTGCAGAAATAGACTCAGACTAAGGGGGACCAGGCTCTTCTCCTTGGCCCCATGAGCCCATGGTCAAAATAAAAATGGGGCGCCAACCGGCGACTTTTATGGTTAATACTGGTGCTAAGCACTCTGTTGTCATCTCCCCAGTGACCCCTTTCAGCAAGAGGACTGCGACTATCCTTGGGGATACCAGGACATGGATAATATAATAGCCATTTTGCCAGGCTCATCAGTATGAACTCAGGGGCCCCAAGGTCCGACATAAATTCCTTTATCTACCTCATTGCCCCATCCCCCTCCTGGGCCAAGACATACTCTCCAAACTTGGGGCTCAGATAACCTTTGAGCCCACTGGGCACACCAGCCTCCGACTGAACCCAGGGCAAGAGGAGACTGGGTCTTTGGTAGTAACAATTACCACACCAAGCGAAGAAATATGAAGGCTATTCTGTGCTCAGGCCCAGTCGAATGGCCCAGTGGAGTTCAGGCTCACCTTCCCTTCAGTATGGGCTGAAGATAGCTCACCTGGACTTGCCCAGAATCGGGGCCCTATTATTGTTAAACTGATCCCTGGAGCCCAACCCCAGAGGCAAAGGCAATAACCCCTCCCACAAGGGGGAGAAACTAAGATTGGCATTGAAGAACATCTATCCAGAATTAAAGAAGCAGGTATCCTAATCGAGTACCAGTCAGCCTGGAATACCCCACTCCTGCCAGTTAAGAAGCCAGGAAGGCAATATCAAACCAGTCCAAGACCTGCAGGCCATCAACAAGAGAGCCATCTCCCTGCACCCAGTGGTCCCAAATCCGTACACCCTCCTAGGCCAAATCCCAGGGTCAGCCAGATGGTTCACTTGCCTAGATTTAAAGGATGCCTTCTGCCTCCGTTAAGCTCCCCAGAGCCAGCCACTGTTTGCCTTTGAATGGACTAAACCTGATACAGGCACCAGATGCAACTGACCTGGACATGCCTCCCGCAGTGGTTTAAAAATTCACCAACCCTCTTCAGGAAAACGCTGGTTATAGGACTTGCCAGCTTCCCAAGAAAGGCTGCATGATGCACTCTCCTCCAGTATGTAGATGACCTCCTCCTTGCCAGTGACACATAAGAAGACTTCACAAAATGCACAAAGGCCCTCCTATAGCTCCTGTCAGACTTGGGATATTGAGTCTCATGGAAGAAGGCACAAATCTGCCAACAACAGGTCCGTTACCTTGGTCTCCTCCTCACCCAAGAAAAGAGAGAACTAGGGCTGGATAGAAAGTCATCATCTACTTGACATAGCCCCAAACAAAAAGGGGCCTACAAGAATTCCTGGGGGCTGCAGGATTCTGCCACATCTGGATTCCTGGGTTCTTGACAATAGCAAGACCCCTCTATGATCTCTTAGGGGGACCAAATCGAGAACCCCCTGCCTGGTTTGAGGAAGCAAAAGCTGCCTTCACAGAGATAAAGGCTGCCCTGGGGTGGGCTCCAGCCCTGGGGCTACCAAATATAGAAAAACCCTTCAATCTCTTTGTACATGAAAAAAAAAGATAGCACTCAGGGTACTCACCCAGGCTGTCAGGCCCTGGCAATGGCCAGTTGCATATCTGTCAAAGAAGCTGGACCCTGTGGCAGCAGGATGGGCACTGTGCCTCAGGACACTAGCAGCCACAGTCCTACTCATTAAGGAGGCAGACAAGCTCACCCTGGGACAAGAACTTAACAAGTTCCCTCATGCAGTTGCGACCCCCTGAACACACAGGGACACCATTTCCTTTCCAACTCTCGGCTAGCACAATACCAAGGACTCCTCTGTGAAAATCTGTGGGTCACCCTCGAGACAGTAAGGACGTTAAACCCAGCAACCCTTCATCCTCATGAAGGAAGGGGAACCAGACCATGACTGCACCAAAGTAACTGATGAAGTCTACGTGAGCTGTCCAAATCTACAAGATCAAGCCATAAAAAATCCAGAGCTCACACTGTTCAGCGACAGCAGCAGTTACCTATAAGAGGGTGCCTAGAAAGGGGGTTATGCAGTGACCACAACCATTGAAGTCCTGGAAGCTAAGGCATTACCAGCTGGATGGTCAGTGCAATGGGCTAAACTGTATGCCTTAGTCTGAGCCCTCATCCTCAGTGAAGGCAAGAGAGTAAATATCTACACTGACTCTCTGTATGCCTTTGCTACTGTGCATGGGGCCATTTACAAAGGGCTCCCTTACTGCCACAGAAAAAGCTATCAAAAACAAGAAAGAGATACTAAAACTCCTCGAAGCCATTTGGCTTCCAAGAGAAGTAGCAATCCTGAACTATAAGGGACACCAAAAAGAAGACCCATAGCGCAGGGAAATCATCTGGCAGATGGGGTTGCCAAGACTGCAGCCAATAAGGACATGGACAAAGCCCTTTCCCTCAGCATGGCCCTGACACCCCCAGAAAAAGTCCCTCCAGCCAGTTACACTAAAAAGGAAAGAAAATGGGCCAGGGCTGAGGGGGCCACCCTGACTGAAAAGAGACGATGGGTGATATCAGATGGGTGTGTCTTCATCCTAACAGCAACAGAAGGGCATCTAGTAAAGGAATACCACCAACTCACCCACCTGGAAAAAACTGCATTAGAGACCCTCCTCAAGAAGCACTACTACATTAGCCAGCTACAGCACTGTGCCAAGCAACTAGTGAGCAATGGATAACATGTGCTAAAAATAATGCTCGGCCTGCACAATGGCCCCCACTAGGTGTCCATAGGATGGGAGTAATCCCTTTTGAAGATCAGAAATAGACTTCACACACATGCAGCCAAGCAGGGCATTCAGATATCTCCTAGTGAAAATGTGCATATTTTATGAATGGGTCAAGACTTCCCGACCAGAATGGAGCAAAGCCGGGATGTAGCTAAAGTCCTCTTGTGGGTGACCATGCCCTGGTTCAGCCTGCCATTAACAATCTGTAGTGACAGTGGGCCCGCATTTGTAGCCGAATTTGTACAGGTCTTGACCAAGTCTCTCAACATCACCTGGAGACTCCACACTGCCCACCGGCCCCAAAGCTCAGGGAAAGTAGAGTGAATAAATCGCAACCCCAAGGAAACCTTAGAAAAGTTTCGTCAGAAGACTAACCTTTCATGGCCAGATCTGCTACCCCTGGCCCTCCTATGTGCCCATTGCACACCCAGGATGCTAGGTTACTCACCTTTCGAAATAGTATATGGACAGCCTCCCTCATGCCTGGGGAGCCTTCCAGAAAACTTAGATCAGATTGGGGATAAAGAAATAAAAAAATAAGTTCAGGCCCTGGGGGCCACCTTAAATAAATTACAAAGGTACACCATTGAGAGGGCCTCAGGTATACTCCTTCCAGGCAGGAGACTCATTCTGGATCAAAAATTTTAAAAAGGGACCCCCTCAAACCACAGTGGACAGGGCCTCACACTGTTGTTCTAACCAGCCCTACTGCCCTTAAGGTCTCTGATGTCACTCCATGGGTCCACCACTCCAAAGTAAAAGAGCCCATTACCGGACAAGGAGCCACGCCAATGGAAAGTCCAGCCAAACCCCACAAACCTGCTCTGGCTTTGCTTTTGATGCAACACCACCAACTGATAGACATCTGCTTGCCATGGTCCCTAGCTCTCATCAGCGTGATATCCTTCATTCTAGGGGTCAGACTTTACACTGTTGCCCTTCTGACTGGACTTTCCCCCAGAGACTTGTCATTGTTGTTTATTGAGTAACCCTAGGGTGTATTACTGCACCTACTTGTCCACAGGTTTTATCTGCTATCAGGCTAGGCATGATGGCTCCCTCTAACTAAGGTTGTGGAACCCACTTTTATTAGCCCTCTGCTGTCTACTCCTAAATGCATTTCACTATGGTTTTCCTGACCCCAGTCAGTCCCAGTCTTCTGCTACCTGGTATGTTGTTCCTCCTCACCGCCTTTAGCTTGCCTGACCTCAGTGGGGGCAAACACCCTGCACAATCAATCATGCATGCTTGTCAGTCTCTTACCTGATCTTTCGGTCCACCCCGGGAGTGATGCTCCACTTATATGGAGACCTCCTAACCACCCCTGATGCTCCCCCACGACCATTTCTCTTCTCATAAGCCTGCTGGCCATGTCAGGAGTTGCCTGCAGCACCACCTGTGTCAGGATGTCACAGGGGGCTAACTCAACAACTCATGGTGGATTTTTCTGCCTTCACTCAGGCACCTCCAGCCCTGCAGCATCAACTGAATTCGTGGGCCTCAGTGGTCCTTTAAAACAGGCACTGGCTCAACTTGCTTATGGCTGCACAAGGGGGACTCTGCCTCTTCTTGCAGGAGGAATGTTGTTTCTATGCTAGTAAGTCAGGGGTGATCCAAGAAACTCTGACCCAATTACAGGAACAAGTAAATCCCTGATAGGAGGCACTCCAGCGGGTGACTTGGTGGGATTCCCTCTCACAATGGTTCCCTTGGTTCATCCCTTCATCGGTTCTCTCTTTGAATTCTTAAAGCCCTTACTAGGTTTATCGATGCTCAAATTGTCAAGATTAGACTCCAGTTGCTCCTTACTCACTATCACCCCTTAAAAAATAAAGATGATACCCTCTAAAATAGGTATTTAAAAGGGCATAAAAGCAGGGAATGATAAAGGAAATCTGTGTTCTAAGGTGGCTGACCAATCCAGCAGGGGAATCCCAGTCCCGTCTACTCCTAAATGCATGTCACTATGTGCTGTGTGTCCTATGCTATGGGCACAAGAGTGCCACAGATACAGAAGTAAAAGTGTATAAACTATCCGCTTTGTTTGTGCTTGGGGATCGGACCTTGGAAGATTACTCTCCTTTGAGCCCTCCAGCAAGGTCTCCGAGTGCCTCTTGGTTCTTTGGCCAGGATCCAGTCCAGGTTCCGTAACACCTTCACTACTGAAATAATAACTTTCTTTCCTATTCCCCTTTCTACTAGATCACTTCTAACACCAAACATTATAGAGCAGCTCCTATTACAAATAAGAACAAAAACAGTGAAACCTGTTTGTTCCAATATTTCCTTTCAACTACAGCTCTGCCTCTTTCTCAATAGCAGAAGTATTTTAAAAGTATTAAAAGTATTGTTTAGAATTTTTATATCCATTTCTCACATAATAATCTCTTTTACAAATGACATATATAACAGCAGTTTATTCTTTTTTTCTGTTATACATTGTTCAATTATATAAAGAGATGTTAATTTAATTATCCATTTAACTGTTAATGGACATTTGGGTTCTTTCTATGTGTAATTATAAACAAAGTTGCTACATTTTTAATATTTATCCAAGGCAAACAATTGCAAGAATTTCTCTGGAGCATACATTTATGAGTGGACTGGATAAGTGTTTAAATTTGTTAGTAAGACAAAAGTTTCCAAAATATTTAGTTGCTACTTTTATCAACATATGATAAGAGTTATTTTTTGCTCTACCCAGAGATACTACCTGATTTAAAAGCTTTGCTTATACTTTCAAATAATTTGCTCAGTTTTCAACTAGTCCCTTGAACATTTTATTATGACCTGAAAGATTTACCTATATATTTGTACAGCAATATATTGAGGATTAAATATATTACAATGTCTTCTCATGAATATATTTTTATTTTGTTTTTTTGTTGACCAAGTGTATAAGTCTTATAATTTCTGTTTAATTTCATGCTTAAGCTTTTAATACACCTTAAATTTTGTGTATAGAGGGAGATGAGATAGCTAATAATTATTTACTAACTTTCTATGTATGGGTGGGTCATTTCCTGGCATTTATAAGATTGATTTTTATATATGTCTTTAATACATGTTCTAATTAAATAGACCTACACAAAAGGGCAAAAAATACAAATGTTCAGTTAGATGAATTAATATAAAATAAACAAATGTATAACCAATACTCAGATCAAGAGTATTCTATAAGGGGGAGGAGTCAAGATGGCAGAGAAGTAGCAGGCTGAGACTACTTCAGGTAGCGGGAGATCAGCTAGATAGCTTATCTAAAGATTGCAAACACCTACAAATCCAACGGGAGATCGAAGAGAAGAAGAACAGCAACTCTAGAAACAGAAAATCAACCACTTTCTGAAAGGTAGGACTGGCGGAGAAGTGAATCCAAAGCGACGGGAAGATAGACCGCGGCGGGAGGGGCCAGCTCCCGGCAAGCGGCGGAGCAACAGAGCACAAAATCGGGACTTTTAAAAGTCTGTTCCGCTGAGGGACATCGCTCCAGAGGCTTAACCGGGGTGAAGCCCACGCAGGGTCAGCGTGGCCTCAGGTCCCACAGGGTCACAGAAGGATTGGGGGTGTCTGAGTGTTGCAGAGCTTACAGGTATTAGAACAGGGAAGCCGGCTACAGAGACAGAGCCTAGGAGTAAGCTCTAAGCTCGGGGTTACCTTGAACGGGTCGCAGGCTTGGTCAGCTCGGAGCGCGGCCGGAGGCAGGGTGACGGGAGTAAATCGGCGCTGTTCTCTGAGGGCGCACTGAGGAGTGGGGCCCCGGGCTCTCGGCTCCTCCGGGCCAGAGACCGGGAGGGCGCCATCTTCATTCCCGCCCTCCGGAACACTACGGAAAGCGCTCAGGGAACAAAAGCTCCTGAAAGCAAACCCGAGCGGATTACTCAGCCCGGCCCCTGGTAAGGGTGGTGCAACTCCGCCTGGGGCAAAGACACTTGAGAATCACTACAACAGGCCCCTCCCCCAGAAGATCAACAAGAAGCCCAGCCAGGACCAAGTTCACCTACCAAGGAGTGCAGTTTCAATACCAAGGAGAGCAGCGGAATTCCAAAGGAGGAGAAAGCAAAGCACGGAACTCATGGCTTTCTCCCCATGATTCTTTAGCCTTGCAGTTAATTTAATTTTTTTTTCTTTTTCAATTTATTTTTCTTCTTCTGCTAAAATTTTTTAACTTTTACCTTTCCTTTTTTAAAGTTTTTTAACTAGTTTATCTAATATATATATTCTTTTTTCCCTTTTTATATTTTTTCTTTATTGGTTTTCTTTTTTTAATTGTTTCTTTCTTTTTTTTTCTTTCTTTCTTTTTTTTTTTTCTTCTTTCTGAAACTCTTTTTATCCCCTTTCTCCCCCCTCACGATTTGGGATCTCTTCTGATTTGGCTAAAGCATATTTTCCTGGGGTTGTTGCCACCCTTTTAGTATTTCACTTGCTCCTTCATACTCTTATCTGGACAAAATGACAAGGCAGAAAAATTCACCACAAAAAAAAGAACAAGAGCCAGTACCAAAGGCTAGGGACCTAATCAATACAGACATTGGTAATATGTCAGATCTAGAGTTCAGAAGGACGATTCTCAAGGTTCTAGCCGGGCTCGAAAAAGGCATGGAAGATATTAGAGAAACCCTCTCCGGAGAGATAAAAGCCCTTTCTGGAGAAATAAAAGAACTAAAATCTAACCAAGTTGAAATCAAAAAAGCTATTAATGAGGTGCAATCAAAAATGGAGGCTCTCACTGCTAGGATAAATGAGGCAGAAGAAAGAATTAGTGATATAGAAGACCAAATGACAGAGAATAAAGAAGCTGAGCAAAAGAGGGACAAACAGCTACGGGAGCACGAGGGGAGAATTCGAGAGATAAGTGACACCATAAGACGAAACAACATTAGAATAATTGGGATTCCAGAAGAAGAGGAAACAGAGAGGGGAGCAGAAGGTATATTGGAGACAATTATTGGAGAGAATTTCCCCAATATGGCAAAGGGAACAAGCATCAAAATCCAGGAGGTTCAGAGACCCCCCTCAAAATCAATAAGAATAGGTCCACACCCCGTCACCTAATAGTAAAATTTACAAGTCTTAGTGACAAAGAGAAGATCCTGAAAGCAGCCCAGGAAAAGAAGTCTGTAACATACAATGGTAAAAATATTAGATTGGCAGCAGACTTATCCACAGAGACCTGGCAGGCCAGAAAGAGCTGGCATGATATATTCAGAGCACTAAACGAGAAAAACATGCAGCCAAGAATACTATATCCAGCTAGGCTCTCATTGAAAATAGAAGGAGAGATTCAAAGCTTCCAGGACAAACAAAAACTGAAAGAATTTGCAAACACCAAACCAGCTCTACAGGAAATATTGAAAGGGGTCCTCTAAGCAAAGAGAGACCCTAAAAGTAGTAGATCAGAAAGGAACAGAAACAATATACAATAACAGTCACCTTACAGGCAATACAATGGCACTAAATTCATATCTCTCAATAGTTACCCTGAATGTGAATGGGCTAAATGCCCCAATCAAAAGACACAGGGTATCAGAATGGATAAAATAACAAAACCCATCTATATGTTGCCTACAAGAAACTCATCTTAAACCTGAAGACACCTCCAGATTTAAGGTGAGGGGGTGGAAAAGAATTTACCATGCTAATGGACATCAGAAAAAGCAGGAGTGGCAATCCTTATATCAGATCAATTAGATTTTAAGCCAAAGACTATAATAAGAGATGAGGAAAGACACTATATCATACTCAAAGGAACTGTCCAACAAGAAGATCTAACAATTTTAAATATCTATGCCCCTAACATGGGAGCAGCCAACTATATAAACCAATTAATAACAAAATCAAAGAAACACATCGACAATAATACAATAATCGTAGGGGACTTTAACACTCCCCTCACTGAAATGGACAGATCATCCAAGCAAAAGATCAACAAGGAAATAAAGGCCTTAAATGACACACTGGACCAGATGGACATCAGAGATATATTCAGAACATTTCATCCCAAAGCAACAGAATACACATTCTTCTCTAGTGCACATGGAACATTCTCCAGAATAGATCACATTCTCGGTCCTAAATCAGGTCTCAACCGTTACCAAAAGATTGGAATCATTCCCTGCATATTTTCAGACCACAATGCTCTGAAGCTAGAACTCAATCACACGAGGAAATTTGGAAAGAACCCAGATACATGGAGACTAAACAGCATCCTTCTAAAGAATGAATGGGTCAACCAGGAAATTAAAGAAGAGTTGAAAAAATTCATGGAAACAAATGATAATGAAAACACAATGGTTCCAAATCTGTGGGACACAACAAAGGCAGTCCTGAGAGGAAAATATATAGCGGTACAAGCCTTTCTCAAGAAACAAGAAAGGTCTCAGATACACAACCTAACCCTACACCTAAAAGAGCTAGAGAAAGAACAGGAAAGAAACCCTAAACCCAGCAGGAGAAGAGAAATCATAAAGATCAGAGCAGAAATCAATGAAATAGAAACCAAAAAAACAATAGAACAAATCAACGAAACTAGGAGCTGGTTCTTGAAAGAATTAATAAGATCGATAAACCCCTGGCCAGACTTATCAAAAAGAAAAGAGAAAGGACCCAAATAAATAAAATCATGATGAAAGAGGAGAGATCACAACTAACACCAAAGAAATACAGACAATTATAAGAACATACTATGAGCAACTCTACGCCAACAAATTTGACAATCTGGAAGAAATGGATGCATTCCTAGAGACATATAAACTACCACAACTGAACCAGGAAGAAATAGAAAGCCTGAACAGACCCATAACCAGTAAGGAGATTGAAACAGTCATCAAAAATCTCCAAACAAACAAAAGCCCAGGGCCAGACGGCTTCCCGGGGGAATTCTACCAAACATTTAAAGAAGAACTAATTCCTATTCTCCTGAAACTGTTCCAAAAAATAGAAATGGAAGGAAAACTTCCAAACTCATTTTATGAGGCCAGCATCACCTTGATCCCAAAACCAGACAAGGATCCCATCAAAAAAGAGAACTACAGACCAATATCCTTGATGAACACAGATGCAAAAATTCTCGCCAAAATACTAACCAATAGGATTCAACAGTACATTAAAAGGATTATTCACCACGACCAAGTGGGATTTATTCCAGGGCTGCAAGGTTGGTTCAACATCTGCAAATCAATCGATGTGATACAACACATTAATAAAAGAAAGAACAAGAACCATATGATACTCTCCATAGATGCTGAAAAAGCATTTGACAAAGTACAGCATCCCTTCCTGATCAAAACTCTTCAAAGTGTAGGGATAGAGGGCACATACCTCAATATTATCAAAGCCATCTATGAAAAACCCACCGCAAATATCATTCTCAATGGAGAAAAACTGAAAGCTTTTCCGCTAAGGTCAGGAACACGGCAGGGATGTCCGTTATCACCACTGCTATTCAACATAGTACTAGAAGTCCTAGCCTCAGCAATCAGACAACAAAAGGAAATTAAAGGCATCCAAATTGGCAAAGAAGAAGTCAAACTATCACTCTTCGCAGATGATATGATACTATATGTGGAAAACCCAAAAGACTCCACTCCAAAACTGCTAGAACTTGTACAGGAATTCAGTAAAGTGTCAGGATATAAAATCAATGCACAGAAATCAGTTGCATTTCTCTACACCAACAACAAGACAGAAGAAAGAGAAATTAAGGAGTCCATCCCATTTACAATTGCACCCAAAACTATAAGATACCTAGGAATAAACCTAACCAAAGAGACTAAGAATCTATACACAGAAAACTATAAAGTACTCATGAAAGAAATTGAGGAAGACACAAAGAAATGGAAAAATGTTCCATGCTCCTGGATTGGAAGAATAAATATTGTGAAAATGTCTATGCTACCTAAAGCAATCTACACATTTAATGCAATTCCTATCAAAGTACCATCCATTTTTTTCAAAGAAATGGAACAAATAATCCTAAAATTTATATGGAACCAGAAAAGACCTCGAATAGCCAAAGGAATATTGAAAAAGAAAGCCAAAGTTGGTGGCATCACAATTCCGGACTTCAAGCTCTATTACAAAGCTGTCATCATCAAGACAGCATGGTACTGGCACAAAAACAGACACATAGATCAATGGAACAGAATAGAGAGCCCAGAAATAGACCCTCAACTCTATGGTCAACTAATCTTCGACAAAGCAGGAAAGAATGTCCAATGGAAAAAAGACAGCCTCTTCAATAAATGGTGTTGGGAAAATTGGACAGCCACATGCAGAAAAATGAAATTGGATCATTTCCTTACACCACACACGAAAATAGACTCAAAATGGATGAAGGATCTCAATGTGAGAAAGGAATCCATCAAAATCCTTGAGGAGAACACAGGCAGCAACCTCTTCGACCTCAGCCGCAGCAACATCTTCCTAGGAACATCGCCAAAGGCAAGGGAAGCAAGGGCAAAAATGAACTATTGGGATTTTATCAAGATCAAAAGCTTTTGCACAGCAAAGGAAACAGTTAACAAAACCAAAAGACAACTGACAGAATGGGAGAAGATATTTGCAAATGACATATCGGATAAAGGGCTAGTGTCCAAAATCTATAAAGAACTTAGCAAACTCAACACCCAAAGAACAAATAATCCAATCAAGAAATGGGCAGAAGACATGAACAGACATTTCTGCAAAGAAGACATCCAGATGGCCAACAGACACATGAAAAAGTGCTCCACATCACTCGGCATCAGGGAAATACAAATCAAAACCACAATGAGATACCACCTCACACCAGTCAGAATGGCTAAAATTAACAAGTCAGGAAATGACAGATGCTGGCGAGGATGCGGAGAAAGGGGAACCCTCCTACACTGTTGGTGGGAATGCAAGCTGGTGCAACCACTCTGGAAAACAGCATGGAGGTTCCTCAAAATGTTGAAAATAGAGTTACCCTGGGACCCAGCAATTGCACTGCTGGGTATTTACCCTAATGATACAAACGTAGTGATCCGAAGGGGCACGTGCACCCGAATGTTTATAGCAGCAATGTCTACAATAGCCAAACTATGGAAAGAACCTAGATGTCCATCAACAGACGAATGGATAAAGAAGATGTGGTATATATACACAATGGAATACTATGCAGCCATCAAAAGAAATGAAATCTTGCCATTTGCGACGACGTGGATGGAACTAGAGGGTATCATGCTTAGCGAAATAAGTCAATCGGAGAAAGACAACTATCATATGATCTCCCTGATATGAGGGAGAGGAGATGCAACATGGTGGGTTAAGGGGGTAGGAGAAGAGTAAATGAAACAAGATGGGATTGGGAGGGAGACAAACCATAAGTGACTCTTAATCTCACAAAACAAACTGAGGGTTAATGGGGGGAGGGGGGCTGGGGGGGTGGGATTATGGACATTGGGGAGGGTATGTGCTATGATGAGTGCTGTGAAGTGTGTTAACCTGGCGATTCACAGACCTGTACCCCTGGGGATAAAAATATATTATATGTTTATAAAAAATAAAATTTAATAAAAAAAATTTTAAAAAAAGAGTAATCTATAAGTATTATTCTATAAGACCTTCTTACATCTTCTTACATCTTCGTAATTCTAATTCTCCATCATTCTCAAAGTTAAATAATTTCCTCATTTTTATAGGTATAGTTTTTCTTATCTTATTGAATTTTTTACAATGGGAACATCTGTTATTCATTCTTACATATCTGGTTTCTGTCATTTAATATTGTATTTGCCTCTTTGTGTGGCTAAGAACGGCACTTGTTTGAATTCACCAAAAAAAAATGGCAGTTTCATTAGTAGGTAATTAATTCCCCAAATTTTCTCTCTACACTCTGTGTTATTGCCCTATTGTTATCTAAAATATAATTCTGTTAGGACATATCTGAGATAAGTTTGGTTTTCATACATTTTGGATAACTTTCCCGTAGATGCTTTTAGATTTGTAGAAAACTATGTACAATACTAGTGAACTAGAATATATGTGCGTAGAAATTATCTGGACTGAAGCACAAAGAATAAAGAAAAGTTATATATATTTGGAAATAGTAAAAATGTGGTTAAATGTATATTTAGTACATTTAATAACATATTTTTAGTTAGATGACAGGAAAAGAATAGGGCAAGAGAAATATTGAATACTTAATTCTATAAACACTTCCAAAATTGATCAAAGACATCAAGCCACAGAATCAACTCATCAGTAGTGTATATAGCACATACATACTGTTACAGGTTGGGTTCTCTTAGAAATTGAATCTGAGATGGTATTTGCATATGGGAAGTTTACTAGGGAGCACTCTTGGAATCGACAACTGTGGCAGAGGGGAATAAGGAGAAATTGTTAGAGGAAGAGGTTGACCTACAATGGAATTTTAAGGCTTCAGCTAATTCCACGGGGCTCTCTAGAGTTAGGGGAGCCCTTCAGAGTTGTTCTGAATTGGAGGATATGGGCAATGCCTATAAATGTCTGCATTATTGAATGTGAGTAGCCACCAGGAAGGGAACGTTACTTTGAGTAAGTTGAAACTCTTCTAAAGAGAGTTTTAAAGATAGACTCAAATGAGTATATTTGATGCTAATGCTCCAGAAGATGGGAGAATGAGTGCTTCGGTTCTGGAAAGAAAATCTACATGTCACACAACACCATCTACTAAATATACAACACGCCTGGGCACATTAGTAAGACTGCTGAAAACCAACATCAAAGAAAATATTTTCACTTTTTTTTTAAAGATTTTATTTATTTATTTGACAGACAGAGATCACAAGTAGGCAGAGAGGCAGGAAGAGAGAGAGGGAGGAGGAAGCAGGCTACCTGCTGAGCAGAGAGCCCGATGTGGGGCTTGATCCCAGGACCCTGGGATCATGACTGAGCCAAGTGCAGAGGCTTTAACCCACTGAGCCACCCAGGTGCCCCAAAGAAAATATTTTCACTACTGATTAAAAATGCAATTGCCTTTAAAAGAAACACTTAGACTTACAACTGACTTCTTGCTAGAAATGATAAAAAGGAAAACAGAATGGCAACCTTAAAATTAAAAAAAAAGGAATTATTGCAACCTAAAAATCTACAATGCAGAAAGAAAACCCCTCAAAAGTAAATGTTTATTAAAACCATCTGGACATCAAAAAAGAGAGAATTTATGGTCATCCAAATAGCACTAAGTATTATAAGGATTTCTTCAGGAAGAAAAAAAAATCATGGATACAAAAAATTACAGAAATCTGAGGAGGTATTAAAAAGTAAGAGAAAGTTGTATCTCTTAATTCTCTTCACCTGTTTTACCCATCCTGCTAATCCCCTCCCCTCTGACAACCACCAGTTTGTTCTCTGTATTTATGCTTTTGTTTCTGAATCACAATGTTGTACACCTGAAACTAAAATTACATTGTAGTCAACTCTACCTCAATTAAAATAAAAATAAGAGAACCGGCAAATGAATAGCTACATATGAATACTTACTAGATTGCTGGCTATATTGTATATTTTACATGGGTGATATCTTTTTAAGATTTATTTATTTGAGAGAGAGGGGGAGAGAGAAAGAGGGGGAAGGGGAAAAGGGAGACAGATAATCTCAAACAGACTCTCTGCTGAGCACAGAGCCCAACACTGGGCTTGATCCCACAACCCTGAGATTATGACCTGAGCCAAAATCAAGAGTTGGATGACTAACCCACTGAGCCAACCAGGCACCCCTACATGGGTGGTTTTTATGAGTCTGTTGACATTTTAAAAACACGTTGTGTTTTACAAGCATACATTTTGCAGTTTTCTGCATGTGTGTTGCAGTTACATAACACAGTTTTTTGTTTTAAAAATATTTATTTACTTTAGAGAGCTAGAGAGGGAGCATTAGTGGGGGGAAGGGCAGAGTGAGGAGCCTGACATGGAGCCCAATCCCAAAACCCTGAGATCATGACCTGAGTCAAAATCAAGAGTTGGATGCTTAACCAACAGAGCCATGCAGATGACCCTAATTACACACTGTTAAGATAAGATGAAACCAATCTTGAAGATCCCTTATGCAAACAAAACCATTTGGACCAAAACTTGGTCTACTGTATTTCATAAATGTGGGCAAAACTTAGGTTACTTCCTGTAAAACTTAAGTTCCTGAAAGGTACAGGATAATCACTTTTACCCAATCTCCTACTGTCCAGGTAGCCCCTCTGTAATAAACAATAATTATGAAGGTTAAACTACTTTATCATTTTCACTTTATAAGCCATCCTATAACATCAACTTTGTGCCAGGTTCAGGTTGAAGTCTCCCTATTCTCTAACAGTTTGTTTCTTGCTCAATAAAGCACTCATACCAAGTAAAGCTGTGAATTTTCTTTTGAGAAAACGCACAAACTATACCTTTACATGTATAGGTATACATGTTCTATTTTTAAAATACAGATTCTTTTCAATATCTCAATGTTGAGATTTTCTTCCTTTCTGTTTAATTACTATTGAATGTGCAGTCCTGATTTATGCTAATGCCCAGAACTATGCATTTAACCTGTCATTCTTGTTATAAAAATAACTATTCTGTTTAAATCTTAAATTGTGATTGAAAAGCTGATATTTTTTTTAAACTGAGGTGTCCATGAGAGAAAGGGCCAGATCTCTCTTATTTATTATTGTGTTTAACTTTGTATCACCAAACTTAAAGGATTTCCATCTATCCCTTGTATACATTAGTAAAATGGCAATTTTTGGTAACAGTAGTTCTAAAATTAAAGTGAAGAACTCGTGGATTATAACAAGTGAGGAAAGGGGAGAAGTAGTGCTACCAGGCTGAGGAAGAGTGCTCCTGTGGTTACAGGGGAAGGAGTCCCCAACTCCTGGTCAGTGGGGAGCCCATTTTTTCTCTTGGAGACACACAGCAGGGTTATTTGTAGAGAACACACCTCACTCATTGCTTCAGGGCTTTATTCTAATTTTGATTAATCAGAATTCCCCTGATAGCTAGAGGGTTATTGAACCCAAATTTTAATTTCTATTTCCATTGGCAAATCCATCTCTTTTTGTCTTATAAAAGCTGGATGGTGACGAGGTAAACGATATGTATCTTTTTCCCACTAGAAAATTCCCATCCATTTTGATCATATTTAATTTTTTGATTTAATATGTCTGTGTGAGCCATTTCACAGTAAGGCAGCATGTAAATACATAACATTTTTAAAAGTACAGGTTGTTTTTATTATAATACTAGTAAGGGTAGACTGACCTGAATTCATTTAGCATTTGAATTTATTTGATCTCTTTCATTTAATAATATCATCACCATATAAATGTTTGCTTATTATTTGATTTCCCACAGAAGTCTCCCTTTACTAATTTAAGCCTTTAAACATTCTGTGTTAAACACACACACACAGTATTTTCCCAATGGTTTTCATGTCACTTAAGGTTGAATGGCTTACTGATATGTGTTCTGAAATAGTTGTTGGGATAAACTTCTTGAGGTCAGGAAATTCTTTTCACCTCTATAAACTTTAATTTCATTTTTTCTCATTTAGTAAAATGAGAAAATATTAGAGTAAATGATCTTAACGTTTCCTTTCAGCTCTGATACTCAAGCACTCCTATGAAGTGCTCAAGTCTGTTCCAGGTTATAAGATATACTAGTACTAGGAAATGGAAATAAAGTCCCCAGTATATTCTTTAGCTCTAATCAGATGACCTAGAGAAAAGAGAGAAATTTCATTAAAAAGAGAGTGGAGGAATCAATGAATCAAAGGTGATATGGAAAGTAATGTAAGAAATGTGAAATGTGAAGAAGAATAGAGATAAAGTTGTTTCAAAAACAGCCAAGGATATACTAAAGGGACCCTGACATGAATATACAATTTTCTTCTTGTGATCTATGCTTTCCCAAAACCTAGATTATCCAATCTAATCATTCCTCTACCTCTCCAAAAGTATGTTTTATGCAGATTCCTATGAAATCCTAAATCCCTCTTTATACTTAGGAACTCTTTTCTTCCATTTTGTCTGTACTTCCTCCCTAGCATCTTCCTTAATCGGAGATTTATATTTTCTCAGCAGCCTCACATGTGCCATTGGCCACTGTGAATGATAAATACTAGTCCTTTATACCACTGTTCTCTTCTTCCACCAGCTCCCTAAACTGTGGTTCATGTCTCTGTACTGAGAAACTATCTATAATGTAACACATAATAATTTTATTTTAAGGTAAACACCTTTCATTTTCTGACTAAAATTATTTGACTAGTTTTCCAATATATTTAAGTTTGAACATTTCATTTCCCCTTTTATTCTGTTAACTGAAGCAGCACTCGTGTCCCTGAACGACCATCTTTCCTCATCCACTTAAAAAGTGCCTGGATAAGTGCCAATTATAACCATTAGAGCAGAATTCTTCCCTTTTAGTCAAGCTCATCATTAAACCCTTAAAGGCTGTTACTAAGTTACTTTTTTTTTTTCTTAAAAAAGGTAAAAAAAGGGCGCCTGGGTGGCTCAGTGGGTTAAGCCGCTGCCTTCGGCTCGGGTCATGGTCTCAGGGTCCTGGGATGGAGTCACGCATCGGGCTCTCTGCTCAGCAGGGAGCCTGCTTCCCTTCCTCTCTCTCTGCCTGCCTCTCTGCCTACTTGTGATCTGTCTGTCAAATAAATAAATAAAATCTTTAAAAAAAAAAAGGTAAAAAAAAATTTAAAAAGAGATAAAAATGCATAAAGTAATATGTATACTTTATAGGAGGGAATGATATAGAAAGTTACACATGCATATACCTATTAAGGCAAATGGGTAAAATTCAATATATCCTTGATTTTTTTTATTCCCTACAGAAATGATATTTATAATCATAAACAGTTGAACATAAATTAAAAGAACAATATTACACATTAAAATGATATGAAATTCAAATTTTAGTATCCATAAAATAGTTTTATTAGTACACAGCCATGCTCATTTGTTTATGAATTGTTCATGACGGATTTAATACTATAACAAGAAGCTGAGTATGGCCCAAAAATCTTAAAATACTTATCATCTGACCCATTACTGAGAAGATTTGCAGTCTCTATATAAAACAAATACTAACTGTACCTATGCATTGCTCCCTTTGCTGTTCTTGAGTTCCTGCAACCTACTGAACAACTTCTGTGTTTTTAATCCCCCTTATCCACACTGGGTTTCTTGTGCATTAATTGGTCCCTTCTGCTATTTCACCCACAAACTTATTACAGTATAGCTCAACTACATTCCTTATCCTATGCCAATTCTTCCATGTATGATGACTTTTACTCCTTTCTCCTCTGCTTTTCCTCAGTGAACACCTTTCCCTAGGAAAAGCATCTGTTCTCAATAGAAGACACTAATTTTCCCATTTTTCTGAGAAAGAAAATATTCAACCACTGAACTTCCCAATGATATTTTTATACCATTATACTCTCTATATGCCAATGACATTTTCCCCTGTAGAATCTATACCTTTGCCATATATTGTACTCTTTTTTTTTTAATTTTTTTTTTCAGCATAACAGTATTCCTTGTTTTTGCACCACACCCAGTGCTCCATGCAATCCGTGCCCTCTCCAATACCCACCACCTGGATCCCCCAACCTCCCACCCCCCCCGCCGCTTCAAACCCCTCAGATTGTTTTTCAGAGTCCATAGTCTCTCATCATTCACCTTCCCTTCCAATTTCCCCCAACTCCCTTTTCCTCTCTAACTCCCCTTGTCCTCCATGCTATTTGTTATGCTCCACAAATAAGTGAAACCATATGATAATTGACTCTCTCTGCTTGACTTATTTCACTCAGCATATTGTACTCTTACTAATTTATTCCTTCATTCAGCCTTCTACCCATCTATCCATTCATCCCACAAATGTGTATTAGGTACATGCTAGACAAGAAGAAAAGTAACATACATGTTCTGCCCTTACAGAGCCTATGAGAGCTGAAAAGACTGAACACTATATTAGGGGAAATTATTGAGGACGATAACTAAGGATCAAAGAGAATGAATCTACTATGTTTTATGATTATGGCTTTCAAACCTTTTCAACAATCTTTTAACTTTGATATTTTACTGATATTTTCTCTCTATTCAATTTCTTAGCATCATTATGGTCTCTTAATTCCTCAACCTCCTCTTCTTTGATAATGCCCAAATCTACTTCACTCTCTTACCTACCCACATGAATGACCACAGTTAGGGTCCTTCATAGTGACTCTGAAATTTTTCCTCTGCCAGCGTCATTAGTTCGGGTTTTCCTGCTTTACTGAAGCTGCTCTTGACTCGTATTTTGGCCTCCATTCTTCCACATGTACCATCAACCCACACTCATTTTGTCATTTCATTAAACAGAGAAATTCCCCAGTTGTCATATCAACTGTGCCTCACTAATCGCCCATGTACTTCAACTTTTGATCTTCCTCTGTACCCATACTGCCATGCTGATACTTTGGTAATGTACCAGTATTTGTTTCCTTTTCTCACATTATATTTGAAGGATTGCTGCAGACAATCAGAAAAGAGTGCAGAATTGTTCCATTAATCATTTGTGCTCTTTAATATCAGCTAGAGCTTTAGTGTTATATAATATTCTTTAAAGTTGTTATTGAAAACTACTTAAGTTCTCTTCCAGAAGTTCTCAAACTTTCTTCAACTTTCTTCACTGATTTCCATTAAGATAAAGTTTTTGGATTTTACTTTCTTCATCAGTATGTAGCCTGTGCCTAATTTTGGCCCCCATACTCTTGTACACTTCAGGTTTTAGAATACAACATTTGGTATGGTTCCCTGGGGCTTCAGCCAAATGGAAATTCAAATCATTTCTTCCAAAATTAGTAGAAGAAAGCTACTATATTGCCTCCAAATCAGCAGATATCATGGATTCAACACAGAAACCATAGTAGGGAACGTTCAGTAATAGGGAATAAGTGAAATGTCAAGCTATACCATGTTTGGGACAGAAAGTCCTGTTTCTATATACATAATGATTAATGGCAGGACACAGAAGAAGCCACATCTTCAATTGCCACTGCATTTGAATAAAATTTAAGGAAGTCCATATAATCAGTTAAGAATGAGGAATTAAGAATTACTATTTGTTATGGATGCATTACCTAAATCTATACATGAGATACACAAATCTGACTCTGCCACTTATCAGCTGTTAGCATTTGGGTTAGCCACATAAGCCAATTCTATCGAATTGGGTTCAGGATTCTATGTGTGCATATAACACCCCCTGACACCATTCTCATATTTAAAATGAGATTGCATACAAAGCATATATAGCATATGTATGAAACATACATATGTGAGTGCCCAATAAATGATATTTTTAAAGCCACAGAGAATGAGCATCATGTCAACAGATTAAAAATATATTCCAGTAATACTGGATACAAAAATGATTACATTCAGAAGAGACCTTATTCCTTTGGTTATTTTGAAACAAAAAATACATGATAATATTAGATGAAAAGGAAGAAGCTCTTAGAAGATGAGTGAAGATAAAAGTTCACACACAGGGGAGCCTGAGTGGCTCAATGGGTTAAAGCCTCTGCCTTCAGCTCAGGTCATGATCCCAGGGTCCTGGGATCGAGCCCCACATCGGGCTCTCTGCTCAGCAGGGAGCCTGCTTCCTCCTCTCTCCTCTCTCTCTGCCTGCCTCTCTGCCTACTTGTGATCTCTGTCTGTCAAATAAATAAATAAAATCTTAAAAAAAAAAAAAAGTTCACACACACACACACACACACACACACACACACACACACACACACAATTAGTTCTGCTCTGGTTCTCTTCACACACCATCACTGGAACTATGTAAATGGTGTTACCTGACACTAAATTCACTGTTTCAGGGTCAAACTTTCAAATAAATATTGACTGTTTATAATATGGTGACTTTTTAGTGCACTAAACTGAATGTATTTAAAATCAAATATAGTCTCAGAAACTCTCCCCATCATCTCAATTCCGTATGTCTCCATTTAATATCTCCTTATAATTTTTAATTTTTCCAAGAAAGAAATAAAACTATTTTGAATCACAAGTTAACCCAAGAATCATGTCTTCTCCATTCTCCTGATCTCCCAAGTCCTATTTACTTTTTCCCACATGACAATGTGACTCTTAACCCCTCCGTCTTTTATCACCCCTTCGCTGCAACATAATCCTTCTAAATATTCCTGCCACAGTCTCTGCCCTACACAGTGCATGCTTCTGACTGTTAACAGACTGATATTCCTAAACATATATTTTAGAAAAGGCCATGGAGAGGTTGCCTTAACATCTATTTGGGTAGAAGAAATAAAATGACTTCCATAAGCCTGTTTTTCACCTTCTCTAATCACAAACACACCATAAATTCTTTTAAGGAGAGGTTCATACATTATTCACTTTTGCAAACTCTGTGCCACCTGACATATAGCCTGGTTCAAAATAAAAGTTCAAAATGTTTATTTGTTCAATAAACATTGAATGGGCCCCTTGATCCATGTCATTACTTGATTGCCTGTTCCTATGTTATCATAGAATGTTTTCTCTCATCCTTATTTATTTTAGCTAAGTGAAACTGGAACATTTAACGCAGTGCATGGCTGGAGGGAAGTTCAGGAAAGAAGGGGGAAATAAGCCTTAGACATTGAAGAAGATGCTTCAGCATTCTCTTCTACTCCATACCTCAGCAATAACGATACCCACATATGCAATTCATTAATGTGCTTAATGGTATTCAGAAGTTCAAAACTGCATTTATGAAAAATAGCAAAGTTAAAGAGAGTTACAGAATTAAAAAAGATAGGGTTCTGGCAGTACTCAATGGATAAAATCTAAACAAGAAGAAAACTCAGAAAGAAACCATTGACTTGTGTTACATTCAACGACCAACATAAAGCTATATAGTGAGTCAAATTTTCTTTTCTTTCTTCCAGGGATATAAATTTTATTATTCCCAGTGTAAGGCAGGTACATAGAAGGACAGTTAGGAGAGTCATCTCAAAGTACAACTGCTATGTTCTGTTTGTTGTGCAGGTATATAAATTCAACCCTTTTAACTTTTTTCCCCTATTTGCTCGACTCCAACTACCTTGTTAAAGCCACTTTTATCTTGAACTATTGTCTCAGAGAAGTCTCCTAAATACCTCCCTACCTACTGAATGCAATGCACTCTACAATTTCCCATCAGAGCTCCATGTGGTCCCATTGACTGAACTCTTTCACAAGATATTTTTTCTAACTGGAAAAAAAAATGCAAGTAACTTTTAATGGGCATACAGCCCCTCAAAAATGATCCCAAAATACCTGGATAGTTGGTGAATGCTTTAAAAATGCAACTATAAAATACATCCAGTAGGAAATAAATCCCAGAAGGTTGTGGGACAGGAAAAAAAAATACATCATAGTAGTGAAAGCATGGAGTTAAGACAGGATTTTGTTGTTACACTGCTGTTTGTTTCTCACCTAACTGATCTGTGTTGGGGCCCTTAAGACCCTCATATTTGTATATTCACTTGAAGGAATTACAGGACTCGTCATGTAGTTATCTCATGGCTAAGACTTATTACAGTGATGTTATAAGGATATAAATCACATAACAAGTAGAAAATATATAGGTGGAGTCTGGAGAAATCCATGTGCAGGCTTCCTTATGCTCTCTTCTTCCCATAGTGGCCTCATGAAGTATATTCTTCTTCCGCAGCAGCTAAATACAACATGGGCACGATGTTTTTACCCAGGGAAACCCATTAGAGATTCAGTGCCCAAAGTATGTACTGTAGGGAGTCACATAGTCACCTTCTGTTTAACATGTGCCAAAATCTCAGGTTCCCAGAAGGAAAGCAAATGTTCAGCATAAATCATACCATTTGCACAAAAAGTCTAGAAACAGTGAACCATTTTTACCAGCTAACCGTTAACCGAAGGATCACCTTGCAAGCAGGTTTTGTAAGATCACAATCTCTGTCTTGCTAAGTTAACCATTTTCCTGCACACCCTCAGACTCAGATATCTAGACAGAGTGTATAATAGAAAAGTGTGAGCCTGAATGCATCAGAAACAGTGATCTAAATCTTAGGAGGAGATGCATGGGGCAGATTGCATTCTATACCCAACACAGAACAGGAGAGGTGGCTGATGGAATAAATAAGATAGATGAATATGTTAGTGCACCTACCTCCCATGAATACAGGTGCACAGAAATCCTGTACATTTGGTAAGAATATGTGACAATTCTGACAGGAAACACAACCCATCACACACCTGAAGATAAGACAGAGATGCAACCATGTGCAGAAGTATTTAAGACCAAAGTGAGAACCAGCTTCCAGTGCTTGTTTCCAACCCTCATTCTGAATGTCTAGAAAGATCAGTCACATGTCAATGTATGCCTGAAACCAAATGTCATCAGCTATTTTGCTCCTGGGAACAAAACTTGTCTCAAATCCTGCAATGACAAAATAAACTCACTTGTGCACACAGACTTCATCTTGAGAGTGATAGGAACTGGGATGCAGAGGCAGGAAATGACTATTTACTAACCAAAGCAGGTGACTCAAAACTGAGGTCTGATATGAATGGACAAAATACCAAAATTGTTAAGAAAACTTAACATAAAGGAGATATTAAGTGACCAATCTAAGTTGTAATGCTATCTAGTAGGGAAAGGTTGGGGAACTCATGAAAAGGATTTCATACATTTTATAAAATAAAAAAATCTATACTACCTTTGCATATTTTTTGTTGTATGATTGTATTTTCAAACTCACAGTACAATTAATTGAACATGACACCTTTGATACTATCTTTTTCTACACAGGCATAAAATAGGGTGATAGATAATGGCTTGAGTGGGAAATTTCCTTGTAGATTCATTGATTAGGAAGCCTCACCTTTGAAGGACAGTTTTGAGACTTGAAGGTCAGAGAGGATCTCATTATTCAAAGTTCCCCACTGAAAGTACTCTAAACCTAGAAACAACTAGGGCAAAATTCCCAAATGTGGAACAAATTTAGTCAGAGAAAGGAACTAAAAAAATTTAATTTTGCAATAGTCTAACAGAGATGTAATGGTACATGTAAAGAGATTAGTTAAGCATATGGAATTGGCTGAATGTGGGAAGAGGAAGGGAAAAAAGAGGAACCCAGGGTGCTTTCCAAATCTTTACTTCCCTTTATATGAGGTCCAATAATTAAACCTATATTTTTGGCCAATATATAAAAAATGTAATCTATATGTTGGTAATGGTATTTTTAATAAAAAAGAGACTTGCAAAGCAACATTTTAATTCTGATCTCTTATTTCTTATGGTTTTTATTACTACAAAAATGCTTTTAAGCTTTCATATGAAAACTAGAACAGAACTTCTAATGTTCTTTATACTCTCTTATGTATTCACGTTTGTCATGGCTAAGGCAGATAAAGCAACTTCCTTAGCCCAGAATAAGCAGATGTGAATAAATTCAAAGCAGATAAAACAAGTGCCTTAGCCAGAATAAGCAGAAGTGTATAAATTCTACTGAGGTCTGAATCACTGGCCACTTTATAATGTTTATGATAATGAAGGTGTAATGAACAGATACCTGGATGAAATGTACTTTCTACTTCAATGGAAAAAACCTCTTAATTGAGATGCAGTACATAGGCTGAATTAGTATGCTACAAAATAAAAAAGACTTTATCTTATTAAAATTATGACACGTTCCTTTCATTTATTAGCCTTTAATCTTGGAATATGTAGGTTTATTTATTCTCAATTATTTTCACTCATTTTGTGTAGGACTCAGATGATTTGCCAACTGTTTTAAAGAAGACAATTGAACCCCAAACCAACTCTTTAATTCTACTGTCAACACAAACTAAAATACAAAGACATTTCCATGAAAAAGATGTAGTTACAGGAATGCTTGCTTTTTATCAGCAAAACCCAAAATATGAAAAATCCAGACTTAAAACACTGCTATGACTGAAATCTTTTCAATAAAACACACACACACACACATATACTTTATTCTCTTTTCCAAAACAATTTAATATTTTTACATAAATAGCTAATTCAATTCACATACATTCAGCCTGTATTTTGTGAAAGTTGCTGTATAGTGTTGCAAATGTTAAAAATGAAAGAGAATTTCTATCTATAAGGGAACCTGTGCACTAGAAGGAGAGTCTCAGAATTATACTGATTAATTCTATAAAGAACAACCAGTACTCACATGGGAAATTCTAGCCATTAACTTCTATATCTGGAGGAGTTTGGGGAGGGCTCAATACCTACTGCAATTCTTTGAGGGAAATTCAGGTAGAACTCTCATCTGGGAGATGGTCCCTTTACAATAAATATTTCTATCATTGTAGTGCAGAATGAAAATGCTCCAGTTAGAGACAATAGGCATGTGTGGATTTGGAGATGAGATACAATTCCTACACCCAAATGTGTTATATAAGTAGGAACTTGGAACATGGTCTTACGGCTGAAGGTGAGAATAAGCCTACTCACACACACAGAGCACTCAGGAGAAAATAAGAAGTATCACAGTTTTCTCTTTTTTCTACAACATGCCATCTATTTATCTTGCTTTGATGTATAATATGAGACAATATTAGCACTAATTTATTGACTACTGCCAAGTGCTTTGATAAATTTGTTAAACTGGTCACCTACCCAATATTCATTCTTCCCCTCTTCCTGGAAATCCCAAAGTACCTGAATTTTGAAGAAAAAAAGAAAAAAAAAAACAGCAACTAAAAATTAAAAAACACCCAAAATACTGATGTTCACAGTTTCTTATGCAGGTAGAGGTGAGCAGAATGAAGGGAGCAGCAGTGAAAGTGCTAGAAGTCCAGGAAAATTCTTTAAAATAGTTGAATGCCTGGCAAGGATCCTCTTGCTCTACCAAATTTCTGATATGAAGACGTGTTACAGAAGCTGTCACTTGCTAAACCATGTCCCTTCAGAGCCTTGGCTGGACAAAGAAACAATTTCAAACTTTTCCAACTGTTTTCCTATTAACTTGATAGCCCTTCTATGGTGGAGGATCCTCAAACACAGAAGAGAAATTTACACAGCTGTTCCCGCTTCCAATCTTAAATCATTCCAGACTCTCTTTAGGCCTGAGCTCTTCTCTCACATCCTCTCTGCCCGACTTCGGAATAAAATTGTACCACCCAGAGACTGGCCACAGATGAAGAGCTGGAACCAGAAACACATGAAGCCAAGATTAGGTGGGTGGGCTGAAGGTAGGAATGGTTGGATCCACCTATGTTTCAGCACCCATGGTTTTAGGGTTTACTTTTAATTTTGTCTTAACCTTATCAAATGAAAACAAAGGGATCATATAGCCTGTATGGGTCAGTCTGAAGAGAGCCCAGCCCAGCCACTGATACATCATGGGTGGAGACAAGCTTTATTAGTAAGAGCAGTAGGCAATGTTTGTAAGATGTTTAAATGTTCATCTTTTGGACCTAGTAATTCTGAAAAATTTAGCCAGATCTAAGAAACATCTTTGATATACGTGCAGATTTTTACAAAAGTGTATTTGTCAGAAAAACTGAAATACCTATTAAGAGGCAAATATTTATAGAAGTTAAATATATTAATATATTAAAATAAAACATTTTAAAAGTTGTGTTTATATATATATAAAGATATAGTTTGAAGGAAACATTATGTGATGTTAAGAGAAAATATATAATAAATAAAAAACATGATTTTAATTAGACAGGTATTGGCAAGAATTTATGTGTCAAAAATCATGTATAGAAAAATTTCTAACTGATGATATTACTTTTTCCCAAGTTTTCATTACTTTAATATTTAGGAAAAAACATGAAGGTCATTTTTTAATTCTTTAGTTCTAGTAAAATAAGATTTTTTTTTTCTTCTGATGGATGTTTGAGAAAATAACTTTTAAAACAGGACATAAACAGAAAATTTAGGAACATCTTTAAGTAAGATTTTAATGAGTCTCATTTTGATATGTCTTTTTTTTTTTTTTTCCTTCCAATTTATGATTTCCTGTGGGCTAGTCCACAATCCCTTGTCTGGAACTAACCTACTGCTGGGTGGTACAATATGTTTGTGGGACCAGTATAGTCCTCTCCTTCGGGTTATTCCTTTCCTGTAGTGAAGACCCTTCCAGGGCACTTAACACTTCAGTTATTTCTAACCTGTCTGGAATTCTCTTGTATGATTCTTTAGTAATTAATGCTTCTGCTTGCTTTTACTTTAATTCCTTTCTCGGTCCTTTCATTGCACTCTAGTAAAGATAACAAACTAGGACAGCTCCCAAATAGCTACTTAATTCATGAGAACCTTGTTTACACTATTTCCTTCATCAATGATTTATATTTCCACAAGAGGATAGAACTGCTTAGGCTGCAGTGAGTCTGACTGATATTTCCTTTGGAAGATATACTCATGTAAAATACTTAGTTACTTCCCTGAAATGGTTTTTTCAAGTTTAATCACACTGGGATGCTCTTATCTTGAAACTAAATTCCCTTATTTTGCTGAATTGTACTCTCAGTAGGAAATACAGCTAGTAAAATAACTTGAGTTTAAGCGCAACCTAGCAGTTTTTCTCAACTTCCCCATTTCTTGAGGAAGAAGAAATCTCTTTACTTTCCCATTGTTATTAGAGAATCAAAAATCACAATCTATAAGAAGGAAACTCAGGTTAAACTGCTTTAAAAATGCACACTGTAGGGGCACCTGGGTGGCTCAGTGGGTTAAGCCTCTGCCTTCGGCTCAGGTCATGATCTCAGGGTTCTGGGATCAAGCCCTGCATCAGGCTCTCTGCTCAGCGGGGAGCCTGCTTCCCCCTCTCTCTCTGCCTGCCTCTCCGCCTACTTGTGATCTCTGTCAAATAAATAAATAAAATATTAAAAAAAAATGCACACTGTAATTAAAAACTCTGAATTCCCATTGTAAGACTCACTGGATGCATGGCCATAAACAAGTTACTTGCATTCTATAGCCCTTAGTTTCCTCCTATGAAATTAGGGATCTCTTCCCTACAGGATTCCTGTGAAATTAAATAAACTACTTCAGTCAATATAACTGAAAACTAACAGGCCCTAAATATATGTTTGCTATTTTCCTAGTATGTGCTAAATGTGTTAAATCATCAACTATATAATTATGTTCTTAGACCCACTCCCTGGATAATAATGAAATAAGCTAGCTCACATATCTCTTTAATCTACAAATCCTTGAAAGGATGTTGGGATTGTTGCAAGTTTCACATATTGTACTTTACTGATGATATAGAGTTATTGAATATCTGAGATATAATCAGAGAACTTAGAAGATTCTTGAGACAAGGTTCTGACTATGCTGACAATTCCTCTATGGGATAACTAATACATTCACTTGTATATTCCACACATTCATTCAAGATGCATTTATTAAGGATACTTTGTTTTACATGTTGTTAAGGCATTAAGAAGTTTTACAGATGAATAGAAAAACTTTTATACTTTAAAAGAACTTAAAGTTTATTCAAAAAAGAAAGAAACACAGTTGTGTATAATGTAAATCTAATAAAATAAAGATATATCCATCATATAATGGGATCATGGTTGTAGCGCTGTAGGTATTTATCCTGGAGGGATCTGACCTTGAAATTTTATTATCTGGGAGGAAAAACTTTTCTTCTGCCCTCTTAGATTTTTGTTTAGGGGCCTGCAAATTAAACTGACAAATGGAGAATAAAATGGTTTTAATTATGTATGTAAGCAAAAGTTCACAAAGAAATGTGACTCAAGGAGTTAGAATTTGAGGCTTATAAAATCTTAATACAGAACAGGACAGGGTTTAGGGACACTTCTAGGAAAAACAAATGGCTTCTTAGAAAGGGGGAGAAAGGGCACTTATGGAAAAATAAATGAGTTTTTGCAAAGATAAATGAGCCCTTACGATAACAGATGGGTCAAATGATAGCTTTGTGATAATGTCTGTTTGGATGTGGTGCTAACTTTTCTTCTCTGAGATTTGAGTTGCTCTCTAGAAGTATATACGACAACTGAGTTTTGCAAGGAGATACTGCTTTTAGGCAGATACAGGATTTTAGGAACTCAGATGTTTTCTACTCAAAAATATTTTTTTATGCCATTCTCGATTATTTTGGACCACTTGTTCACTATCTTTAAGAACAGAGATTTGAGGGGCACCTGGGTGGCTCAGTGGGTTAAGGCCTCTGCCTTCCGCTCGGGTCATGATCCCAGGGTCCTGGGATAGAGCCCCGCGTCGGGCTCTTTGCTCAGTGGGGAGCCTGCTTCCACCTCTCTCTCTCTGCCTGTCTCTCGGCCTGCTTGTGATCTGTCAAATGAATAAATAAAATCTTTAAAAAAAAAAAAGAACAGAGATTTGAAAATTGAATTCAGAGGTGGAGGGAAAGATTATAAACAGATAATGCATGATGCTAGGGTCAGTTTAGTTTTACTGACCAGGGGATGAAGAAAGAGTCCTAGGTACTGTTAAACGAGAGCTGGACATTAGAGTAGTAAACACAGATTTTTTTTTTTTAATTTTTATTTATTTATTTGACAGAGAGAGAGATCACAAGTAGGCAAAGAGGCAGGCAGAGAGAGAGGAGGAAGTAGGCTCGCTGCTGAGCAGAGAGCTCAATGTGGGGCTCGATCCCAGGACCCTGGGATCATGACATGAGCCAAACGCAGAGGCTTTAACCTACTGAGCCACCCAGGTGCCCCAGTAAACACAGATTTTATTCAGAAACTATTCCAATAGGGGAAATGACAGCTCAGCATAGAACTGGGCTCAATTCCAAATATAACAAGCACAAATGGGGATTTAACCAAAATGCAGAGTAGGGTCAAAAGATATAAAATTACAGAAAAATACGAGGCGGGAGGATTCTGTTTAGACTGCCTTAACAGGAATTTCTGAAGGCAGGCAAGGGGATCAGATACCTAAGAGTCGGAAAGAGGAATTTCATCAGGCATCAAGGGAGATTAGATATCAAGGATGGGAGAGTCTGGCTAAACTAACTTAGCAGGATTCTTGCTAAAATTGAATGGTGCAAAGACATCATGACCTAATTCAGAAGGGGGCTCAGAGGAGCCTGATGAAAGGTCAGTCAAAATGGGTCTATGTCAGTATGAAAGTAGGGAGTGGGAAGAAATGGTAACAGTGACAGATGTAAATGGCAAATAGGATGACATTCCAGAAATCTTGTATAGAGAACTTACTGCCTCTGATTTTCATTTTCTTTCTGTCCTTCTTCCCTTTCCTTTTAAAAATTTCTATGTTCAGTTCAAATCTCAGCCATTGGTCTAGTTTTGCTATATTGCTATGCCTTCAGGCTGCAAATAATTTTAAATGCAAAGAATTATTTGGGAGAAAGTTACCAAACCTAGCAGGACTAACTGCTCTGATGAGGTCAGAGCCTTAGTGGAGAACAATATCGATCATTAAGGGAAAGCTTTGCTGTAGTTGTTCTTGAATGGACTGAATTGCTCAGTGAGAAGATTTCTATTGAAAAGAAGTTGTCAGAATTGCTCGAATTCCTCTTTCTTAATTAGGCCTTTGAATTCGAGCTATAATTTCAGACAAAAAAAGGGGGTAATGAAATTCTATAGCTGGGAAGGGATGGTGAATGGAATAAAAGGATAATTTTAAAACCTCATGAAAACAGAAAATAACAGCAATTTGGGGAGCTCACTGACATCATTTTACTGTGTCTAATTGGTAGGCAATTAGCACGCAATTGTCCCATCTTGGTTTTCAGAAAGTTCTTTTTTTTCCCCTCACACACTGGAAAATTATTGGCACTTTTTTTCCTCAGACTCTTCTGGCCTTTTCTTACAGGTCTTACTTTTTCCCCTTTAATCATATATTGCTTAGAAAGTGTATACATTTTCCAAAACAATGTTGGCAAACATAGAGTCCATATGTTTAAAGCTACAACTTCTTGCCATTTTGTTAGAAAACACAACTTGATGTTTTACTTGTTGATGCAGTAATAGTTGCTAAAATTGTGTGATTTTAAAAGTGATAAAAAATTTTTTCTGTACAAAATACCTTTCCAACTGATGTCTGAAATTCCCTAAACAAAGATTAACTCACTAAACAGTGAAAATTTTTCAGAAATACAAATGTCTCTTCATGGGTATTAAATAAAATCTGAACTTAGGATGGGCTTTCTGTTCATTTAATTAAAGAGAAAATTATTCAAAGACTCCTGCTAAAAAAGTAGTAAGACAGACTTTACTCAAAAAGGACTATCACCATAAGTATACAAGAGGGCTATGAGAATAGGGTTTTGTAGTAGGGGAGAGAGATAGGGACAATGCAGACACAAACATGGAAATCCAAAAGTCAAGGTCTATTTGAAAAAGAGCTCAGAAGAGCTTCAGTAGAATTTGGTCAATGAGAGCATTTTTGTCAGTGTTCACAGAAGTATATTTTCAAGAATTTCCTCTCCTACTATAATGTAACTTTTCTGGATTTAACAAAATACGCTCCCAAACTGAAGGTGAAACACACAGGGTTATACCCAGTTACTGCATCCAGCAAAAAGGCCTGAATCCAGGTGTACTATATGTGATCCTGATACCACTGGATCAACGATAACTGCCATCACTACAAAATTCTCACTGTGTAATGCTAGAGGGGAAAGAAGATAACCTACATAAATCTTTTCTATTGCCATTTTCGTGGCATGTGGTACAGATAGTCAGCTCTCCTTTCTCTGATCAAGAGTGTTGTTACCATTGGCAAGCTTGGATTTTCTCTGTCAACACAACCTTGAAAACACTGTCAGCTACATTCTGTATCAATCCTAGTGTCCTCTTGTAGTCAATAACCAAAAATACTATTGACTAATGGTCCTGTAACATATAACTTGTTTTTG
Source organism: Enhydra lutris kenyoni (assembly GCF_002288905.1). Classification (NCBI taxonomy): domain Eukaryota; kingdom Metazoa; phylum Chordata; class Mammalia; order Carnivora; family Mustelidae; genus Enhydra; species Enhydra lutris. Next base: position 30,609,789 of record NW_019154102.1, read on the forward strand.
CTATTATGAGTCTCTTGGCGTTATCAGGCCTAAACTAAACGTCCCTGTGTTTGTATTTTGTGTCTAAGCAAAGTGAAATATTTGGCTAGAACAGTAAGACATGGCAAATTGCCTCTCTGCCACTTGGCTGTCCTCAGTGAAAAGTACTTTATGATATAATCACTACCTTTTCAGATCATTTGCTACTCAGCAAGAACTATTTGGGGGGATCCTGATGTATCAGTCTTCTAACTCTAGCTCCTCAAGTGTCTATCTTTTGTTAAAACTCTTTGCTTCTCCTTCTTGTTACCAAATATGTTAGCTTACAAACATCTTTCTCTTTTATGAGGAATCTTTTATTTTTTATTATATTTTTATTATGTCATGTTAGTCCCATACAGTACTTCATTAGTTTTTTGATGTAGTGTTCCATGATTCACTGTTTGCGTCTAACACCCAGTGCTCATTGCAATATGTGGAATCTTCTAAAAGGATGTTGGAAGCAGCCTACACATAATTCAAGTTTCTGACCTGTCTTTTTATTAAAACTTCCAAAACTCACACAAGTATAAGAATGCTGTTGAGGACTCAGGGGCCGATAGTTCACCCATGATTCAATGACAGGCGTTATTATTACCATCATAATTTCCCAATTAGGTATAAAGGAAATTTCACTACTTATCATCCCACCAATCCTGTTTATTAGAACTTGTCACTTAAAAAATTCACCACTAGTAGTTTTGTCACTATTACTCAAGGTTCATGTTGCAAAATACAGAGATCCATTTCAAACAAATGTAAGAAAAAAATAATGAAAATATATTATCTCACTTACTGTGGGAGCTCAGAGATGGGAGTTGGCCTCTGAAACATCAGAAATGCAAAATACTTGATTTTTCAGTCTCTGTCCTTTCTTCTCTCTCCAAAAAAAATTTTTTTAAAGATTTTATTCATTTATTTGACACAGAGAGCGAGAGACAGTGAGAGAGAGAACACAAGCCAGGGGAGAGGGAAAGGGAGAAGCAGGCTTTCCACCAAGAGGGAAGCCTGATATGGGGCTCAAACCCAGGACCCTGGGATCATAACCTGAGCCGAAGGCAGACACTTAACAACTGAGCCACCCAGGCACCCCCTCTCCAAGATCTTTTTAAGAGTTTTGCCCTTAACCAGACACCTGAGTGGCTCAGTTGGTTAAGCAGCTGAATCTTGATTTTGGCTCAGGGTTGTGATACGATCTCAGGGTTGTGAGACTGAGCTCCATACTGGGCTCTGCACTCAGTGTGGAGTCTGCTTGAGATTCTCTCTCCCTCTCCTTCTGCCACTCCCCACCACTTATTCTTACTCTTTTTCTCTCTCTAAGATAGATAAAATCTTTTTTTAAAACAGTTTTACCCTATTTCCTTATGCTTCTAAAAAGGGAGACTTGACTACACAGAAATAAAAGCTTGAATTATCTGAAATTTATAAACCATAAACAAAGAGAAAGACTCAGGGGGAGTCCACAGATAATGAGCCCATCCTTTGACCAGTCACTATCAAAGAAGGAGCAGGAGGGTGGGTTATAATGATTAGCCAATACTTGGTCACATGCCTATTTCTATAGCCAGAGTACTCTACCTATAGCCTTCAAGAGCTATATAGAAATTGGGATGGCAAAGACCTCAAAGAGATAAGTGTCTTATTTTGAAAAGAGGCAAGATATGATGAACACAAAAATACAATAAAATAAAACAGATGTCCATACCATATAGCTTTTCCTCATTTCTCTTGAGATACATACATTTAGATTCGGATTCTTGAAGAAAAATGTCAGTTTCAGAAACAGGTGCCTTCCATTTTGTTAACTATAAAATAAACATATCTCCAGGGGTGCAGGTATCATATTTTGATAGTTTTGCCAAGAAAAAAAAATAAAAAGGAGCAGTTGGTTGGAACTATTTATGCTCTAAAATATTTTTCCTGTTATCCCGAGATTCTATCATTTGTAACTTCATGGTATAAGCCATTAAAAGCCCTTACAAAAAGCCCCACAGAATTGATATTTAATAAGTGGAAGGGACCATAACTGGGAAGGGAACTGCACGATCATTAAGTCTACCCCCCATACCATTAAAAGAATACCATCTTTCTAATGGTTAGCCACTCTTTATACCTGATGTCCAGTGATGGTGAGTCCATTGTACTGTAAGACAAACTAGTCTGGTTTTGGACATCTCTTGATTATTAGAGAGCAATTTGGTTATGAAAAGAGATATACATTTTAAACGCTACAAAGTACTTTTTTCATAATATTGGGATGAAGACTACTAAACTGTAATCTCTTCTCATTAATATTAGACCAAATAAATCTTGAGACAGCTCTTCACATATAACTAAAGTACTCAGGTATAAGTTTCACAGTTACCTAAAGCAGCAAAATCTGATCTGCTTATGTCTCAAGAGTTTCTAAGCTCTATCTTAACTAGTGTGCTCCCCTTCCTGGCAATGGTTTAGAATACTCATTAGGTCATTCATCCCTAAAACAGAATGTGCAGTCTCTGTCACTTGGAAAGATGGAAAAGAAGAGCCCAGAACCTGTGTTCAGGTAGGACTGGAAAGTTATACTATACCAGTGTTTATCTTATAATTTTATATATTTATTTTAGAAGTACTTTTAAATTTATTTAGACCTAAATTTGTATCATTTACTATAATATGTACAACTCTGAAAAAGCTCACATGTGCACTGATAATTGCCACTAAGTCATCACTGTTGTCTGACTAAGATCTCACAGATTCAAAGGTACATGTTAATTTCAGAAGTAAGAAAACATGAAAGACATGTGTTTGAGACTCTATGGTAAACAGAAGAATAAGAAGAAAACCAAAGGCCCAGAGTAACCAATATCTGAGAGATAAGTAAGAGTCACTTAGCCTAGTCCATGAGAGGAACTCTGGTAAAGCAAAACTGTCTTAGATGGAATCAGCTAAAGAGGGGCAGGGGTAACCATGGGCAGATCATACAACAGTATCACAACAGAAACTCATTCAGGCTGACCAACACCTCAGATAACCTGTCCATCAGCATTTAAGCATGAATCATATGTCATCTCCACAAAGGAGCCATTTCCAACCAGGCAGACCTCCCCAGTTACATGTGTTTATACCCCCAGACCTTACAGGTTAATTTACTGAAGTCCGATCTGCTTATGTCTCAAGAGTTTCTAAGCTCCATCTTAACTAGTGTGCTCCCTTTCCTGGCAATGGTTTAGAATACTCATTAGCCCATTCTCCCCCAAAACAAATGTACAGTCCCTGTTACTCAGAGAGCTGGAAGAGAAGGAAGAGCCCCAGTACCTGTGCGCAGGTAGGACTGGAAAGCAATAGAGACGTATCTCCCTTCCAGCTATTACTCTGTGTTTTAAAGCAAAATATTATAACTGGGCTTAATTGTGAATACTGGTAGCTTTAAGCAGTGTCTTGAATGTACCCTAATTAAAAAAAAAAGCATGACGTTTGAAAGCAAACAGATCAAAGTATATATCTTACCTTTGACAATTAATAGCTACTTAACTCTGTACAAGTTATCTCAACTGTCAGAGCTTCAGTTTTCTCCTGAACTAGGAACAGTAATAATGGTCTTCCTAGCATTTTTGTAAGAATTAAATGAGACTGTGTATAGTACTTAATATAGTACTTGAATATAGTAAAAACTCAATAAAATCCTAACATCATTTTGATTACCACCATCATCACCACCATTATAATCATAACCCTTTTATCATCATCATGATGATTGGTTTATTACTCAGAGGTTCAATTTGGAAAGCAAACTTTTTTTTTTTTAAGACTTGTTTCTCTCACTGCAGGCTCATGCAAGGATGAAGGCACTTTGACTTGTGAACTGTTCTTACTTGGGCAAGTGACTTTATTATCAGTGCAAATAAAATTATTGGAAGTACACACAAGACTTGCCATAAAGCAAAATGCCTTTATTTAATGAATAGTATACAACATATTATCTTCAGAGAGTATGAAACACTTAACTCATTCTATCTGGTCTTTTTATGTAAGTAAACCTCCCTATGACCTTAATGTAAACTCTCACTTCATAACTATACTCTAAACTATAGACATAAGGCACATGACACCTGAAATCCAGGTACCTAACTTTCATTTCTGGTTGCCTCTTAGCTGGCTATAGATTCATCTACTTAATATTTCTTGTGATCCATTGTTGCTCCAAATTTGGAGCCTTGTTGCAAAAATTCTTATTTTTAAGATTATAGCACCATCTCTCAGTCCTTGGCTTTTCTTCTGTTTCTGAAAACATGGACTTACTAATGAGTTCTTCCTTGCAAGTCTGCTTCCAATGTATACTATCCAGGAGCACACAGTCATTGAAGTTAATACTTGTTAAAAATAGCACCTTATACTACAAAATGTAAAAAAAAAAAAAATTATATATCCCAGCAATACTGAAACTACATTGAAATATGGGATAGACTTTGAGTTGAGATTTTTCTTTCTGTGATAGTTTAGAAATTGCCAAACTGTTGAACTGTAGCATGGGGTAAAAGGGAGGTTTGATATGGGTATATACTAGATAGAATAAAGAAGTTCCCAAAGTCAAGAGATTTCCAAAACAGTCCACTCATTTTTTCCATTGTAGAATACAAAATGATTTGTCTTGATATTTCAGGAATCATACTAAATATATCTGCATGTAATTATTTCATATTAATTATTTCAGTCACATAATTTAAGTTGTTTCTATCCTAATAATACTCTTAATTACTGGCATAAGTTAAATTTTCCATTTTTAACAAATGAGGTGGGAATACAAATAGCAAGTCATATTAAAAATCAAGTGTACCAGAATGGCCTAATTTGAGTTGAAATGTGTTTAGATTTCCAATTAATCCAAATATCCGTGGCAATTCATAAATAAATGAGAAACAAAATATGAAAAATTTAAGTTAATAATTCTTGGAGACTAGAATACTTTATTATTCTTTTACTTTCAATCATTTCCTTCTCAGTCTTTTTATTTTTTTTGCAAGAAATAAATAGAAAAGTTAAATCAAAGCACTGGGGGGAAGAAAAAGAATCCTCAGTTTGGCAGGATTACTGTATGTATCCTTTAGAGTACCATAAATAGGTATATTTAAAATTAAACTTTTTCATTTCTGGGAGCATATTCTTAGTCTTTTATAATTAGAAAGGAAATTTTGCAGAATTTTGTAGAAAGAAGTACTTTATAACCCAGATCAGGAAGTAGGTTTCTTTCTCTCACATGGTACATGCCTGTGTGTGTGTGTGTGTGTGAGACAGAGAGAGAGAGAGAGGAAGAGAGAGAGAAAGAAAGGAGAAAATGGGCAAGTGAGTGCATTCAATGTTTTTGTTTGCTTATTGTTTGGAGTTTTATATCTACTTTCCAGCCTTAATTTCCTTCTGCTTTACTTCCACTAAAGATGGTTGAGATGTCTGAAGTAAAGAAAGTGAGATGTGAGTTATCACTAGTAGGTGATAAGACAAATTTTATAAGGAATTCAGCTACAATTCAGTTCAACTACATCCCTGAGAAGAGCTCACACATGGATGTTTGTTAAAGAGAGAAATATAGATAAGAAGAGAATGAACACAGTGATCTAGAAACTGTAATGTTATGTTTTCATGTGAGCTGTGACAGACTTTTATTTTTCATAATAATATTTACTGAGGTATGGTATACAGTCTGAAATTAAAAAAAAAAAACCCTTTAAACTTGGTAACAATTTTCAGTAATTCCAAAGATGTTTGATATAGACTATATCCTTGCAAAGGTGGCTCTCTCTCAATAGAACATGGCTTTGTTACTTATGAGACACATTGCTTACTTCCCTCTCTAGATCTCAGTATTCATGTCTGGGAAATGTGGTAATAAAGCCTACCACTCGGGACTGTAAGAGTTAAATATAGTGATGAATGCAGACGCTTAGCTCCATATCATGTACATAGTTAAGTACAAAGATTATTGGAGAGTAGGTGGCTAGTCATCTAAAAATTACCAACTAAATAAAGACAAATGATTTTCATTCATGTTTCCCCAATATTTTTATTTAAAAAATTTTCCATCATACAGAGAAGTTGAAAGAGTAGTACAATGAACATTTGCATACTCTTCAACTGATTCATTAATATTTGCTCATACTGGCCTCATTTCTTGATAGATGGTGAATGGATAGATAGATAGACAGATAGGCAGACTGACTATTTTGGCTGAACTATTTAAAAATAAGTTGCAGGGTCTAGCTAATGTCAGTAATGGCAAAATATGTAGCTCCTGGCTTTGGCTGACCTCCTGTCACAAACAGCAATTAGCCATATGCATAGAAAGATTGATTTCTGAAGATCTCAAAACCTAGGAATGAGGCTAAAGCATCCCCCCTACCCACCTTAGACCATAGAAACTAAAACCAAAACCAAAACCAAACCAAACAAAAACCCACCACCAAAACAAAAACCCAGAAGGGTAAAAGAAGTTTCACTTTTACCACATTGGTCCTCCCCTAAAACTAGCACTGCACCATATTTGGTGCATCCCCTGAACCTACTGTTTCTCCAGTGGGAAAATGAAATCCCAAGGTAGACATCTAGATCCACCAGCATTCCAGGATATTTCATGGGAGGCCTACTTAAGTACTGACTCACAAGAATCACTGGGAAAATCAGCTAGAGATAGAAAGGAGGTGTGGCTCACAGGGCATTCCTGCTAGTGGCAGCACCCTAGGAGAGATCCCAGCCAGTGGCTGTATCTATTTGCAGAACACAGCCAGCATCCTCATTTGGCCAGGGAGCTCAGTTGTCAGTTCTGCCCAGTTTGGGTCCCTATCCAGTGAGCTATCCTGCCTATGGAGCCCATTCAACAACCTGCCCAGGTAGGAAACCAAGTTAGCAGCCCCATCTGACCAAGAAGCCTTGCCAGATAATCTGGGCTCCTGTGGAACTCACTCTAAAATCCTGTTCTGCCAGGGAGCCAAGCCAGTATTCCTGCCTAATTACTAAGCATAACTTCTGGCCCCACATGACCAGAGAGCCTAAGCAGTATTCCAGAAAGCCTGGGAAGTCTCAGAGTACAACCTGTAATACTGTTCATCTATGGAGCCTAGCCTATAACACTGCTAGGTTGCTGGGTGCATCTCACCCAGGCAGAGAGCCCAACCAATAACCCCATCTAACTGTAAAGCCCAGCTTTCAGCCCCTTGAGACTAGAGAGCTTGGCTAGTGACCCTTCCAAGAGTGGAACACAATCAGTGGCTCACTCAACCACCAAGCTCAATCTATGTTCCCATCCAAAAGTATAGACCAATATCCATGATAAATATAAATGCAAAAATCCTAAACAAAATACTAGCAAACCAAATTCAGCAACACATTAAAAGAATCATTCATGATGATCAAGTAAGATTTATCCCTGGGATGCAAGGATGGTTCAATATATGCAAATCAATTAATGTGATATACCACATTAATAGAATGAAAGATAAAATCAAATGATTGTTCAATGGATGCAGCTAAAGCAATATTATTTTTGACAAAACATAATATTACTTCATGACAAAAATACTCAACAAATTGGGTACAGAAGGAACATATCACAACATAAGGCCACAACTAACACCACGCTCAATAGTGAAAGGTTGAAAGTGTTTCCTTTAAGATCAGGAACAAGAAAAGGTGCCGACTCTCATCATTCCTTTTCAACATAGTACTGGAAGTCCTAGCTAGAACAATTAGCCAAGAAAAAGAAATGAAAGGCATCCAAATGGGAAAGGAAAAAGTAAAATTGTCTCTGCAGATAACATGATCCTTTTTATATAGAATATCCTAAAGATTCCATCAAAAAATGGTTAGAACTAATAAATAAATTCAGTAAAATTGCATGATACAAAAGTTACATGCAGGAGTCAGTTGTGTTTCTATATACCAACAGTGAACTCTTTGAAAAGATGTAAAAGAAATAATCCCATTTTTCATAGTATTTAAAATAATAAAATATTTAGGAACATATTTAACTAAAGAGGTGAAAGATCTGTATACTTAAAACTGTAAAACACCACTGAAAGAAATTGAAGACACAGTAAATGGAAAGATATCACATGCACATGGATCAGAAAATTTCATATTGTTAAAATGCCCATACTACCAAAGTGGTCTACATATTAATGCTTAAAGACTTAAATATAAGACCTGAAACTACAAATTCCTGGAAGAAAATAAAGAGAAAGAGCTCTACTGGCACTGAAAAACACCAAAAGCACAACGACAAAAGCAAAAATAAATACATGGGAACATCAGACTAAAAAGCTTCTAAAAAGCTAAAGAAATAAAGAAATGAAAAGGCAAACTACAGAAGGAGAGAAAATATTTGCAAATCATATATCTAAAAACAGTTAATAACCAAATATATAATGAACTCATACAATTCAATAGCAAAAAACCCCAAATAACCTTTTGAAAATGGGAAAAGGACCGTAACAGATTTGTTTTTTGTTTTGTTTTGTTTTGTTACAGAGACAACATACAAATAACCACCAAGTACACGAGAAGGTGTACTTGGTACACCTCAGGAAAATACAAATCAAAACCACCTACAAATCACACCTGTTGGCATGACTATTACCAAAAAGACAAGAGATAACAAGTACTGGTAAAGATGTGGAAAGCCTTTCTGCACTGTTGGTAGGAATGTAAATTGGTATAGCCATTACAGATATTACTTGAAAGTTTCTTTAAAAATTAAAATAGAACTACCATATGATCTTGCAATCTTACTTCTAGGTATATATCTGAAGGAAATGAAACCTCTATCTTAAAGAGATCTCTGCATCCTCAAATTCATTGCACTATTCCCTACAGTCAAAATATAGAAACAACCTAACTGATCACAGATAGATGAATAGATAAAGAAAATGTAAATGTACACAGATATACACACACACAATGGTGTATTATTCAGCTTTAAAGAAGAAGTAACTACTGTTATTTGTTACCACATGAATGAAAAGCAACAAAACATACTGCATACTTTCACTGATATGTGGAACTTTTAAGAAGTTGAACTCATAGGAACAGAGAGTACATTGGTGGGATCTAGAATAGGGGAAATGGTAAAGTGCTGATCTAAAGGTACAAAATTCCAGTTATAAGATCAATCAGTTCTAGGGATCTAATGCACAGCAAGGTGAATATAGTTAATCACACTCTACTGGATGCTGGAATTTTGCTAAGAGTAAGTCTGAATTGTTTCACCACAAATAAGTAACTATATGAAATGATGGATGTGTTAACTAACCTTAATGTGGTAGTCATTTCGCATTATACACATATATTAAATCATCATCTTAAAGTTATACAATGTTATTTATCAAGTGTATCTTGGTGAAGCTGGAAAAAAATAAAAGTAAGTTGCAGACATCATGATATTTCAAACCTAAATACTTCAGCATGCATTTCTTAAGACATATTATTTAAGTTTTTAAGACAGGAGTATGGTTATTTTTATGAAGTCAGTAGATTTTGTGATTAAATTTGAGGCAAAGCACAGCAAAAAATAAAATTTTATCAGACACTTTCTATATGAGCAGAATACTGTGCTTTTCAAAAATCATATGCATCTACTATTTCACAGATCCAACCTTAATTCCATGATGGGGAAAATAGTCATTTTTGTATTGCGTTTTTAGTAGTAATAGTAATAGTAGAGAAAAATAAGTAAAAAGGATTATGTGATTTGTTGGAAATCAAGCAGTGTGTTTTAAAAAGCTCCATAACTCCACTTCCCCAATTTCTTAAGTGAATAAAAGGACAGAGCTTAATGTCAGGCAGCATGCTAAGTTTTTAGAATCATAATTAATCTTTATCAATATCTCTATATGTAGGTAAAGGTATCATTTCTTCAGTTTAAAGATGATCTAGTAACTCAGAGGAAATAAACATTTCACCCAAAGTCACAGGGAAAGTGGTAGAATTCAAAGTTAAAAGCTTATTCTTCCTGACTTTTTTTTTTTTTTTTAAGATTTTATTTATTTATTTGACAGACAGAGGTCACAAGTAAGCAGAGAGGCAGGCAGAGAGAGAGAGAGGAGGAAGCAGGCTCCCTGCCCAGCAGAGAGTCTGATGTGGGGCTCGATCCCAGGACCCTGGGATCACGACCCGAGCCGAAGGCAGAGGCTTTAACCCACTGAGCCACCCAGGTGCCCCTCTTCCTGACTTTTAAAACAATGGCACTTATATTACCAAACTGAGTCTATCCAGATGTCTTTCACTGCTCAGTTTTGTACCACCTAATTACAGAGTGCCATCAATTGCGTTCGAAACCATAACTTAGTAGATGCCTTTTTCTCTGTCTTCAATAATAATAATAATAGCACAAGTGGAAAATAGTAAACAAAATTTATCTGAAAGTAAATTCAAGGTATAGTAAGAACTAGTGACCAAATGCATGCTAAATGACATGCACTGGGGCTAATACCTATATAATTAAATCTCAAAAGAGCCCAATTATATAGAAATATTTCCATCATCATACATGAGATAAAAGTGATAAATCAGAGAGAAAGTATACATTAAATGTTGGGATTCTGGATTTTGTACATGCTGTTTTCATTTGTTAAAATACTATCATTCAATGGCAAGTTCAATCTTGTATATATCAAGAATGTTATTTTTAAGTAAGTTCTGGAAAAGGCAAATCCAGAAGAGAATGGCCATGTTTGAGAAGATTACTTCCAACTTTCTATGCTTCCATCTCCTTTCCTGACATGATGTGCCCTGTTATTGCCCATGAGTCATTTAACTCCTAGTAATGGCTTAGTAGTATGACTATTATCACTTTAATTTCCAAAGAGACAATTGTATTTGAATGAAATCTCCAACTTGGCAAAATGTCTATCACAGTGGAGACACTGTCCTGTAGAGCTGGGGACATTTGGTTGACAAAATGGTAGGATATAGTTGACAAAAACATTTTTGACCACTTCTCAAATCATACAATGGTGATGACAATTATATAATACAAAACTAAACCAGCTCAATATGGGATTTTGCAGTGAATATAGTCCTAGTTCACATTTTCGGTTTTTATCCCTCTTAAGAACTTTATAGCCAAGATCAGACTAAGCAAAATATACTAGTATGTCATTTATGCTCCTATTCTGTAGCTGTTTCCTTCTATTTGCCCATCCTTTCCTTTCCCCTTTCCAGAGTTCTAATGAGCCCCGAGGCTTTTATTTCATACCCTCTACAAAACGTGAGCTCAGATCGAATCTTATTTATTTATTTATGTTTGTTTGTTTGTTTACATAATCTCTGCACCCAACATGGGGCTTAAACTCATGACCCTGAGATCAAAAGTCACACACTCTTCCAACCAAGTCAGCCAGGCACCCCAAGATCTAATTTAACAGTCACTTACCCCTTCTTGTAAATGTAACCATAGCAATATTAGTAGTATTACATTATTTTTATATATAATATTTTACCTAAGATTAATCATTAATTTCCTATTCTTATATTTTTAAAACATTAACTCAACTTCTGGTACAAAAAGAATTGACCCCATTATAGATATTTCTGTCTCACTAAGTAATCTATGTGTATAAGTCCTTTGTAGAGATTCTAAAATAATATCCCACAAAGTGGCCACCATTCTGCTTACATGAACTCAACCCTAAATGCTGTCTAATCTGTGGGTAGAAAATAACTAGATTATGTTTAAACCAAAAGAATTTATATTCAGTTAAGTTGAACCAGCCCCTCTGCTCTCTAATGAGAAACTATAATAAAATAATATATGTTCATACCATAGTGATGCTGGCAAGGAACAGATTGTCTCTCCTGATCTCTCAAGCATCTACTTGTCAAATCAATCCTCCTGAAATAGTTTAGGTCTAATTTGAATAGACGGGAATCCTTCTATTTCTCTAACTACACATGTATTCCCTTCCCCAATAGATATTTATGAACTTGTATCAATTTTGGAGTGATTTTGATAATAAACAAACATAAGAAATAGACATGAGGCAAATACATGGCTAAAAGCAGAAGTAATAATTACATTTTAATCACAATTATTTTAAGTTTCCAGGAGAATATGTTTAATGCTCTAGAATCATTCAAACAATTAATACATTTTATCTCATTTTACCCATATGGACACAGTCCAAGTCTCACTTAGTTGGAGCAGTAAGAATTGTTCCGGTGTTACACAATACAGCTAAAAACCTAATCCAAGCCCTAAATGCAAAGGATAATAAAGATTTAGTATTTACATAGGTGCTTTATTAATATCACCATATGTTTTTAAATTAACTTTGTTCAGCATTTCCATAAATTTCTTCTCAAATAAAAAAGAAAAATGTCACTTACTTGCAACAACTTGACATGCAGATAACAGATGGCTGTGTTATTTTTTAGAGTAAAAAAACATTCAGAATGAGACCTATCATCTATTATTTTGCCTTGCCCTCTTTATCATTTTCAATCTAAACAGAAAAATGATCTATTATAGGAAAATGGTCCCCTTTGTGACATTTCTGATATGACTATACAATTTCAACACCAGGGTGGTTCATTTTCTGAAATAAATGAGACATATTTAACATTTCACAAATTCCATGTTTTGGAAATGAATGTTACAGAAATTCATTAAGCTATTGCATAAATTCTAAATATCAGAAAATACATAATTTCAATGACAAAAAATAATCCAAGAAGCATCCTAAATTATGCATGTGTAAGTGAAAATGAACACATCAGGAAAAATTTTTAACTAATTAATAATTCCTTGCTCTTCTAACTGTAAAGAAGAAACTGGGTACCAATTATGCATAGTTGATACCTCTCTTTGTGGTAGAATTTCAAAGTGACAATTCCTTTCCAAAATTGTCTTCCCTGGATTGCCTCTGTGCCAATTTGTTTTCCTTATTCAGTACCAAATAGCATTTGTGATGATTTATGTTGTGCTAACTGAATATTCTTCAGAGGTAAGTATGATTTTGAATCTGCCTCACAACAGCTACCCCATTATAGGGAGAGTTTAAATAAAACTTGTTCCAAATAAAATATTTAACAAAGTTTGCAACTAGGGTTAGAATACAGATGAATCTGAGGCCAAAATTTTAGGCTTTTAACCAATTTTACAGTTTTGGGATTTTGGTATAGAATATAGAATAGAATATACAATTATTATAATGATGTATTATAGCTTATGATTAGAAGGAAATGAGGCTTACTCAAGAAAATAATAAAGTAAAAATATTGATAAAGCTATATTTTATGAATTTTTACTTTTCCCAAATACTTTCTCCTATCATTATTAGAAACAAATAGGTAACTGCCACTATTTTAGAAGGAATCCACTTTTTTCTAGCCCTAAAAATTACATAAAGTCACAGGGCAATAAATAGTTCTGATTATTGAGCAAAACTGGGAAGTTTCCACATCTCACAGACCATGGGGGAAAAATAAGATAACATTAATAAAATGTTTCATTCCTCATTTTGGGAAGAACTCTGATTGCTTAGTAAACACCAACTGAACATCTTTATTTCTTTGCCCGGCTGGCTCTTGCCACTGTCTTCTCTTCTCTGCCACTGTTCACGGCATAGCACAACACAGTACTGCCCTTCTCTACAATCACTGTGATCTGTGCCCATGTGGAACACCTTCTCTGGCATGATGTTTCAAGCTGTCCTCTGCATCTCATCATTATAGAAACTGAGGAAATGTCCACAACTCTGATATATCACTGCCTTTCTGACAACCCTGATTATTGTTCTAATGTGAAATTGCTAACTCTTCCTGCTGGACTCTTTTAAGGATATCTCTTTAATGTCTCCCAAAGACATTTGTGTCCTGAGATAATTAAATCTTTTGGCATTATGTATACATAATTCTTCCTGTAGGAAGTGCAGAAACTACCAGAGTGACTGGATTACAAAGTTTTAATAAAAATTACCGGAATCTACTCAAAACTATTTATTACCTCCAGTGCTTAGTCTTGTTTTATACATCAACCAAATAAAAACATAGCTACTCTAGATGAAGTGGGATTAGAGAAACCTAGCTGTAAGGAACCTCCCAAACTTGTTCCCTACAGAAGCACCCGAGTCACACACAAGACACAAATTGTACACCACTGGTCTATAACAACAACTGATTGCTTTTTACAAAGTTGTATATCTCTATATGCAATTAAATGTTACCCTCCTAAATTAAGCACATGATTCCTGTAACTGTCTCATGATACAAAGCCCTGGATATAAAAAGACAATTATGTACCTGATTATTTGATTTAAATGTATGCTTAAATGTATGCTGGAATGGCTTCCTGTTTAAAGTCCTAATACATACACAAACTAAAACATTTTAGGACAAAAAAAAAAGCCCAGATTTTTGTAAATAAGAACAATTAAAAATGTAAACATTGGATTAAAGTAAGATAAGTAAATAAAGTATTTTATTTTTCCCCAGTCAATTATACAGACACACTTATAGTAAGGGCATTTTAAAATTAGGTTCTGCTACTTCCAAAAGTAGCATGTTATAGTCAATTCTCATTTCACAGTTGAACTAAAAGCCAGAAATGAATAACCTATGGCCCATGGCCAGGCACCCACAGGAGAGATGAATAGTTCTGCCATCTGGCATCCCAATGGGGCCTTCATAAATAGCACCAGACTGTCTGAATTAAACTGAGTTTAAAGAGGGACAGCAAGGCAAAAACAGGAGAACACACTGAAGGCATGAGCAAACGGAGGGAAAAAAAGTAGACAGAATAACTTTTCCCTTAAATTCTCAAGAGAGAAGTACACATATTAGCCACACTCTGAGCATAGGGCTCAGACTATTTTAGGAGGAAAACAAGCCCTGAGATAAGATTTCTGGACTTGGCTCTGCTACTAATCATCCATACAAAATGAAAAACATGCCAACTCTCTAGTTTTCTATTTATTTGTTGTTAAATATATAAATGTAAATACACACACGTGTGTGTGTGTATATATGTGTGTCTGTGTATTAAGGCTATTCTGGGCTCTCTTATGAGTACATTGTTCTGCGATGATAAATAAAAACTCCTTTTCCTGACATATATTCCACTAACATTTCTGCCTACCCAAACTGTATTTTCTTTCTCATATTTGTAACATATCATTGTGTCTGCCTTGTTGTGCTTATGTCTCATTAAAAGGTGGTACTGTTTAATGGAATAGGAAAACTGCACTTATAAATTATTCTAATCTAGTAAAGATGGGCATTCAGCATCTCTCCTTGTATAATTATTCAATTGAATGTGATATTGCAAAATCATTAGTTGAATAAAACAATCAGGCGAACAAGCAATTTCAGGCGAACAAGCAATTTCATTGTGAGTCTAGTGAGATTTAAATTTGGTTCAGCACTAGCAAGCAGTATTGCTCACTGGAAGGACCTTTTAGGTATGTTGTATGTTCTATGAATGATAAGTCCAGAGGTAAAAGGCATAATTTAATACTCAAGAACTACTGTACATCATAAAGTCATTTATTATACCAGTCTTTGTTGTTGGATATGAAGACGAAAAATGTATTTATGTGGAAGAGGTAACATTCAAATAAAGCCTGTCATTTTCAATTCCTCAAGTCAGCTTAGCTGTGGTTATTAGCAATCTACTTGGCCACATTTCCAGAAGGACTTAGGGAGCATTCTCTGCCAAAGGGTTTCAAAAATCACATGAAAATGTCGAGTTTTAAAAAGGTTCTCAGATTCCTAGATTTCAGGTTGGTTTGTTGTTTCTGGAAACCCTGTGAATTAGTGAAATCATCATTACTGAATGTGTTCGAGAAAGATGAAAACATATGTGATCTAGTTTAGTGCAGCTTGCTTTATCAAGGAATAAGCTTCAAAGAACCTTGACAATTGTGAGGTTCTATAGTTTTCCAAAGCTTTCATTCTATGAGTTAGACATTTTCAGCAGATTCATAGTTTTATAGATGTTTCCTCTTCCTTTTCAGTTTGGATTATCTGAGTATACATCAACAAATGCACAGAAGGAAATAATATTAATTGGGATACTGAGAAAATATACTTGAATTTTAAAATCTGTTATTCATCCTCTTAGTAAAATTTAACTAGAAGTGCATATGTATATAATGCAATTGTGTATATATATATATGATATATATATAGTTTGCTATATATACAGAATATATAAAACACAGAAGCATATATATAACATAATTATATGTATATGATATAATTTATACTTAATATTTGTATATATGTAATTGTGTAAATATACATATCAAATGTAAAATGGTTTTAATGCATATTTATCATAAGATTTTAGCCTTGAAATTATCCTGGAAATCCATTCTGTATGTTCTCCTATGGTCTTTTAATGTAGTCAAGTTTAGCAATTACATCTCAACACTATTGCTCATGCTATTTTGGTTGTTTAAAAATATTTGCATGGGGGGTGCCTGGGTGGCTCAGTGGGTTAAAGCCTCTGCCTTCGGCTCGGGTTGTGATACTGGGGTCCTGGGATGGAGCCCCGCATCAGGCTCTCTGCTCAGCAGGGAGCTTGCTATCCACCCCCCTGCCTGCCTCTCTGCCTACTTGTGATTTCTGTCTGTCAAATAAACAAACAAAATCTTAAAAAATATATTTGCAAGGGTAAACTACATTTTACTATTTTCATTTCATTATAAATTTTTTTTAAAGATTTTATTTTTTTTTATTTACTTGACAGACAGAGATCACAAGCAGGCAGAGAGGCAGGCAGAGAGAGAGGGGGGAAGCAGGCTCCCTGCGGAGGAGAGAGCCCGATGCGGGGCTCGATCCCAGGACCCTGAGACCATGACCCGAGCCGAAGGCAGAGGCTTTAACCCACGGAGCCACCCAGGCGCCCCTCATTATAATTTTTTTTTAACCATATATTCTTGGCCTTATTGCACTGACTAGAATTTCCAGCACTGTTGAATAAAAGAGGTCAGTGGACTTTATTGCCTTGGTTCTGATCTTAGGGAGAAAGCATTCATGCCCTCACTATTATATGTAATGTTAGGTGTAGGTTTTTCATAGATACTCTTTATCAAGTAGAGGAAGTTCACTATAATCCCTATAATTCTGAGAGTCTTTTTGTTTTTTGTTTGTTTTAAAGAAAGGCAGACTGCCAAAAAAACAGTGCCTCCTTTGGATCCACGTCTGGAGTCTTGGAAGCTTGACTACCCTACGTTCTCCTACAAATTGACCATGAGAGCTTGTTTAGAGGTTCCAGCAGGGGAGCACAGCTACTCCTATACCCTTGACTGAAGAATGGTCCTCCTCCTCTATCAGGTAATGTCATCTTCTTCCACCAAACCTTCTCATTCTGGAGGGACACACATGATATGGGTAAGTGAAGAAGGGGACACCCCCTTAGCCAGCCAGATCAGTGGAATCAACCCTGACGATCAATGGGGGTGACATGCAGCAGCCAGAGCGCCCTCACATCCTATTCTGAGAGTTTTTATCATGGACAGGTATCGAAGTTCATCAAATGCTGTTTTTGAAATATTTTGTATGATCATGTGATTTTTCTTTTTTAGTCAGTTAATATGATAGATTACATTGGCGTATTATGAATATTGAACTAGCCATGCATCCCTGGAATAGAGCTCACTTGGTTACATTTTATTCCTGTGTTTATATACCATTGAATTTGGTTTGCTAATGTTTTGTTATGGATTTATACATTGTAATTCATGAAGAATATTAGTCTGTAGCATTTTTTTAAAGATTTTATTTATTTATTTGACAGAGATCACAAGTAGGCAGAGATGGATTTATACATTGTAATTCATGAAGAGTATTAGTCTGTAGCATTTTTTAAAGATTTTATTTATTTATTTGACAGAGATCACAAGTAGGCAGAGACACGGCACAGAGAGAGGAGGAAGCAGGCTCCCTGTTGAGCAGAGAGCCAGATGTAGGGCTCGAACCCAGGACCCTGGGATCATGACCTGAGCTGAAGGCAGAGGCTTTAACCCACTGAGCCACCGAGGACCCCCCAGTCTGTAGCACTTTGTTTTTTGTTTTTGTTTTATGTTGTTATTGCCTGGTTTTGGTAATAAGGTAATAATAGCTTCACAAAATAACCTGGGCTTATCCAGAAGGATAAGGAGGATTATCCTTCTTTTTCTGGCAGAGACTGAACAAATTTGGTGGTAAAATTCTTCCTCAGTTGGCTTATAGAATTCTTTAGTGATACTCGTGTCTATAGATTTCTTTTACAGAGTTTTTTAAATTATGAATTCTGCTTCATCCACAGCTATAGGTATATTCAAAGTACAGATTCCTTATTAGGTGAGTTGTGGTAGCTTGTCTTTTTTTAGGGAATTCATCCATTTCATCTACATTGTCAGTTTTATAGGTGATGAGTTGCTTGTAGCAGCACTCCTTTATAGTCCTTATGATGTCTGTGAAATCTAGAGCAGTATCTTATTTTGTCCCAAATATTTGTGATTTGTGTCTCCATCTCTCTCTCTCTCTCTCTGTTTTTTTTCTAAATTTTTTGGGGAGGTTGGTCTTTTTAGAGTTTTTCCAATTTTCTTGATATTTTCAGAGAATAAGCTTTTTGTTTCATTGATTTTTCTCTACAACTTTTTCTGTTATTAATTAATTGATTTCCGTTCTTATCTTTATGATTTCCTTCTTTCTGCTTGTTTTGGGTTTACTTTGCTTCTTTTTCTCAGTTCTTAAGGAGATATTTTAGATTATTGAGGTTGTTCCTCTTTTCTAATGTACATATTTCATGATATCCTTCTCAATACTGCTTTAGCTGTGTCCTATAAATTTTGACATGCTGTATTTTCACTTTCATTCAGTTCAATATATATATAAGAGATATATTTTATATGTAATAAATATATATATATATTTTTTTTATTTTATTTCCCTTGAGACTTCCTCTTTGACCAACGGATAAATTAGTAATGTGGTGTTTGATTCCCAAGTGTTTGGGTCTTTTCTTGTTATTTTTTCTGTTACTGATCTCTAATTTGATGCCATTATGGTCAAAGAATTTTGTTTTATGGCCCAGGATGTAGTCTATCTTAGCATATGTTCAGTGGACACTTGAAAAGAATGTATATACTACACTTTTGGAAGTAGTGATTAAAAAACCTTAAAAATGTTAGACCGCCTAATATAGTAAGCTCATTTTTATGAATATACATCAAATAATCAGAGATATTCAGAGCTTTTTATATCCCACAACACTAAGAATCCTTATGCTTATAATAATAACAAAAATGTGTAACTGAGTGATGTGTTGGTACCAGTTGTATATATCTATACCCAACTCTGCATTTAGTGATGGCACACTGATGTCTTGAAATCAGCTATGACGGGAATTTTTATATAACAAAAATTGGTAAACTTTATAAATCACTTCCCATTCCCACTGATAGGGGGTAGTTAAGTGTCTACCATCACCCCACTAGGAAAAATTAGTAAATTATGAAACATCTACAGAAACAGTACTGGAAAGCAATAAAGGATTGTTTTATCAAGAATATTTAATAAAAGAAAAGAATTCTTAATGAAATTATTATTATTTTAAATATTTTATTTACTTATTTGACAGAGGAAAAAGAGAGAGAGAGTATACAAGCAGGAGAAGCAGCAGACAGAGGGAGAGGGAGAAGCAGGCTGATGTGGGGCTCGATCCCAGGACCCTTCAATCATGACCTGAGCTAAAGGCAAATGCATAACTGACTGAGCCATGCAGTTTCCCCAAAAAATTATTAATGAAATTATTGAAGAGAATATAAAACTGTACACATTCATATAGTGATAACATTTTACAGATAAGATACAGTCCATTAAATATTAAGTGCCTCATAAATGTTTTATATTTATAAGATATTAAGATATGTTTTTAATTTTAATATATTAGAAAATAATATGTAATAAAAAAGTAACTTGCTCTCTAGTATAACTCTGGTTTCATACATTTAGGAGAGATTGTTTTGAGAAGCATTACTAAAATAATTTTTTTAAATCATGAAATAAAAACTAGTAATGAGCAAAATCAATGCTCCAGCTTTTAGTTTATGTGAGTATCAAAAACTATAAGTGATTACCCCATGTAAATATATACATATGGCATAAAGTACAACATAAATATATAACACTACAAAATTCCCCAAATATCTGACATAACTAAAATAAACATTGAAGGGATTCCAAAAAATTAAAGTCCTGATCTTACACCAGTGTTCTAGGCTAAAACACCAAACTGAACAAATCATTCTTCACTACAGATTTGAAAGGAGTAACACACCCTTTAAAAAAGAACAATAAAGATGGCCATATGAAGAAATGGAACTGTGTTTTCAGGATTAAAAAGAAATATGAAAAAAATGCCATTTAGAAGAAAGAACATTCCAGGTTTTTAATATCCTAGGATTTTCCCTTTCAAGAGGACATAACAAATATCCAAAATATGATCTCCTTAGTTTGCTGATACCATTCTTATTGCTAAAATTATCTCACTGCACATTAAACTTGAAGCTTACTTGGCTTTCTTAAGATCCTGTGTGCCAGTTTTACTTACTAGATAGTTGGCTTTTTTATTTTTCTTTTTTTCTGTTTTAATGTGATCAGGTGGCCACTTGCTTTCCCTTTTATCCTGATTTTGAATGATTTTTTTCTAATTCCTATCCCTGGTTCATTATATGCTCACCACCAAATCTTCTATATCTGGTATGATACATCTGTTCCCTGTGGCTGAAAGTACATTTCCACACTGTCACTCTAGTATGTCTCCAATATGTGGGCTACCATGTAGCTTGAAGTCCATGTTCTAATGACCTAAACTGGCTATCCTCCCATCACATACAGCTGGTTCTTTCATCCCACACCCATCTCTCCTTTGCCCAGTGGTACTCTTCAGTGTCAAAGTTTCAACCTGCTCATTTAGCTAAAAAGAATGTGTTCAATAAGTAAAGGGACCAAAAAAGAAACAGGCAAACCAAGAAACATATTTTTAACTATGTGGGACATACTGATGGTTACCAGAGGGGAGAGGGGTGGAGGGATGGGCTAAATAAGTGATGTGGATTAAGGAGGGCTCTTGTGATAAGCCCCAAGTGTTGTATGAAAGTGTTGAATCAGTATATCTGACACCTGGAACTAATACTACACTGCATGTTAACTAACTGTATTTTAAATAAAAACTTAAAAAAATAAGAAATAAAAATAATTTCTTCATTACAAATGGACATTAATATATATCAGTATAAATGATTAGAAAATTGTAAGAGAAAAGTCTTTTTTGATGCATAGCTCATCAGTGGCTCATCTGATATGTAAATATATGTGTTTTTAAATATTTTTCACCCTATTTTGTGTGTTTCTCTGTTTGCATGATAAAGTAGAACCTGCTAATTATTCCCAACTGAGTAATATGTATTTTGTGAAACACTTCCTGAAGTGAAAGTACTAAATATTATTCACTTTTAGATTTGTTGTAAGAAAACACCATTATTCAGGATTTCCTTTACATGTAAAAGGTATAAGAATGTATCAAAATAAATGAGAGTAAGATGATATATGATAATAAAGAAGGAAGTATTCTAAAAGATAAATAACATCAATAAACAAATTTTTTGTTTGTTTTTGTTTTTCTTAACTAGTGTCGAACATATCTTATGAAAAATAGATGAAAATGGAGAAAAACTCAAAAATGGGCCCGTGGGAGACTAAGCAAGGAACTGAGGAAAGATGCAGTGAGTCCTATGGTCACTTAGTTTCCCCTCTGACAATTTTATCAGGATTTTAAGAAGAAGTTCAACTAACTACATGTTTACATAATAGAAAACTAAAATGATGCTGGGCAGGTCTTTGTTAAAAACAAGAAAAATAAGGTAGACATTTATTTGACAGTCTGCCCGTCAGTGAACAGTTTTGCACTGAGTACTTACCTATGTATATAATAGTATGCAGTATCCAGAAAACACTGTATTCCATAGACCTGACCTTTTCTCTTGAGGAGCTTACAATCTAGAGTTATAGATGGCATAGTCCTTTCAAGTGTTATAAAACAAAAAATTTAAACAACAGTATGAAATAATAATACCAGAAATAACATTTGGCATCTTATATAATAAAGCCATTTGTGAGGACAGAACAAGCACGCAAATAAATATTACCTATTATGAAAAAATAGAAGTTTACAAATGTTTTAAAGAAGGAAGAGATCACCATTGCTGGAATGATTAAAGGCAGCTGTATGGAGAAGTAGGATGTTTGCTAGGCCTAGAAGCATGTTCATAATTTAGATAGGTTAGGGGTATAAAAGGGGAAGTATATAAATACTGTCATACAGTGTGAAGTTACAAAAATAGAAGTGTGAAAGAACAAATAGAGACCACTTTGGTTTTATAGGAATTAGAGAAACTATTCAAATAGAAGAATAGGAGAAAGGTAGTTGCTTCCTGAGTTGAGAGGGACTTGGGGACCATCCTGATAAAGAAGTAATTCTCCAAGATGTTTATTTCACTAGTCCTCAGTTTCTTCATATGCACAGTAAAGGAGTTAAAATGTATAATCTATAAAATATTTTGTTGCTTCGTCATTGTATAAAGGTATGACTAAGTTCTAGGGAAATACTATATAACATGAAGGAAATCAAGGATTGGCACTGTGCCAGATTATTTCGGGGAATTCTGAGTGCTAAATCATTTCAGGTTTAAAAGAACAGGATGGGAAATCTCTCTGTCTTAAAGATATAGCCTTAAAAATCATTTTTATTCACAAGCTGAAAATAGATGCTAAAATGCACATTTTTCCCCTTTACCTTGCCTCTGGGGAAAAAAATCCTAATAATGTTTCTAGTTAACAAATCAAATAAAACACAATGACTAAACTCTTAATGCATTTTTAAATGATTACCCACAACTCTAATGAGTAATTATACATTTGCTATAATGGCATTCATGAAATTAATTATGGATTTTGAGGAAAAAGTATATATGACATTACTGTGAAGAAAAAAGTGAGGTAGGAGTGCTAGGCTAATGATGGTGAATTGTACACATTTTATATAATTACACTTTTATGCAGCTTGAAAGCATTTGCTTTTTACATGTACTGGCTCTACATTAGCTTTTTTAAAGCACTATTCTCAACATATTTTATTGAATTTAGTTGAATGTGGTCACCATAACAAATGTAATCTGATTTGTAACACAGGTAAGAAGCCAGTCCTCATTATGCTGAATGGATTTACTTGAGGACACACAGTTAATCAATAATTGGTAAAAGAAGACTACCGATATGTATTCTATATTTTGACATTTATTTCTCATATTTATCATAATAGAATTCCCATGTTGATGATAAGTGTAATAATTCAAGTCAGAAATGTATACATGAAATTATTTCACTAATATTTTCGTAAGCATTTGTTGCTCATCAAAATAATGCTACAGATGATCAACTGTGAAAATGATTGCTTGGTAAACGGTAATTAACATATACAACCATAATTAACTTTTTCTTTTTTTGGTAATTTTACATGTTTCCAACAACACATCTGAATTCTAGTTCATAGTCTCAGAAAATTTCAAAAACAACCACGTGGATCATGAATTTTTGGCACTTTGGACCCTCTCTAGCTGTAGTTTCAGAACCTACCGCGTTGTCAAGAGTTCAGGTCATTAAACTTCAAATGCTCTTAAACCTTCTCAAATGGAGATCATTCCCTCAATTACCAAATTCATCTCTTCAGATCCTGCCCCTCACAGTACAAACAAGAAATGTTGGCAAAATTAGCTCTTCATCTCCTGGCATCTGAAAGGACAAGTCATGAATTTACCATAAATTAGCAACTTCTTTATGTGAAAGCTGTGTTGGCTCTAAGTATATTTCCTCATAACAAGTATCTCCTTAATGGTATTATGAAGAACTTAAGTTTCAAACAACTTTCCACTGTTTTCCTATAGGTAGAGAGAGTAGTGGATTCTTGTTCCTGTGCTTTCTTTAAAAGATATCAAAGAGAAAAGGACATCTGGAGAATTTCCTCCAAGGTCATTGTCATTTTTGCTCTATTGCCTTCTCTGACACATAACTCTCCTATAAGGCAAATGTCCAAGAATTACAAATGAAAGGGAAGGGGAAAGGTGGGGTTTTCAAATTTTTTATTTATTTATTTTTTTCCTTTAAGAGAAGAAGAACATTTTCTGTATCAATTCCTGGGAATAATATCAGTCAGCATTTCACTCAGTCTTTAGTTTTTGTGTCAAAGACCCATGAATCTTTGTTAGATCTTTTCAAATAATCTACTTATTTAGGTGTTTATTTTTTTTTAATTTAAAAAAATTTTTTTATAAACATATAGTGTATTATTAGCCCCAAAGGTACAGGTCTGTGAATCGCCAGGTTTACACACTCCACAGCACTCACCATAGCACATACCCTCCCCAATGTCCATAACCCCACCACCCTCTCCCTACACCCCTCCCCCCAGCAACCCTCAGTTTGTTTTGTGACATTAAGAGTCTCTTTTGGTTTGTCTCCTTCCCAATCCTATCTTGTTTCATTTATTCTTTTCCTACCTCCCTAACCCCCCCATTGCATCTCCACTTCCTCATATCAGAGGGAGATCATATGATAGTTGTCTTTCTCTGATTGACTTATTTCGCTAAGCATAATACCCTCTTTCCATCCACATTGTCACAAATGGCAAGATTTCATTTCTTTTGATGGCTGCATAGTATTCCATTATATATATACACCACATCTTCTTTATCCATTCATCTGTTGATGGACATCTAGTTTCTTTCCATAGTTTGGCTATTGTGGACATTGCTGCTATAAACATTCAGGTGGACGTGCCCCTTTGGATCACTACGTTTGTATCTTTAGAGTAAATACCCAGTAGTGCAATTGGTGGGTTGTAAGGTAGATCTATTTTCAACTTTTTGAGGAACCTCCATGCTGTTTTCCAGAGTGGTTGCACCAGCTTGCATTCCCACCAACAGTGTAAGAGGGTTCCCCTTTCTCCGCATCCTCGCCAGCATCTGTCATTTCCTGACTTGTTAATTTTAGCCATTCTGACTAGTGTGAGATGGTATCTCATTGTGGTTTTGATTTGTATTTCCCTGATGCCCAGTGATGTGGAGCATTTTTTCATGTGTCTGTTGGCCATCTGGATGTCTTCTTTTAAACAAAAGATCTTCACAGGAGTTTCTTGGAATTAATAGTTATGAAACATAATTGTGACAATTGTGGAGTTTCAAATGATAAGAAGGAGTACTCAGAGTGTCCCTGTGGCATAGGCTAGAAGTGCCTATATCCAGATGTAGCAAGGGCTTTTGTCATTGGAGAAAAAAAAAAAAAAAAAGGTCTAGATGTAAAATGAAGTTGAATAAATCACAAAGGGGTCGATTCAGGAACAAAACAAAACAAAACAACAACAACAAAAAACCACAATCTTTTGGGGAAGAATTATGAATCAAAGTGACATTGGAAACATTTCTATGGCTGGAACTAATCATTATCCATTCACCCAAAAACAATGACCAGGGTATTGAGTATTAAGAAAATCTGTTAAACAGTTACTAAATGATCTCCTGAAACTTTAATATGAAACTGTAAATAATTAAAAACAGGAGGCAGTATACTGAGTCTAACATGTCATTTAATCACAGATTTCAGTATCTAAACTATACATTGGAAAATTTTCTAAAGAAATAACAGAAAATGGGATGATGAGGGTTTTTTCTCCTAGTTTTAAATTTCCTCTTTCTAATTTTATGAGAAGACTGTTCACATTATCTTTAGGGTAACTCCATGAATTTTACATATTGATATAAACAAAAATTGATATAAACAAAATTACTGAATTCCTATTAGGTGGCAGGTATTGTGATAGCAAATAGGAGATATGGGAAAATGAAGAAAATGCCCTCTCTTCTCTAGAATTTTACAATACAGGAATGTAAGTACAGTACAGGCAGGAAAGCTACTAAGAACTGATCATAATAAAGTGAGACAATTGCTTATAATTAGTAATAGTAATTACATTTAGTGAGGTCTTCCTATTACCCTGAATTTCATATTTTATTTCATTTAATCCTCACAAACAACTACATGATGCATAGATTTTATCTGTGCTTTACAGATAATGAGATACTTGCAATGTGTAAAACCAAATCTCACAGTTAGTAAGTAGAATATATTGAAATGCTGTCCAAATATAAATTCAGTTTCCTTAACTATGTCTGCTTCCCTTAAGTAGAAACTGGTTCAACTTAAGGGAGTCAAGATTTTACAAATAAGGGCTCCTGAGTTGCTCAGTCAATTAAGCGTCAGGCTTCTGCTCAGGTTGTGATCCCAGTGCCCTGGGATTGAGTCCTGCCTCAGGTTTCCTGCTCCATGGGGAGCCTGCTTGTCCCTCTGCCTCTCTCTTTCTCTCATGAATAAATAAATAAAACCTTAAAAAAGGATTTTACATAAAAAGCAACAGTAGATCTGAAACTTTATTTTTCTTAAAGATCTTGTTTGTTTATGGGGGAGGAGGAGCAGAGGGAGAGGGACAAGCAGACTCCATGCTGAGTGTAGAACCTGACATAGGACTTGATCCCATGACCCTGAGATCATGACCTGACCCAAAGTCAAGAGTCAATGCTTAACTGACAGAGCCACCCAGGTGCCCCTAGATCTGAAACTTTAAAGATTGATAAAGGATAAAGAATGCACTAAAGACCAAAGATAATGAAAATTAGCAAGGCATAAATTATGAAAAGCATAATATAATCAGGTAAGATACAAGTTTAGCATGTTTAGCATAGAGTTTTTAACAGGAAAAGATGGGAGACAAATTAAACGAAAGATAGAAAAGGATCTCATGGGCTATGCTGAGGGTTATGAGCTTCATTTAAGGGGCCACAAAGCTGCAGTAAAAATAATAATAGTTATCTATTGTAATAAATAATTTGGGAAGTGACACCACCTGACAAATACTTTCAAGATGATATTACTGGCCTGGAACCTAGGGACAACCAAATATCTGCCCCAGTTCTCACCACATTTTTTTCAGCAAAAGTCCCAGAAGATCTATCGTATTCTGGTCAATGACACTATTGGACCAGGGTGCCACTGCCTCCAGGCTAGGCATCTGAGATAGGTCTTCAGTTTGTCACTTTGTTTTTAGTCTTCCTCCTTACTTTCTAATCTATCCTGCTTATTTTGCCAAATACACTTTTGAATCTACTCAGAAGAGTAGTGATTGCCTCTTAAATCCAGTATAAGTTCTATAGTTACTTTGTGCATCTGCCCCCACGCTTAAATCCCATTTTCTCTCAGGAAGCCGCATTGCAGCATTCAGACAATAATTGGTTTTACACCCATACTCTGCCTGTGTCCATACTGACTGCAAACCAACTACATCACCTTTCCCCCTCACATTCATACAGTTAATATTCACTCATTCAAGCTAGAGCTAGACTCCTCAATTCCATGAGACTACTTCCTATAAGCCAAATGTACGAGCCTTCTGATGCTGAAGTTCTATTGTAACTTACAGATTATCGCAATCTAACTCTAAGAAGATTCCATGTGCACTTGTATGCAGACCACCTAAAACTCAACCTCAAATTTTCTTTCAGCTCTAAGATTAATTGTTATTTTTTTGTCACATTCACAGTAGGTGGGAAATAGCCTAGTACTGAAACACACAATTCAAAAGATCTTTAAAACACTGATCCTTAGGCTTTGGAACACAACAGCTTTTGGTTCACATGGTTCTGGCTTTACTGAACATTCTGGAATTTACTGAACAATTCAGGCTTTCTACAGCCATTTCCTTTGAACAGAAAGGAAACTCACTCCATAGCGGTAAGGTCATGGGGAGACACTTTTCGTTGTAGGTACTCAATAACCAGCTTTGACTTATATCCATACTCTGGAAAATGGTGTTAAAAGGTAACTGGAGAGCCTCAAATGGTTAAGAGCAATGAAATACTATGATAATACACAAATTAATAGAAACACTTGTTGACATATGCTTAATATTTTCACAGCCATCTCGTGCTGAATGTGGGCATGTGGTATTACAATTATTTCTACTATGACAAAGGAAATGATCATGGTTTCTTACTAGAGTGTGCCTCATCCAGGGAGAGCTCAAGGCTGAAATTGCAAAGCTTGTGTTAGGTGTATTAAAGGTGAAAAATTTTAATAGAAACAAAGTAGACAAGATAAGATTTGGTGGGATGGAAAGCATAAAACAACAGATTATATACCCAAACAAATGCCAGTATTCTGATACTGGCATAGGGTACAGGTATAGGAACATCAGAAGTAATGTGGGGCCACTCACTCCCAGAAATGATGTGTCACACACATGGCACTCATGGTGAAAAGTGGCAGGATTATCTCTCACACATTCATAACTTGGTACTTGGTACATTCATAACTTGGTAACCTTGCAGGTGTTGGGAGAACTATTTATATCTGACTTTAATTTCCACATCTTTCTTGTATAATTCTTAATTCACTTTTGCCTGTTCATCTTTGGAGAACTCAGTCATTTATTTATTTTTTATTTTAAAGGTTGTTATTTATTTGTTTGAGAACAAGAGAGAAAGAGCAACAGAGATATCATAAGCAGGGGGTTGGGGCACAGGCAGAGGGTGAAGCAGACTCCCCACTGATCAGAGACCCAGACATGGAACTTGATCCCAGGACTCCGAGATCATGACCTTAGCCAAAGGCAGTTGCTTAACCAACTGAACCACCCAGGTTCCCTCAGTCATCTATTTTATGTACATTTTGCTCTTGGGTCTCACATATTCCTCACCAGAGATTTTTTTCCCTACCCTAAACCAGAATTCACCTCTGCTCCACCCATTCATCCAAGGTATGATGAAAATGAAGACCCAAACCTAAGACAGTAAAATTAAAATGCTGTTAACAATATTGTAGTTGCTAATATATAGCTGGTTCTCATATTTTTCAGTAATTATATCCTATAAAATCACCATGAAGACTGAATTATCAAATAGTGAAGCTTTAGTCCTAGAGGAAATAAAGGATTAGTTTCCTCTGAGTTTCTGATCACAATGTTTTCATTGACCAAGAAGTATATAACCTTATTTTGTGTGTAATTTCTGTTTAAAGACACCTTTCTTAATATACATTTTTGATTTGTCGATACTGAACTCAGAGCCAACAACACTGTAATGCACACCTGAACAAGGATATATAAGAAATATTTTCTCTGTAAGGCACATCGCCACCTTCTTGTGCTTGGGAACGCTAGACAACACTATGCTTGGGGACTATTTCAAGTAGCAAAATCACTAACAAACAGAAAAAAAATATTAAAAAATGTTACACTAAATAGATCATGAAAATCATACTTGTTTAGATTATGAAAACTAAAACAAGAAAAAGAAGGCAGAGCATTGTGGGTTTTTTTGTTTTGTTTTGTTTTTGTTTTTTTAAAACCTCAGCTGGGAACATGTGTACTAGGTGACTGAAATATTTTCCCATTCTGTGCATGTGGGAAAATGATCGCAAAAATGCCACTGGTATTGATTTTGGGATTACAAATAAATTTTAGTGAGTAAGAAAAATCACAAGTATGGAATAGTGAGGACGGACTGCATAGAGGAGTCTGGAAGAAGAACCAATATGGAAGAGAGATCAACAGTTTTATCTTGTCATATTTAGAGTTTCAGGAAAAGTTCTTTTGGGCTATTTAATTTTTTTTTAAAGATTTTATTTATTTATTTGACAAAGAGATCACAGGTAGGCAGAGTCCAGGCAGAGAGAGAGAGGGGGAAGCAGGCTCCCCGCTGAGCAGAGAGCCTGATGCAGGGCTCGATCCCAGGACCCTGAGATCATGACCTGAGCCGAAGGCAGAGGCTTAAACCACTGAGCCACCCAGGCGCCCCTGGGCTATTTATAATTATGAGACAATTTCCCTAGTAAGAGAAGAGAGTAAAAGAGAAAAACATGTTGGGGCCAGTTGTCATAGATAACTGATGATGTACCGAATTACATAAAAAAGTCAATCAGAGGAAAAGATTGGAATTTGGGCAAGAACAAGTTGTGCTGAGAAATGAGAAACCTAATCAATCAAGCAACCTAATTACTTTCTTCTTTTTTTTTTAAGATATTTTATTTTGTTTTATTTTAATTAGTAAGAGAGAGGGATGGGGGAGGGGCTAAGGGAGAGAGAGAGAGAGAAAATTCCAAGCAGGGCGTGGAACCATATGTGATACAGAGCTTGATCTCAGGACCCTGAGATCATGATTGCAGATGAAATCAAGAGTCAGACGTGCAAACAACTGGGCCACTCCAACCAAGAGGAAATATAATACTAGACTGTGAGGCTATGATTATAGTTGTCAAAGAAAGCCATATAAACTTATTGGCCTTTATAATTATTGGTGTCAGTCTCCAATATCTTCATATTTCCCCTACCACTGTCAGCTGGATTCATTAATACTTCTCATTTTCAATATGCTTTCCAACCTATTTCTTAATATGGCAGAAAACTTTAAAATATCTTAGCCATTCTGGGGCGCCTGGGTGGCTCAGTGGGTTAAAGCCTCTGCCTTCGGCTCAGGTCATGGTCCCAGGGTCCTGGGATCGAGCCCTGCATCGGGCTCTCTGCTCAGCGGGGAGCCCGCTTCCTCCTCTCTCTCTCTGCCTGCCTCTCTGCCTACTTGTGGTCTCTGTCAAGTGAATGGATAAAATCTTTAAAAAAAAAAAAAATCTTAGCCATTCTTAGTCCATTTAGCTCAAATATGATGGGACTTAACATTAAATATGCCCATGTTAGTTCTTCTAATGCTGAAACCAGAGGGTCCCTTAAGCCTGGTGATTTCATTATATTGACATGAGGTTAACTATACCAGAATTTCAGATCCAAAATCTCAAGAGTGGATTTCTGATCATTCCCTACAATAATATGGTTATTCCCTGCAAACCTGTTTAGTGCCTGATCCCCAACCTGGGCACAGTGTCAGTGGCTAGTCTCATATTGCCTAATGATTGACTTACATCATGTACTACCTTTCTGTCATCATACCTAATGTTTCAAGCCCCCTAGATTCCTCACCATCATATTATGTTCAACTTTAGGGAGCCTTCATTACTATATTAAGGAATTTTATTTCTTGGTATTACATACTCTGATTGAAGACTGCTATAACCTCTGAAAACTGAAGTTAGGATGCCAACTTAATTCTATGTTTATATCCCAAACGGCCCTCACAAGTCAGTGCCTGTTTTTTTGAATTCGACAAATCAATACCAATATTTTGCTTTAAAAAATCCTAATATACAAAAGAAACAATTCCATAAAACATATATAAAACTTTTGAATTCCTTACTGTATTTCCAAGTAGTAAAAATATACTATTCATGCTGATTTCTGCATCTATAGAATTAACAATGGCTGTATAGCATGCGATTCTGCTAAGGGTTGAAACCTTTAGATTTTAACAACCTTTTCTTTTCCAGGCCTTCTATAATCAGCTCTTTATAGAAGTGCCCTTCTTACTTGACTCTCTCATTTCATTTTTATTTTTTTGATATCACGTAGTCTCTGACTTTC
Organism: Enhydra lutris kenyoni; assembly: GCF_002288905.1. Classification (NCBI taxonomy): domain Eukaryota; kingdom Metazoa; phylum Chordata; class Mammalia; order Carnivora; family Mustelidae; genus Enhydra; species Enhydra lutris. The sequence continues at coordinate 30,641,389 of NW_019154102.1, forward strand.
TGATCACTTTTTGCCTTTCATAGCATACACGCTAACCAAATCATGTTTCCTAATCCCACCTGATAAGCTATTTCCATGCAACTTTGCTTTCCTTTGCCTATTCAACTATTTATTGCCTCTCTCACAGTCATTTTCTATAACTATACTGCATCCATTTCCAATAGCACTGCCCTAAATTTGTGTATTCAACTGGTCATAAGAGTTTTGCTAGTAGCATTGTATCCCTATCAGTTCTTCAGATTCAATGTATGGAAATGGTGCATTCCTACTGAAAAGTTTGCTTACTCTAATTAGCACTTTTTTTGCTAAAACAAATGCTGTATTCATAAGACCAGCAGTGCATCAGCTCCTGCAATCTTGATTGCAGCACTTTATTTAGCACTTTATCCTTTTTTCTCTCTACCTGCCCAAATCTTGCCACTTGGCACTTCTAAATAATCACAAAGAAAGTGCAAGCACTTGTCTAACGTATTCCATAGACAGTTGGTACTTTGCTGTTGTGGAGTGAAACTTTCAAGATCATTTACCAAAGAATACTTGTCAGTGTAACCTCATGCTGTATTGAACTTCATATCTTTATACTAATTCTTATTTTCTCCTGGTCCTATCCTATTAAAAGTCAGCATGATGGGGGGATAAAACAATACTGCCCTAGGACTGATCTTATTTTTCTCAATCAATCTCTCTGAGTACTGACAAAAGTAGAATAGTTTTATTACTCTCATTCTAAAACAGGTAGTCCATGATCTAGCTGCATTCCCTTCAGATTTTGAAATATCCGAGAATAAAGGTGTTATTAAGTTATCCAGAGAATAACCAAAATAAAAAACATACACAGGTAAATATACATTGAGTTCTTATAATGTATCTGATACTGTATCAGTATATGTCTTTTACCTTGTCTCACAAAACTGCTATATATTACCTACTATCAACTGTTTTTACATATTATAAAAGTTATACTCCAAGAAATTAAATAATGTAATGTTCATATAAACAAACCATACCTGTTCTGTCTGAATCCAAACCTTGTGCTTTTTCAGATTCTCCATGCTTCTGTTCCTGTATTCACTCTTTGATTGGCAAAACTGTGAAGAATTATATATTGTTGATCATCAGTCTTGAGTTATTACCGAAAAAGCCACACAACAGAATATTTCTGGAATGGTGTACTTATACAGCTACTACAAATAAATTCTGAAACATGCAAATGTCTAATTTGGTGAAGCTGCCAGGATATAATTAAAACAACGTATTATTCTCTTTACATATAATAATAATATAACTTACATGATTAAGTTATATTAATAAGTAATAATATAACTTATTCTTACATTGACTTGCCATTAATCAACACTCCTCTTTTTGGACTATTTGTTTTTGTTTGAACTATTTGTTAACTGTGTTTCTGCTTGGATTATTTATTAACTGATTTTTGATCTGTTCAAATATCCCAATATTTCAGGCTTTCCCTTCAGAGAGAGTGATGGCTAGCTAAGTTAAAGGAATACTAATGTGAACATTCTGATGCTACAGTCACATCTCAGCTGGATAGGTAAGCATTCCACACTCTAAGACACAACTGTGTCACAACTGGCAAGGTAAGCATTCCAACCATACCTCCCAATACTAGAGCTGTCCCAATGAGGAGCAGCCACACCACAGCCAGAAGAAAATCAGGCAAAATGAGGATAAAATGATAAATATTTTCCAAATAAAAAACAAGACAAAACCTCAGAAAAAGACTTTAATGAAATGGAGAAAAATAATGCACCTGATAAAGTGTTCAAACTAATAGTTCTTAAGATGCTCACTGAACTCAGGAGAAGACCAGATGAACACAGTGAGAATATCAATGAAAGTACAGAGAATATAAGACAATAGGAAACAGAAGTCAGAGTGTTGAAGAATATAGTAAGTGAACTGAAAAATACAGTAGAAGGGTTCAACAGCAGACTGGATAAAGCAGAATTATGGGTCAACAAGACAGAAGACAAAGCAATGGAACACACCCAGACAAAACACAAAAAAGAAAAAAAAGGAAAAAAAAAGGTGAAGCTACTTTAGGAGATCTATAGGACAACATCAAGCAGAATAACATCTGCATTATAGAGTTCACGAAAGGAGAAGAGGAAAAGAAAGGGGGAGAAAATTTATTTGAAGAAATAAGGCTGAAAATTCCCTAATCTGGAAATGAAAATAGATATCCCTGACCAGGAATCCCATGGCATTAAATGCAAAAAATCCAAAGAGATCCACATCAAGACACATTATGATTACAAGGTCAAAAATTAAAGATAAAGGGAGAGTCTTAAAAAGCAACAAGAGAAAAACAACTTGTTACATACAAAGGAAACTCCATGTGGGTATCCCCAGATGGGAGTAGAAAGTACCGAAATGAAATAACAAACAGACAACTTCTAACCAAGATATTCTACCCAGCAAGGTTATTTTTCAAAATAGAAGAAAAGATAAATAGTTTTCTAGATAAGCAAAAGCTAAAGGAGTTCATCAACAGTAAATTGGTTAGTATAAAAGAGACAAGAAATAACAAGTGTTGGCAAAGATGTGGAGAAACTGGAACACTCATACAGAGTTGGTGAGAATGTAAACTGGTAAAACCACTATGGAAAACAGTATTGAAGTTCCTAAAAAAATTTGTGAAAAAAGAAACAGAATTACCATATGATCCAGCAATTCTATAATTCTATTTCTGGGTATGTATCTGAAGAAAATGAAAACTCTAATTAAACATATATACATGTTTGCAAGCTGATATATATAGATATAGATATAGATATATAGATATATGCATATCCATAAACACAAACACACATACTGCCCATTGTTCACTGAAGCATTATTTACAATAGCTAATATATGGAAGCAACCTAAGTGTCCATCAACAGATGAATGGATAAAGCAGATGTGGCATACAATATACAATGGAATACTACTCAGCCATAATAAATAATAAGATCTTGTTATTTGTGACAATATGGATGAAACTTAAGGGTATTACGCTAAGTGGAATAAGTCAGCAAGACAAAGACAAATACTGCATGATTTTACTTATAAGTAATCTAAAAATCAAAACAAACAAACAAAATTAAAAAAAAAATACTCAGAGAAAATACAGAAAACAGACTCATGTTTGCCAGAGGGGGAAGGTATTAGAGGGGAGGAAAATGGGTTAGGGAATCAAGAGGTACAAACTTCCAATTATAAAACAAATAAGTCAATGGGATGAAGAATATGAAGAATACAGTCAATAATATTATGTCAACTTTGTATGGTGTCAGATGGTTAACAGCTTACTGTAGTGATCAGTTGTCACTGTATACAGATGTTGTTGAATCACTGTGTTGTAAACATGAAACTAATATAAATGGTATTTTTAAGAAATACCATTAAGAACAATGATTAATAAAGACATAATAGATTATAGCTGCTAAGGTTTCCTCATCAACACTTAATCTGAACCTTATGAATACTCAGTATTTTATAATATGTACTGAACATTAAAATATTGTATAATAAGCATCTCTATTCATTCTCACTCATTTACACACCAAACATTTCTTGGCTGTCTGTATATGCGAGATACAATTGAAGTGTAGAAATATCTCAAACTCATTACCATCAAGCCTCACCTGCCCAAGGTGATTTTATTTTGTCAATTTTCTCTCTCACTTAACAGTGACTAGGTAGTAAGGTCTCAACAAGACTGAAAATCCTCAGTGCTATGACAGATTCTTCTCTTTCTCTAGATCCATTCGACATATCTCTTGACTTTTCTGCTATTGAAATTATTAGCTTCTTTATTTCTCCAAGAACACTATGAGCTTCTTAATTCTAGAAGTATGTGCTTTATGTTTAGTACTATAAATGGCAACAATAGATGCTCAATATAATTACTGAACTAAAAGGAAAATTCTCCGTTTTCAAAGCCAATTAATTCATCAATACACTGATAATCTACTGTGGAGACCATTACAACTGCCTCTTCATTCTTTTCACTATAGATTTTCTCCAACCTCACCTTTAAGAAACCAGATCTGATGGGAATGGTTCAAACATAGCTAGACTCCAACTAGCTGGTGACTGTCTCCACTTTTTACTAATACAACTCATTTATTACTGTGGCAACAATTCCCTAACTGAAGCAAATAATAATAATGAATTTTCCAGCCTCCCATATAGTTGGGAGAGGCCATGTGACTAGCTAATCAATGAGATGTAAGTAGGGTTATTCTAGGAAAGTTCTTTAAAAGTGTTTCCACTTTTTATCACATTTAGAGCTCTGGCAGAAATGATGGATCACTCATGAGACAACTTTAAGTTAGAAAGACCTACTGAACTATTGAGTTGAGACTGAAAGGAGTCTTAGTCCATGATGATCAAGTTCCTACTTATTTTTGGTCTGTGTGAGAGAAAAATAAACATAAGTTTTATTTAAACAACAATTAGAATTTTCTCTCAAACACAGCTAGCTGTATCTAGACCTGAGCAGGCAAAATAAGTCAAAGTTAAACAACAGTCTTTTAATAGTAATTATTAAAAATAATATGTAAGATAGTATTTTTAGAACATTAAAGAACAAGAAATTGAAGAGGACACAAAGAAATGGAAAATATTCCATACTCATGGATTGGAAGAACAAATACTGTTAAAATGTCAGTATTACTCAAAGCAATCTATATGTTTAATGCAATCTCTATCAAAATACCAAAAGCAGTTTTCACAGAGCTAGAAAAAACAATCCTAAAATTTATAAGAAACTACAAAAGATGCCAAATAGTCAAAGCAACCTTGAAAAAGAGAAGCAAAGTTGGAGGCATCACAATGTTGAACTTCAAGTTATATGACAAAGCTGTAGTCATCAAAACAATATGGTACCAGCACAAAAATAAAACACAGATCAATAGAACAAAATAGAAAACCCAGAAATGAACCCACAACTACCTGGCCAATTAATTTTCAATAAAACAGGAAAAATTTCCATGGGAAAAGTCTTTTGTAGTGTTGGGAAAACTGGACAGCAACATTCAAAAGAATGAAACTGGACCACTTCTGTACAACATACTCAAAAATAAATTCAAAATGGACCTAAGACATAAATATGAGACCTGAAACCATAAAAATCCCAGGGAAGAATATAGGCAGCAAACTCCTCGATATTGGCTGTAGCAATGTTTTCCTATGTCTCCTGAGACAAGGGAAACAAAAGCATAAATAAATTTCTTAGACTTTATCAAAATAAAAGGGTATGCACAGTGAAGGAAACAATGAACAAAAGTAAAAGGCAACCTATGGAATGGGAGAATACATTTGGAAATGACATATCTGATAAAAGGTTAGTATTCAAAATAAATAGAGAACTTATCCAGTTTAACACCCAAAAAACAATCCAATTAAAAATGGACAGAAGACATGAACAAAAAAATTTTCCAAAGAAGATACACAGATGGCCAACAAACAGGTGAAATGATGCCTAATATATCACTGATCATCAGGGAAATGCAAATCAAAACTATGGTGAGAAATCACCTCACACCTATCAGAATGGCTAGACTCTCAACAAGAAACAACAGCATTGGCAAGGATGTGGTGCAAATGCAAACTGGTGCAGCTACTCTGGAAAACAGTATGGCAGTTCCCCCAAAAAGTTAAAAATAGACCTACCCTATGATCCAGCAAATTACACTATTATGTATTTACCCAAAGAATACAAAAACACTATTTCAAAGTGATGCATGCACCCCTATGTTTATAGCAGCATTATCTACAATAGCCAAGTTATGGAAACAGACCAAGTATCCACTGATTGATTAATGGATCAAGAAGAAGGGTTGTATACATTTATAGTAATATTGTACTAAACATTAAATAATATTGTAAATATTGTATAGTATTGTAAATACTAAAAAATATTATTGTATCATAAAAAACTCAGATCTTGCCGTTTGGAACAGCATGGATGGGGCTAGAGGGTATAATGCTAAGTTAAAGTAAGTCAGTCAGAGAAAGACAAATACAATATGATTTCATTCATATGTGAAATTTAAGAAATAAATATAAAAAGGGTTGAGAGAGAGAGAGAGAAACCAAGAAACAGATTCTTAATTATAGAGAACAAAATGATGGTTACCAGAATGGAGGTGGGGGGGGCGGGATGTGTGAAATAGGTGACGGGGATTAAGGAGTACACTCACTGTGATGAGCACTGGGTGATATATGCAAGTGTTGAATCCCTATACTGTATATCTGAAATTAACATAACACTCTATGTTAGCTATACTGGAATTAAAATAAAATTTTAGTTAAAAAAATAAAAATGGGGGCACCTGGGTAGCTCAGTGGGTTAAAGCCTCTGCCTTCAGCTCAGGTCATGATCCCAGGGTCCTGGGGTCGAGCCCCACATGGGGCTTTCTGCTTAGCAGGGAGCCTGCTCCCTGCCCCCCACCGTCCTGCCTGCCTCTCTGCCTACTTGTGATCTCTGTCTGTCAAATAAATAAATAAAATCTTTACAAAAAAATAAAGAGTAGCTCCCACCTCCATGTCACCTATTCACTTATAAAAATATAAAATAAAATAAAAAATAAAAAAATAAAAATGTCCCCATAAAGATGGTTGAAAATAATACTTTATAGTTCTATTGCCATAAAAAAAAGAATACTAAAGTGTATGTATGACTAATGATTGTTTCATAAAAACACAATGAATTCATTGGTTGTTTAAAGTGTACAGATAAGATAAGGTGGAAGGACAATTAAACAGTTGAAATTTTGATTTATATGTATATATAGTTGCTTCTTCTGCAACTGGTTAGTAGCTAAACTTGACTTATAAAGTAACAATAAACCAAAATCATCATGGATTTTCAAAATGCTAGCTACCAAAAAGAATCTTTAAATTATCAAATTAATAAGTCATGGTAGGTTTGACAAGATGATTTATTTTGTAAATCAGACTTTCAGCACATCATCAGTCTAACTAAACTGATCTTGTGATGACTCATGGAAGAAACACGTTCTGAACTTGCTAGATAGCAACAACACTGAATATGGATCACTCAAGAAGATACAGAAAATATCACTACATGTCTCTCAGAATGAGTACTCTTACAGCCAACATTAAAGAAAAAATTAGCCAATACTGAGTGAAATATACACTTTACATACAACACTGGAATTCCAATCCTAGGCGTTTACCAAAAAGAAATTAAAAATTAGATGTATTAAAAAGAAAAAAAAAACAAAAACATTCTAACATGAATTTGTACAAAAACATTATTCATAAACCTTAAACCTGAAAGAATTAAAATGTTCTTCAACATTTGGGAAATGTATAGCAAAATAAAAATTGAATGTGGGGCACCTGGGTGGCTCAGTCAGGTAAGCAACTGACTCTTGATTTCTGCTCATGTCATGATCTCAGTCAGGGTGGTAAGATGGAGCCCTGCATTGGGCTGCAGGCTGGGCATGGAGCCTGCTGAAGATTTTCTCTCTCCCTCTCCCTTTACTCCTCTCTCCCACCCTGCTCTTGCACATGCTCTCTTTCCCACTCTCTCTAAAAACAAACAACAACAAAAACTGAATCCAACCATAAAATGGCATACTGCTAAGCAAAAAAAAGGAACAGACTATTGATATTTACAACAACGTGGATGAATCTCACAGGTATTAAGCTAAATGAAAGAAACCAGACTCAAAAGACACATTTATATGACGTTATAAAATGGCAAAATTCTAGGGACACAACATAGATTAGTGGTTGCCAGAGGTTAGGAGTGAGGTAGGTCATGAACACGAAGAGGAATGGGGAAAACTTGGGGTTTGATATAATTGTTTTATATGTTGACTGAGGATGGCTACATGACTTTGCCAGATCTGCTAGAACTGAACATTTTAAGTATGAATATTACTATCAATAAAAGAAAATATGGGGAAGTATACATGTTCTTAGATGAACAAAAAAACATTGAGAATGAAACTTCTGGAATCATTCTCTTTCTGCAACAGTAAGGGTACAATTACCTTGTTTTCATGAATTGTAAAAGAGAAGGACAGTTTAAAAAAATCGATGAGTTAAGCATCTACCATAATAAATTAGAAACAGAAAACTATACATAAATTATATATACATGAAAGAGAATAAATTAATAGAGAAAACATATCTAATGTGATGAAAAAGAACAACAAAGTCAGAAATTGATCCTTTGGAAAAACTATTAAATTAATAGATGTCTGTTTTTTGATGGATCAAGAGAAAAAGAGATAAAACACAATTATTCAATGTAAGGAATGAAATGAATTATTAAAATAAAACAAAGTTAGTTTGAATTACTTTATGTCAATATTATTTGAGTTTTAAAGTATGATATGGACAAATTTCTAGAAAATGAACTTTTTCAAAAATTGTCTTAAGAGAATTTAAAAACTTAAGTTTAGATGGCACCATTAGCATGTTGTATTTAACATTCATATAAAAATTAATTTGATATCTGCCATAAATTTTCTAGTAAATACAAGGAAGCATGTATTTCAAAACTTGTTTTATACAGCCAGTGTATACTAGAAAACATTATTTAAAAATGGTAGAAAAAAGGAAAATAGTCTAATCTACATAATCATAAATATAGTTGCATATTCTTAAGCAAAAAAGTAACTGAATCAAGTAATAGCTAAATAGAACAAAAAGCTCCACATATATGAGTTTACTATATAGTTTGACTCATTACTAGAAAATGAGTCAGTGTAATCTACCATACAAAAAGATAAAAGGGTATATATAACATGATAAACTCCAATTATATAAGGAAAAAGTGTCTGTTAATAAAAGTCAACATACTTTGAGGCTAAAAAATAAAAGATTTCTGGTTCCACATATAAGGACCTTGGAAGTCATCACTCTGTATTTAAGAATAAGTAAAAACTTAATAGACTGGAAACTAAGCTACTCTGCTTGGATCTGTAAGAGAGGGGTGGGCATAGAACCACTGCCCCCAAGACTGGAGAGGAAACAAACTCATGGAGTAAGTAACTGATTCCTGGAGCACAGACTCAAAGCAGAAACTGCAGGAAGACCCAGTGCTACAGTAGAAAAACCTGAGCTGGAATTGATGAACTGCTATCAGAGACTTGGTGTAGATGAATCCGAGAATTAAAATCCCACAAGGACCCAGGTATAGAGGGTCCCTAAAATACCTTAAGACTTAATCTCCAGGAGCTCTATCAGGTTCCTAGAATAAACATCAGAGGAATAGTCCTTCATACTTTCTTCAGGAAAAGAAGAAAAAGAGTCATTTTGAAATATGCCAGAATACTGTCCTTAATAAGGCCTGCCCTCAGGGGGAAACTAATTGACCAGAGCCTAACCATCTGAGGTATTATCAGAGCCTAAGTGACTTGGTAAGAGGGAAATGCCCAACTCTAGCCAACTCTAAACTTCCTGTGCACCGATGTGGGGAGAGAAAACAAAAGAGATATTTTTTGTATTTACTCGAAAGAGATGAAAATTTTTACCTACACTGAAACTTGCACATAGATGTTTACAGCAGCTTTATTCATAATTACCCAAACTTTTTAGCAACCAAGATATCCCTCAGTAGATGAACGGATAAATAAATTGTGATATCCAGACAATGTAATATAATTGAACACTAAAAATAAATGAGGTATGAAGCTACAAGGAGACATGAATGAACCTTAAATGTATACTACCAAGTGAAAAAAGCCAATCTTTAAAGGCTACCTGTATACTGTGTGATTACAACCATATGACTTTCCAGAAAAGGCAAACTTGTGGATATAGCAAAAAGATCAGTGGTTAAGGGTGGAAAGGAATGAATAGACGGAAAATAGGAGTTTTAGGGCAACAAAAATACTCCATATGATATTATAATAATAGAAAAGTATATATCCACAGATGAATGGATAAAGAAGATGTGAGATATACACACACACACACACACACACACACACACACATATATGTATATATATGTATACACACACACACACACACACACACACACACACACACACTGGAATATTACTCAACTGTAAAAATGAAGGAGATCTTGACATTTGCAGCATTATGTATGTTCCTAGAAGGTATAATGCTAAGTACAATAAGACAGAGAAAGACAAATTCTGTATGCTTCACTAATATATGGAATTTTAGAAACAAAAATGAACAAAGAAAAAAAGACAAAAAAACACTCAAATGCAGAGGACAAACTAGTGGTTGCCAGAGGAGAGGTGGGTGTTGGGATAGGTAAAATAGATAAAGAGGATTAAGAGCACACTTATCTTGATGAGCACTGAGTAGTGTACAGAATTGCTGAATCATAATATTGTAAACCTAAAAGGAATATAACACTGTATATTCATTATAGTTCAATTAAAAAAAAAGACTGAAACTGTTTCAAATTAAGGGACAGTAAATAAACACAACAGTAAATGTAACTTTCAATCCCTGATCAGCTTTTCTTTCTTTTTTTTTTAAATATAGATTTTGTTTATTTATTAGAGACAGAGAGAGCACAGGCATGAGCTACAGAAGAGGCAGAGAGAGAATCTGAAGCAGACTCCCCATTGAGCATGGAGCCTGGATGGGGTATTTTTACTGTGAAGGACATTATTGGGACAATGTAAAATTTATGTACAGTCTGTGGATTACATGCCAGTAATATATCAGTGTTGGTTTTCTCATTTGGATCATTATTTAATGTAAGAAAATGTTCCTCATTATAGGAAAAATTAAAGTATTTGGATATGATGGAACATCATATAAATAACAAGAGCAAAAAAGATCTTTGTATTGGTCTCCCAACTTTTCTGGGAATCTGAAAATATTTTAAATAAAAATAAAGACTGAGGAAATGCCAGAAATATTAAATAAGATGTACTACCAAATTGGCAATCATTAAAAAGTATAATCATATCAAGTACTGATGACAGCAGTAGGAAATCTTATACACTACTGGTGGATGTATACATTGTTTAATCATATAAAAAAACAAGTTGAAATTATCAAGCAAATCTGAAAGATAACATAAGCTCTATAGTTCAGCTGTAGAGAGAATTTTCATGGTCCTTACAACGTTTTCTCCCTGGTTTTACTTCCATGATTATGTTAAATTACACAGCAAAAAGGATTTTAGAAATGCATTTAAGTTTACTCATTAATTGCTCTTGAGACAGGAAGATTGTCTGAGTGAAACATATGAAATCACATGGTCCCTTAGAAATCAGAGAGTTTTTCCAGCTGGGGCAAAAGAGAAAGTCAGAGAGATTTGTGGCATGACAGTAATTTAGCACAGGGGATGTACTTTGCTGCCAAAATAGACAAAGTCCATGACAAAGAATATAAGTGGCCTCCAGGACCTGAGAGAGACTCCTGGCTGACAGCCAGCAAAAAACCTTAGAGAACTTAGTCCTACAACCACCAGCAACTGACTTTGGCCAAAAACCTGGGAAAACAACAACAACAACAACAACCATAACAACAGGAAATGGATTCTTCTTCTTTTTTTTTAATTTAATTTTTTATTTCTTATAAACCTATAATATATTTGTATTCCCAGGGGTACAGGTCTGTGAATCGCCAGGTTTACACACTTCCCAGCACTCACCATAGCACATACCCTCCCCAATGTCCATAACCCCACCCCCCTCTCCCAACCCCCCTCCCCCCAGCAACCCTCAGTTTGTTTTGTGAGATTAAGAGTCACTTATGGACTATTGGGATTTCATCAAGATCAAAAGCTTTTGCACAGCAAAGGAAACAGTTAACAAAACCAAAAGACAACTGACAGAATGGGAGAAGATATTTGCAAACGACATATCAGATAAAGGGCTAGTGTCCAAAATCTATAAAGAACTTAGCAAACTCAACAACCAAAGAACAAATAATCCAATCAAGAAATGGGCAGAGGACATGAACAGACATTCTGCAAAGAAGACATCCAGATGGCCAACAGACACATGAAAAAGTGCTCCACACCACTTGGCATCAGGGAAATACAAATCAAAACCACAATGAGATACCACCTCACACCAGTCAGAATGGCTAAAATTAACAAGTCAGGAAATGACAGATGCTGGCGAGGATGTGGAGAAAGGGGAACCCTCCTACACTGTTGGTGGGAATGCAAGCTGGTGCAACCACTCTGGAAAACAGCATGGAGGTTCCTCAAAATGTTGAAAATAGAACTACCCTATGACCCAGCAATTGCACTACTGGGCATTTACCCTAAAGATACAAACGTAGTGATCTGAAGGGGCACGTGCACCTGAATGTTTATAGCAGCAATGTCTACAATAGCCAAACTATGGAAAGAACCTAGATGTCCATCAACAGATGAATGGACAAAGAAGAGGTGGTATATATACACAATGGAATACTATGCAGCCATCAAAAGAAATGAAATCTTGCCATTTGCGACGACGTGGCTAGAACTAGAGGGTATCATGCTTAGCGAAATAAGTCAATCGGAGCAAGACAACTATCATATGATCTCCCTGATATGAGGAAGTGGAGATGCAACATGGGGGTGTTACGGGGGTAGGAGAGGAATAAATGAAACAAGATGGGATTGGGAGGGAGACAAACCATAGGAAATAAATTCTTCTTAAGAGACTCCAGATAAGAGTGTAGAACAGCAAACACCTTAATATTGGCTTTGTGAGACTCTGAGCAGAAAATTTAGCTGAGTATGCCCAGACTTCTGACCCACAGAACTGTGGGATACTGAATTTATGCTGATTTAAGCTGTCAAATTTGTGATAACTGGTTAGACAGCAATAAAAAACTAATATACCAGCCATTTCACCTCTAAGTATATAACTGAAAAAAAAAATACACAAGCATGTGTGTGTGTATGAATAACATAACCACATTCCCCTAACAGCTAAAAAATAGCAACTCACATCTATCAATAATTAAATTGTGACATATTTATTCAATGGACTACTTCTGCAATGAAAGTAAATAATCTGCGCTATGAAAATATGAATAATTGTACAATGTTGAACAGAAAAAATATAAAATGATAGGTACAATGTGAATCTCTTTGCATAAATTTCAAAAATATGCAAAGTCAAGTTATATTTTTAGGGATGCTTACATAGGTATTTACCACTACAAATTAAAACAAGGAAATGCTAAACACAAAAATCCATATAGTAGTTGTTTTTTTTTTTAGGTAGTCTAAACAATTTTGTGATTGTACAGAATGTAAACAAAAGGAAAATTATAACTAAGGCAAAAATATCTCACAGAAATGAAGATTTCTGTCACTGTATAGTACAACTAGACCTAAACAGTTTTTTGATATTTAAGGACACTTAGGATATCAGACAGTTCATGGGCTTCTAAATATCTTCTCTTGTCCCCAGTTATCAAATACCAGCAGCTGAAATTCTTACTTTAGGTGCTTTTTTTCTTTAGAATTTATCTCTGTGATCTTTTAAAACAGGAATACTTCCAAAGATCAAATATTAAACTAAATCTTTTGGGCCAAGGTAACTTACCAAAACAACTTTTTTGAGTATGAACAGTTAAACCTCAAATACCAAATACCTACCGAATGTTGGATACTGAGATGAGATGGAACATATTGAAAAAATGTGGATCTCACAGAGGTTTTACAAAAAGAAATTAACTTAAAAGGGGCATTAAGCACATTGAGAAAGTACTTCACTTGCATCATATCCCAATTTTGAGTCCTCTCCCTTTATCCCAACACACACACACAGTTTGGGCCAGAAGAGTTCTTATACTATCCTAAGAAATACTGAATGAAAGAAATAGTCAAAAAAATGTAGTTATATGTAAATATGAGGCTCAACAACAAATTTACACTTGGAAAGGAAATCCCTAACAAGAAAACAGAGAATACAGACTTTAAAATTTCTTTCATGAGAAAATACCATGTGCAATAGAGAAATACAAAGAAGAAAGAAAAGAGGAAAGGGGAGTGTAAATGTGTAGAATCTCCAACCCTGAAAACCTTTAAGAGAAAATCTGTCCTCATTTATAATATTAAGATTTCATATCTTTATCAAATCTTGATCTGTTCATCCACAGATCCATCCAGGTTTATGCTGATAAAGGCAATCAGATGGTTAGAAAATTATATGACTAAAAATGGGCTAAAAGAGTCATCAGAATGAATGAACAATTAATCACCCATCATCAGATGTACATGTCACATTCTGATTTGAAAAAGTATACTACGAGAATTTGCTTTAAAAAGTAAGCAGAATTACCTACTATAGCCAGAAAAAAAAAAGTAAGCAGAATCATACAGTTTCAAGAGAGCTTTTTGGACAACACACTGAAAACCCCTCAGAGACCACCATAAAAAGGCAGGGGTGAATGTACATAAGATGAAGATTCTACGGACAAATTGCAGTCTCCTCCCCCTCTACCACCAGATAATCATAATAGTTCCTCCTTTCACTGTAATATATAGTTTACATAGAGAAAGAATCTAGTAAGTGATTAAAAGCTCAAAATGTGCTTTAAATATGTTGTAAAAAAAATGAGTTAAATGTTCTTCCCTAGTAATTGCCTGCTGTAAGAAAATATGCAGTCCATGGCTAAAAGCTAAAGTAAGTTGGTTCCTGGGCAAATCCTTCCCAAAAGTACAGGGGTTTCTCAACTTCACATGTCCAAAAATGTGATACTCATAGGTGATGAAAGTGAAGTAACATTCCATGAAGTACTGGAACTCTTATGTTATCTGGTCAACTCATTATCTTTCCAACCAGAAAATTTAATAGCAAAACCAAATTGAGATCCAGAGGGTGTCTTGGGAGGAGGGGACTGGGTTATGGGTGTTAATGATGTTAGTGGAGGAACCAAGTCAGGAGGAAGGAGGACCTGGTTTTTAACTTTCCTGAGCTGTGCTGAGCTCCAGAGCCTGGTGTCCTACCACAAGGCCAGTTAGAGCAAGGTAAGGAAGAAAGACCAGTAAGACAAATGGAAGATCTATCAGTGCCTCAAGGCTCTGGACTAGTAGATTGTGACCTCAACTTGGCATAGTCTTTTGTAATCCCAGAATAACCCTGCCCTCTTAATTTTCTTTTTCTTATTATCTTTCTGTCTTCTGTCATATTCTTTCTTTTGTTGCTAAAGACTTTTTAAAATGAAAGCCTGGATGGTAGCCTATTACTTCTGTTTTTAACCTTTCTCTGATATAATTAAGCATAGTCCCTAGTTGAATGAGATAAAAAAGGAAAATATATATAGAGAGAGGATGTATGGAGGGGAATAAAAACCAAAAGTTAATATGTACCCATATATTGAGTGACTTGGCCTTACTGCCTAGAATTTGTGCTGGGATCCACAACCAAATACAAAGTATCTAACACCCTAGAGTTAACTGTAAGTGTAGCCTGTCTTCTCCCCTGTGTCCTCAGAGCCCCAGCAGAGAGGACCACCAAAGTCAGTGATTACAAAGTGAATAATAAAACTATTTCATGGTCAGATCCCACTTATTTGAAACTGCTCAATAAATCAGTAATGGGTCTCTCCTATTAACAATCGACCATACATTTAATTTCTTCACCGCTGTAACTCATTCGTGGTTTATGAGGTCGTATAACTTGGAAAAAACAGAATCCTGCATATATCCTCTTTATTCCCAAATCCCTCAAATGGTTGTATAAGATTATGGCAAAAACTGTCTTAATTGGTTATACTGATTTAAGAATGGAATTATGCTGTTAATGAACCATGTGATGAGGATTCTGGCCAGGTCTGCTAAACAGGATGGTACGTTTATAATTTTTTAACTTTTCTGAAACTCAAATGCTGGGGGTGGGGGAGTATTTAGCACATAAGTATGTAAGCAGGATTACCAGATATAACAAATACAAATACAGAATACCCAATTAAATTTGAATTTCAGAAAAATGGGGGGGGTTAGTATAATTATGTCCCAAATACTGCAGGGAACATCCTTAAAGCCAAAAATTTAGATTTTGTTTACCTGAAATTAAAAGTAAACTAAGTCTCCTATATTTTATTTGGCAATGCTGCAGGATGTCAGCTATCTCATATTGTAGGTTTGCATTTAGATCTCTGTCACCAGATTTTTCTTTGCCTTAAAGATCTGTGCATCTACAAATGGAATGAGCTTTATTAATAAGAAATGAAGCAATTGATTTTTCAATATATTTGATGGAAATGGGGAAAGGAATAACACAATAACTGTCATACTGATTGAAACCATTTTATGATCTGAAGCTTCAAATTCTATCATTAATAGTCCATTTCTTTCTTGTCTTTTATTAGAATTCCTTTTTAAATATGAACTGCTAGTGTGTAGTATCATTCAGTTCTAATGCAACTAGATGTTAAAAATGTAATTCTCTTTTGTGTCAGTTTCAGGTAAGTTCCATAGACACCAAAAAGGAGCAAGTATTTTTATAGACCTAAGGTGATAGTTGCCTATATAGGCTTTGGAAAGCAGTTACCTTAAGATCATATTAGTAACAATTAGCCTAATTCCCAACTTGAGGGCATAAAATTATTAAGATTTAAGAAATTGGGAAAGAGGATTTTTTGAGGGGAGCCATCCTTAGAATTTAGTGAGATACCCTCCTCTCATGAAAAAGGTGGATGTTTGTTTTCTCTCCTATCACCACCCTCAGTGAAAAGAGCTACAAGGAGATCTTTTAGAGAACATAATGCTTTCCTGGAGTGGAATACTATTTGATTTAAGCATTAAACAAATAAATAAAAGAAAAAGAGAAAATGATATATAAGTAGCAGTCTGGCTGATGTAGTTTGTGGAGGCAGGCTGTAAGACTATTTGGGGGAAAATAACTGCTTTTACTGAAAGCAGGCCATAGTCTTATGTTCCTAGCATACCAGATATGGTAGGAGTATCGGTTAGTTAGAGGTAGTTTTAAAATCCCAAGAGGGTTTCCTACAAGCAGTGAGATTAGTTAGTTAGAGGCTGAGGGAAGCTAACATATGGCAAACCAAAATAAACTTTGGCTACTTTTAAGTAGTTCCAGTTGCAGGCGTTCAGGAACAGATCACCAAGACATCTATGAAAGGAGTAGAAGAGACATATTCAGCTTAAGTAGTGGCCAAAAATAGGGGAGACAAAGGTATTTCAAAGAACGCCAGTCTCACATGACATTTTCTGTACTTATTTCTGTGTCTTTCCTCTCTAAAACCTACAGGAGCCAGGGAACTTAGTGAGTCGGGAAGGATGGAAGAAGGATTTCCTAGGTAGGGAAACAGAAAAAGATGTAATCATAAACCATCCCCAAATGCCAATTTTCAACCTGATGCTGGCCTAAGTTGAGGGAGAATTCAGAGAAATTTAAACCTGAAATGAAGCTCTGAGTTCCTGCTATTCTATGAAAGAAATATTTTAAATACTAAATGATTCTATTCTTGGGTTGAAAGTAACCAGAGGACTGCTTATTATCTGAATGACTACAGAAATTCTGTGACTTGCCCACGATAAATCTTGCAAAGTCATGAGGAGAAAATGGCTGACATAGTGCATCTGCAAGGTAAACAGACACTTTTGTCTGACCTTCAGAGCAGCGGTCAACTAACTTTTTCTGTAAAGGGCCAGATAGTAAATATTTTGAGTTTTGGAGGCCAACAAGAAAAATTGAGGATATTATGTAGTTGGTTATAACAATAGTTAAAGCATAATTTTAAAAAAGATTTTATTTATTTGTCCGAGAGAAAAGGAAGGAGAGAGACAGAGAGCACAAGCAGGGGGAGCTGCAGGAAGAGGAAGAAGCAGACTCCCCATGTAGCAAGGAGCCCAATGAGGAACTCAATCCCAGGACCCTGGGATCATGACCTGAGCCAAAGGCAGCCGCTCAACCAACTGAGCCAGCCAGGCATCCCAAAACACAAAATTTGAATTAAATGAATTAAAAATGTAATAATACCTGAGTAATTTTATTTATTTTTTGGTAATATAGGTCTACAAATGAGAATGGAATTCTCTTTTAGGGGATGACATTTTACACAACTGGGCTTAAAAATCAGCATTCCAAAAAAAAAAAAAATCAGCATTCCTATTATCAAATCAATTACTGATGTTCATTTGCAAAATCAATTCTTATTCATAAGTCATACAAAAATAGACAGTGGGCCAAATTTGACTCATGGGCCATTATTCCTACACCCAGCATAGAGTCCCAATGTTTTCATTGAACTCATTACAATTTTACTTGAGTAATTACCTGAGAACTCTTAAATGAAGCTGGCAGGAGTAAAGCAAAGTGAGAGGCGTGAGAGGCATGAGAGACAGTTGTCAAGCCCAAGGAGGGAGAGAAGTGGGAGCCTACAATGCATCACACTTCCTCTGTTTCTAGTGACTTCTCTTGTGGTAAATACCATCTTATGGTAACCTTGTTTCATTAGCAACTACACAAACTATCAATTGATACCAAAATCTGCAAAAAGAAAAAATTTTCCAAAAGGGAGAGGAGAGATCACAAAGACAATCCTCTCATACAAGCAAGTAACTAAGATAGGAACTAAATAGGAAAGGGAAGATGGCAGAGGAGTAATAGGCTGAGATGACATCAGGTCTCAGGAGTTCAGTTAGGTAGTTATCAAAACATTCTAAACACCTACAAATCCAACAGGATATTGAAAAGAAGAAGAGAAGCAATTCTACAAACACAAAATCGACCACTTTCTGAAAGTTTATCTTAATATCTTTCTTTTAAAAAAAAAAATCTTTCGAACCTTCATTATTATAGTCATATTTTATCCTTCATTGTATCTAACTTTATTTTTTGTATACATATAGGGTTTTTTCTTCTAAAAAATTTTGGGATACATCTTCTTCTAATAGATCAAAATATACCCTAAACCTAGCACAGGGCTTTGTTCTAGTCTCCAGCCTGAGCAAATTCTCTCCACTTTCTTTTTCTTTCTTTTCCCAACCAACTTATCTTATCAACTCCTTTTTTAGAATTTTTTTTAAAGGTTTTATTTATTTATTTGACAGACAGAGATCACAAATAGGCAGAGAAGTAGGCAGAGAGAGAGGAGGAAGCAGGCTCCCGGCCGAGCAGACAGCTCGATGCGGGGCTCGATCCCAGGACCCTGGGATCATGACCTGAGCCAAAGGCAGAGGCTTTAACCCACTGAGCCACCCAGGCGCCCCTTAGAATTTTTTTAAAAATTTCATCTTTATAGTCACATTCCATCCCTTCATCATGTTTAGCCGTATTTTTGTATGTGTGTGTGTGTGCGCACGTGTGTGTATGTGTGTGTGTGTATATATATATATATATATATATGTATATATGTTTTTCTTTCTTTAAAATTTTGGGAGGTAGTTTCTTCTAAGAGACCAAAATACACCCAAAATCAAGTGGATGGCTCTGTTCTATTCACCAGTCTAATATCTATCTATCTATCTATATATTTTAATTAAAAAAAAATTTTTTTGGACTAATTTTTTTTAAAGATTTTATTTATTTATTTGACAGAAATCACAAGTAGGCAGAGAGGCAGGCAGAGAGGCGGGGGGGGGCAGGCTCCCTGCTGAGCAGAGAGCCCGATGCGGGGCTCAATTCCAGGACCCTGGGGTCATGACCTGAACCAAAGGCAGAGGCTTTAACCCACTGAGCCACCCAGGTGCCCCTGGACTACTTTTTACCCCCTTCCTTCTCCCCACAATTTGGGGTCTCTTCTGATTTGGTTAACACACATTTTTCTGGGGTCTTTGCCACCCTTTTAGTATTTTATTCTCTCATTCATATATTCTTATCTGGATAAAATGACAAGGCAGAAAACCTCACCACGAACAAAAGAACAAGAGGCAGTCCCAAAGGCTAGGGACCTAATCAATAAGACAATGATAACATGTCAGATCTAGAGTTCAGAATGACGATTCTCAAGGTGCTAGCTGAATGTGGGGGGTTAGGGGAATAGGGAAGGAAAAAATGAAACAAGATGGGATCGGGAGGGAGACAAACCATAAAAGACTTAATCTCACAAAACAAACTTAGGGTTGCTGGGAGGAGGGAGGTAGGGAGACGGTGGTTGGGTTATGGACATTGGGGAGGGTATGTGCTATATTGAGTGCTGTGAAGTGTGTAAACCTGGCAATTCACAGACCTGTACCCCTGGGGTTAATAATACATTATATGTTAATAAAAGATTAAAACTTTTTTTTTTTTTTAAAGATTTTATTTATTTATTTGTCAGAGAGAGAGAGAGGGAGAGAGAGCAAGCACAGGCAGACAGAATGGCAGGCAGAGGCAGAGGGAGAAGCAGGCTCCCTGATGAGCAAGGAGCCCGATGTGGGACTCGATCCCAGGACGCTGGGATCATGACCTGAGCCGAAGGCAGCTGCTTAACCAACTGAGCCACCCAGGCGTCCCAAGATTAAAACTTTTTTAAAAAGAAACTAAGATGCTTGTTCCATAGATTTCTTCCTATTGGCCCTCTCAAAAGAATTAGTCAAGTTAAATTGGTGCCATTTATAAGGGCTCTGACATAAGTAAATGACAAACTTCACAATGTATTTAATCAGTATCTGAAATTATGTTAATTTTGCTCTGAATGGGAGATGAGATTTCTTCAGTAGAAAACACAGTACTATAAATAATATTACATTTAAATCTGTGGCACTTTAGCATTTTCAATATTTTTCTCTAGAGTAAGGTACCCAAAATTAAAAACCCCAAAATTTACTGATATAGTTTGATTCAGTGCTATATCCAGTGAGGCAGTAGTTATTGCTTTGCTGAGATGAAAGAATTTTGTTATTGTTTTTTGAGATAGAAAATGAGCAAAATATATATAGCATAAATTTAATATGAACTCAAGGAAATACTGACAAGTTAATATATATCATTATGTGAGACAGAAAGCAAGGAACAGCCATGAAATCTCTCAAAGATTTCTTCATTTTGGTTCACAAGCTATTTGGTTTGCTTTGATACATTCCTAATGTAGTGTGGAAATGGGTTTACTAGATATATAATGCACCATCTGGTTACCTGTAAAAGAGGAGAAAACTCCCAGGGAATCACTTCAATGTCATTTGGGAAGACCCATGTGATGCTCAGTACCAGTTAACTGCCTATTGGCAGATCTCTGTGTTCAGGATTGCTCAGATTCTGTTGACCCTTTCAAAGAGGAGATGCCAACTACTCCATTAGACTTTAACAGGGATGCAAATTGTTACAGGAAGATGATCTTAGAGTGGGAGACATTAGCTTTCATGTCACCTATCTGGCCTAGGTAGCTAAACGTCATTTGTAAACTTTATGTCAACTTCTAGAGATCTGAGGATGCTTGCAGCCTCAGGACTTATAAGCATCTTATTCACACATGGCCTGCTGGTTGAAAGGAAAAATGAAGAGAAGGACAAAACAAACAAATAAGAAAAGAAACACAACTAGCTCTTTAAATGGGAGTATAATAATGTTTTGTGGAACAAGAAACAGTTCTAACATGTCTGTAGTAGAGAATAACTTAACTAAAAATTATTCAGAAATGTACCCACAATCCCTTAAAACTTGAAACCTAAGAAATTTTATAAAATATGACTGTAAAATTATTAGTGGATATTTCAATATATTTCATATTTTCCAGTTTACAAATGTTTTGTGAATATATACTGTTTTCAGATATTGTATTTCAGGTATTATATATATATTTTTTTAGTTTTTAAAATTTTTTATTAACATATAATGTATTATTAGCCCCAGGGGTACAGGTCTGTGAATCGCCAGGTTTACACTTCACAGCACTCACCATAGCACATACCTTCCCCAATGTCCATAACCCAGCCACTTTCTCCCTACCTCCCTTCCCCCAGCAACCCTCAGTTTGTTATTTCAGGTATTATATTAAAAACCAACCCAATCATAGACAGCCAGAGCCTAGGAAGGCCCTTAAAAATCAACTACGCCAGAATTTCTGTGGCTTCTGGGAAATAAATGTCAGTGATATCTCCCAGTCACATGTCAAACAAGAACTGTCACCCATATTATTCTTTCATTTTACAGATGGGGAAACGAAACACGGGAATTGGAGAACAATAAAAATATGACAGCATAGTTTTTTAAAGTTTAATACCTAGAATAACCTGACTCAAATTCTGGTTCTCATATTTACCTACAAGAAGATCCTGAGAAATTTGTTTTACCTCCATCAGCATTTATTTGTTTTTGTTTTGTTTAAAAAACAACAAAACAAAACCAAACCCATATAGCTTTATTTACCTCTAAGAGATATTTTTACTTGCTTTTCCAGGTGATCTTAAGTATTTTATAGGCAAAATATTGTCCTCAATGTTTCTGTGTTAGAAATTTATCTTACTAATTATGATAACAAACATGGAATTTTGTGATTAAGAATTCTTAAGGCCTTTCTGCTACTTTTCCTTAGACCCTACCTTTCATTTCCTCCAAGATTCAGAAAATTTTGAAAAGATCCCTAAAATTGAAGTTCAAAATCTAGTTCCCAGATCAATTACATACCAATTCTTTGGCTTAGGCACCAAATTTATTCCTCTATATACAATAACCCCCATCTACATACAGTATAGTGACAATAAGTCAACAAAAATATTAAATGTTTTTCCCAAAATTAAATATAAGGCACAATATAACTTAAAAGTATATATGTTCTTAACAGAAGATTTGTGTCTAGAACAAAGATTTATTTACAATTTTCTTTACACTATGACATCATGCTCTAAAGTAGAGCAAAGACCGTACTTTGTAGGGTTTTTGTTGTTTGTTGTTGTTTTTGGTTTTGGTTTTTGGTTTTTGGTTTTTTCAGGGACAGAGTTTCTTCCTATTAAATTCTAGTGCCTCTTGTGATTTTTCACAATTCCTAGATACACAGTTCCCTGGTTGTTGAGAGTAGAGTGTTAATACTGTCCTGGAAGGCAAGCCTAGAGGGGCACTACATAAGCATCACAAAGTTTAGGAGTAATATTAAAAAGCAGCTGAGATATTATCATGATAGCAGCATAGGTCATCCCACTTCAGCCCTGCTCCCAGAAAGACTGGTTAGTACCATCCATAGAAAAAACACCAGTGAGAAAATCCTAGGAACTGGGGATGCGGCCAAAAAAAACCCCTAGACCACAGAGACTGAAAAGGACATAAGTGAAAGGCTGAGAGGAGTGCCTATACTCTGATACCCCTAGGCCAGAAGAGCACCACCCTAAAAGGTCCTCCTTGGGCCTACAGTTTCTCCAGTGTGAAATAAAATGGAATAAGATGTCCACAAAATGGACATGTAGATTCTCCAGAATTTAGGGTGCTTCTTAAGAGGCTCACTTGGTCTTTTCTCATAGGGATCACATTGGAAATCTGCTGGGCTTAACAACTGGGATCAGATAGAGATGGAGAAGGGGAGTGGACCTTATAGCCATCAGAACTCAGATTTTGGCAGACTGCTTTCCTCTACACAGTTGCACCCAACAGAGATCTCAGCCAAAGGCTCTAACCATTTTCAGAGTCAAGCTAGTGGACTTGCTGGTTGCAAAGTTTAATGGGCAGTTCTGTCTGCTGTAGGTTCACCAGCAAGAAAGCTGTGTAGACTACGGAAAGCATTCTATGGCCCCATCCAGGCAGGGGACCAAATTTCAAGCCCAACTACTGTTACACATAGCCCACATACTGCCCAACCAGAAGCCTAAACAGTG
This sequence comes from Enhydra lutris kenyoni, assembly GCF_002288905.1. Lineage (NCBI taxonomy): Eukaryota > Metazoa > Chordata > Mammalia > Carnivora > Mustelidae > Enhydra > Enhydra lutris. The sequence continues at coordinate 30,665,074 of NW_019154102.1, forward strand.
AATCCAGGTAGCTGTGTGGCCTATCTTTTAGCCATGATTGTAGTGGCACCTAAGCAGAGGACCTAACCAGTGGCTCTGCAAAACCAGTCTGGTGATCTTATCCCACCAGGGAGTTTGGTGTGTTACTTTTGCTTGATTTTAATCACCAGGCAGTAAGCCATACTAGCTATGAGTATGTCCTAGAGCCCTGCCTTGATAGGAAGAAAATTCAAAGCCCTGCCCAATTGTTGATTATAGCCTCCAGACCTTCAACCAAGATGCCTGATCAGAATATAGACAGCCACCGATGACATTCTACAGTCATACTTGGACAGAAACTAAGCCAGTAGTCCTATCTAACTGTTAAATATAGCCTCTGGCCCCACATAAGCAGGGGGCATTATAGTGACACTGGAAAGCCTTAGAATCCAGCCAACAAAACCACCCAGCTAAGGAACCCAGCCCACAGCCCTACCACAATATAGAGTCCAACTATGGTCTTGACCAATTGTTGAATGTAATCTACAGCCTCACCGAAGAAGGGAACCAACCAGTGACCTAGTCAGATCATGGAGCAAAGCCTATTACCCCACAGTGCTTAGTCTCTAGCCCCACCCAACTACAGGATACAGCTGGAAATCCTCCCAACCTCAAAACCCAGCCAGTGACCTTTCCCAATAGCAGAGCACAACCGTGGTCTATCTGATCATGAAACCCAGACTGCGTACACATAGAACTTAAGACACTCTCCTGAGTACCGGCCTGATCACTAAGTATAGTCTGAAAAGTCCTGCCTATAGTCATGTCTAAACTTGGGAGTCCAGCCAGAATCACCATTTGGTCAAGAATCATATGCAGAGATTCTATCAAACCATGAGTGATTATAGAGCCAAGCCCATAGCTCTGCTAGTCCAACCAGTCGAACAATGACCTCATCCAAAGAGACGTAATGGCAAAGTCCAGCCAGTAGTTTCACATAACCACAGATCACAGCCAGAAGCTGTATCTGATCAGGGAGTATACCCTATAGTCCTACATGAACATGTAACCCAGTCAGCACACCCACCAAACCACAGAGCTCAGCCAGTGTCACACCCATTCCCACCTCAGAGCACAGGCAGTGACCTCACCCCAATGGAAATCCTGATAGAAAGCCCCACCTCCTCAAGGATGCTAACAGTTAACCTGTTCTGAACCCCAAGATGAAGTGAATAATGAAAGACTGTCTTCCAAAGAGAAATCTTGAAGTCTGGAAAGGGAAAATTTTTATTCAAATGCACACATATCACTGCAAAGATATAAGGATCATGAACAATCAGGTAAAGATGATATTACCAAAAGAAAATAATAAAGCTCTAATAAGTGACTCCAAAGAAATGAATATCTAAAAATTGTCTAAAAAGTGATTCAGCATAATCCTCTAAAGAAGGTGAGTGCATGGGCCAAATGAGAAGTTCAACAGAGACTGAAACTAACAAGAAAAAAAATCTTAGAACTGAAGAATACAATGACTGACTGAAGAATTCTACAGAATACTTCAAAATCAGACTGAAAAATTCTATAGAAGACTAAAATCAGACTGAACCAACCAGAAGAAAGAACCAGTAAATTAGAGGATATGTCATATAAAATTATCCAGTCAGAGTAGCAAAAAAGAAAGAAATAAAAAGAATATATAGAGTGAAGAAAGCATAATGGACTAATGAGACACATTCAAAGGAACAATATATACATTATGACTATCAGAAAGAGAAGAGAAAGATAAATGGATTGAGAAAACTGAAACTTTCTCAAATGTGGAATGACCTGTGGATATGCTGATTCATGAGAAGCAAAGGACCCCATCAGGTAAACCTTCAAAGTGTTGCATTGAGACACATTATAATTAAATTCTCAAAAGTCAAAGACAAAGAGAATTTTTTTTTTGACAAAGAGAATTTTGAAACCAGTAAGAAAAGAGCAACTCATCACATACAACGACACCTCCATAATAGTGAATTTCTCAACAGAAACTTTGCAGGCCAGAAAAAAGTAGGATAATATATAGGTAATACTGAACAAAAACCAAAAACCAAAAACACCACCACCAAGAACAACCTTTTAATCAAGAATATTATGCACAGTAAAGCCGTCCATAAGTAAAGTTTTAAAATCTGCAAACAGATAAATACACACAAAAAAACGAGGGAGTTCACCAAAACTAGAACTTCCTGGAAAGAAATGCTAAGAAGGATTTTGCAAACAGAAATAAAAGGATTCTAATTAATAACATAAAATATAGGAATGTGTAAAACAGTGGTAATAGTAAATATAGAATCCATGTTAGATTCTCTAATATTGTAATGGTGGTGCATTTGCTTACAACTCTAGCTTAAAAGTAAAGAATCATATTAAAAATCACCATCACTGGAATAATTTTTTATTGGTTATATAATATTAAAAAAGATGTAAATTATAATATCAATAACCTAAAATGTGAGTAGGGTAAGTTAAAAGTATAAAGTTTCACAATCCTACTGAAATTAATTTGTATTCAGCCTAAAATAGCATGTTATAAATACATTTTATGTAAGCCTCCTTTCATAAAGGAAAAACGAGTAGTAGAAAGAAAAAAAAAAGATTATGATAAGGGAGTCAAAATTTCATCACATTGCAAAGGAAAGCAGCAAGAGAGAAATCAAGAAACAAAAAAAGTCAGAAAAGACAATGAAGAAATGGTAAAAGTAAATCCTTAACTATTAATAGTAACTTTAAATGGAAATGAATTAAATTCTCCAATCAGAAGACATAGTATAGCTGAATGGGAAATAGCAAGAGTATTCAACAATATGCTCCATCCAAGAAACTCATTTAGCTTTAAAAACACATCTAGACTGATGGTGAAGGAATGGGTAAAGATAATTCAATCAAATAGTAACAAAAATAAAACAGGGTTAGCTATGCTTCTATCAGACAAAATAGACTGTAAGTTAAAAAGGTCAAAAGAAACAGAGAAGGTCATTATATAATGATATAACAGATATATCAAGAAGATTAAAAACTGCAAATGGTTATACATCAACATCAGAGGACCTAAATATATAGAACAGATACTAAGAGAAATAAAAAAGAAGAAATGAACGACAATATAATTACTATTTGGAAACTATAATACTCCACTCTCAACCAGGGAAAGATCATCCAGACAGAGAATCAAAAAGGCAACAGTGGATGTGAACAACACTGTAGATCAAATGGTTCTAAAAGACATACATACAACATACTATGGAACAGTAGCAGAATACATACATATAAGTGTACACAGAACACTTCCTAGGATAGAGCATATATTAGGCATCAAAATATTTCTCAAGAATTCAGAAGATAGAAATTACATGAAGTATCATTACTGAGCACAATGGAGTGAAACCAGAAAGCAATAGTAAGAGGAGAACTGGAAAATTCACAATTACATGGAAGTTAAAACACCATCCTCCAGAACAACCAATGCATCACAGGATAAACCAAAAGGAGAAAAAAAAATCTTGAGACAAAAATGGAAGCACAATGGAAACCAAAACTTAATGGGATATAGCAACAGAAGTTCTAAGCTTACAGTGATAAATGCATACATCAAGAAAAAAGATTACCTAATTCAAATTACGAGTTTTTGTTTGATCTATGTGACATTTAGACAATTTTATTTTCAATCAGGTGGGAATTTTATAGTTATCTTTTGCTAATATTTTGCATTATTTCAATCCTTTAAAATGTTCTAAGAATTCCCTTATAGTCCAGGAAATGGCCAATTTTCTAACTGATATATGCTCTCTTGAAAAAAAAAAGTTTACTTTGAAGTTATTGCATGCAGTATTACATGCATTTAATTTAGGTGTACTTTATTAGTGTTTTAATATCTTTATTTTGCTTTTTCAAATTTTTATGGATCAGTTACTAAAGAAAAAGTTTCAAATCTGTCCTTATTAACATTGATTTGTCTATTTTTCTTTTAATTTTGTCAGTTTTCCTTTATATATTTGAATGGTATATTATTGTGTTTAATTTAGTATTTTTGTATCTTTTTATATTTAAAAAATTATATCTTTATGAATTGTTCTTTGTCTTTAGTGATTATTTTAACCTAAAAATGTCTTGCTTGATATTAGTATAGACTGACCAGATTCATATTTGGACAGTGTTTCCATGATATATTTCATAATCTTCTAACACTTCCACTTCCTTATATTTAAGTGCATCTCTTATAAGCAATAAATAATTGATTATTTTAGTGCAGTTACTCAATCTGTATCCTTTCACAGCATATTTAGTCCATAACAGAATTATTCACTGTTGGGCCTTAAATCTAATCTCTTTAAAACATTTACTGTGATGTTATTAGGGATGTATTTATCCAGGTTCTTGTCAGTAGTGTCTTCTCTTAATTTGATGTTTTCTTATCAGTTTTGAGAACTCCTTAGGAATTATATCTTCAAAAATATCTCTCTTCTCATACTGAAACACAAACTACATTTAATATTATACCATTAAATATCTTTATCATTTTAATGTTCTCTTTCTTCCCATCTATACTTCAATCTGTATATTTGGTTTTCTCTAATACCCTAGATAATTCTTTCTTCTGCTAGGTCTAATTTGCAATGCTATCCATACATTGTATTTTTTTTAATTTTTTTTAAATTTTATTTTTTATAAACATATATTTTTATCCCCAGGGGTACAGGTCTGTGAATCGCCAGGTTTACACACTTCACAGCACTCACCATAGCACATACCCTCCCCAATGTCCATAATCCCACACCCCCTCCCAATCCCCCTCCCCCCATTAACCCTCAGTTTGTTTTGTGAGATTAAGAGTCACTTATGGTTTGTCTCCCTCCCAATCCCATCTTGTTTCATTTACTCTTCTCCTACCCCCTTAACCCACCATGTTGCATCTCCTCTCCCTCATATCAGGGAGATCATATGATAGTTGTCTTTCTCTGACTGACTTATTTCGCTAAGCATGATACCCTCTAGTTCCATCCACGTCGTCGCAAATGGCAAGATTTCATTTCTTTTGATGGCTGCATAGTATTCCATTGTGTATATATACCACCTCTTCTTTATCCATTCGTCTGTTGATGGACATCTAGGTTCTTTCCATAGTTTGGCTATTGTAGTCATTGCTGCTATAAACATTCAGGTGCACGTGCCCCTTCGGATCACTACGTTTGTATCTTTAGGGTAAATACCCAGCAGTGCAATTGCTGGGTCATAGGGTAGTTCTATTTTCAACATTTTGAGGAACCTCCATGCTGTTTTCCAGAGTGGTTGCACCAGCTTGCATTCCCACCAACAGTGTAGGAGGGTTCCCCTTTCTCCGCATCCTCGCCAGCATCTGTCATTTCCTGACTTGTTAATTTTAGCCATTCTGACTGGTGTGAGGTGATATCTCATTGTGGTTTTGATTTGTATTTCCCTGATGCCGAGTGATATGGAGCACTTTTTCATGTGTCTGTTGGCCATCTGGATGTCTTCTTTGCAGAAATGTCTGTTCATGTCTTCTGCCCATTTCTTGATTGGATTATTTGTTCTTTGGGTGTTGAGTTTGCTAAGTTCTTTATAGATTTTGGACACTAGCCCTTTATCTGATATGTCGTTTGCAAATATCTTCTCCCATTCTGTCAGTTGTCTTTTGGTTTTGTTAACTGTTTCCTTTGCTGTGCAAAAGCTTTTGATCTTGATAAAATCCCAATAGTTCATTTTTGCCCTTGCTTCCCTTGCCTTTGGCGATGTTCCTAGGAAGATGTTGCTGCGGCTGAGGTCGAAGAGGTTGCTGCCTGTGTTCTCCTCAAGGATTTTGATGGATTCCTTTCTCACATTGAGATCCTTCATCCATTTTGAGTCTATTTTCGTGTGTGGTGTAAGGAAATGATCCAATTTCATTTTTCTGCATGTGGCTGTCCAATTTTCCCAACACCATTTATTGAAGAGGCTGTCTTTTTTCCATTGGACATTCTTTCCTGCTTTGTCGAAGATTAGTTGACCATAGAGTTGAGGGTCTATTTCTGGGCTCTCTATTCTGCTCCATTGATCTATGTGTCTGTTTTTGTGCCAGTACCATGCTGTCTTGATGATGACAGCTTTGTAATAGAGCTTGAAGTGGAATTGTGATGCCACCAACTTTGGCTTTCTTTTTCAATATTGCTTTGGCTATTCGAGGTCTTTTCTGGTTCCATATAAATTTTAGGATTATTCCATTTCTTTGAAAAAAATGGATGGTACTTTGATAGGAATTGCATTAAATGTGTAGATTGCTTTAGGTAGCATAGACATTTTCACAATATTTATTCTTCCAATCCAGGAGCATGGAACATTTTTCCATTTCTTTGTGTCTTCTTCAATTTCTTTCATGAGTACTTTATAGTTTTCTGTGTATAGATTCTTAGTCTCTTTGGTTAGGTTTATTCCTAGGTATCTTATAGTTTTGGGTGCAATTGTAAATGGGATTGACTCCTTAATTTCTCTTTCTTCTGTCTTGTTGTTGGTGTAGAGAAATGCAACTGATTTCTGGATATTGATTTTATATCCTGACACTTTACTGAATTCCTGTACAAGTTCTAGCAGTTTTGGAGTGGAGTCTTTTGGGTTTTCCACATAGAGTATCATATCATCTGCAAAGAGTGATAGTTTGACTTCTTCTTTGCCAATTTGGATGCCTTTAATTTCCTTTTGGTGTCTGATTGCTGAGGCTAAGACTTCTAGTACTATGTTGAATAGCAGTGGTGATAACGGACATCCCTGCCGTGTTCCTGACCTTAGCGGAAAAGCTTTCAGTTTTTCTCCATTGAGAATGATATTTGCTGTGGGTTTTTCATAGATGGCTTTGATAATATTGAGGTATGTGCCCTCTATCCCTACACTTTGAAGAGTTTTGATCAGGAAGGGATGCTGTGCTTTGTCAAATGCTTTTTCAGCATCTATGGAGAGTATCATATGGTTCTTGTTCTTTCTTTTATTAATGTGTTGTATCACATTGATTGATTTGCGGATGTTGAACCAAGCTTGCAGCCCTGGAATAAATCCCACTTGGTCGTGGTGAATAATCCTTTTAATGTACTGTTGAATCCTATTGGCTAGTATTTTGGTGAGAATTTTTGCATCTGTGTTCATCAAGGATATTGGTCTGTAGTTCTCTTTTTTGATGGGATCCTTGTCTGGTTTTGGGATCAAGGTGATGCTGGCCTCATAAAATGAGTTTGGAAGTTTTCCTTCCATTTCTATTTTTTGGAACAGTTTCAGGAGAATAGGAATTAGTTCTTCTTTAAATGTTTGGTAGAATTCCCCCGGGAAGCCGTCTGGCCCTGGGCTTTTGTTTGTTTGGAGATTTTTGATGACTGTTTCAATCTCCTTACTGGTTATGGGTCTGTTCAGGCTTTCTATTTCTTCCTGGTTCAGTTGTGGTAGTTTATATGTCTCTAGGAATGCATCCATTTCTTCCAGATTGTCAAATTTGTTGGTGTAGAGTTGCTCATAGTATGTTCTTATAATTGTCTGTATTTCTTTGATGTTAGTTGTGATCTCTCCTCTTTCATTCATGATTTTATTGATTTGGGTCCTTTCTCTTTTCTTTTTGATAAGTCTGGCCAGGGGTTTATCGATCTTATTAATTCTTTCAAAGAACCAGCTCCTAGTTTCATTGATTTGTTCTATTGTTTTTTTTGGTTTCTATTTCATTGATTTCTGCTCTGATCTTTATGATTTCTCTTCTCCTGCTGGGTTTAGGGTTTCTTTCTTGTTCTTTCTCCAGCTCCTTTAGGTATAGGGTTAGGCTATGTACCTGAGACCTTTCTTGTTTCTTGAGAAAGGCTTGTACCGCTATATATTTTCCTCTCAGGACTGCCTTTGCTGTGTCCCACAGATTTTGAACCATTGTGTTTTCATTATCATTTGTTTCCATGAATTTTTTCAACTCTTCTTTAATTTCCTGGTTGACCCATTCATTCTTTAGAAGGATGCTGTTTAGTCTCCATGTATTTGGGTTCTTTCCAAATTTCCTCTTGTGATTGAGTTCTAGCTTCAGAGCATTGTGGTCTGAAAATATGCAGGGAATGATTCCAATCTTTTGATAACGGTTGAGACCTGATTTAGGACCGAGAATATGATCTATTCTGGAGAATGTTCCATGTGCACTAGAGAAGAATGTGTATTCTGTTGCTTTGGGATGAAATGTTCTGAATATATCTGTGATGTCCATCTGGTCCAGTGTGTCATTTAAGGCCTTTATTTCCTTGTTGATCTTTTGCTTGGATGATCTGTCCATTTCAGTGAGGGGAGTGTTAAAGTCCCCTACTATTATTGTATTATTGTCGATGTGTTTCTTTGATTTTGTTATTAATTGGTTTATATAGTTGGCTGCTCCCACGTTAGGGGCATAGATATTTAAAATTGTTAGATCTTCTTGTTGGACAGATCCTTTGAGTATGATATAGTGTCCTTCCTCATGTCTTATTATAGTCTTTGGCTTAAAATCTAATTGATCTGATATAAGGATTGCCACTCCTGCTTTCTTCTGATGTCCATCAGCATGGTAAATTCTTTTCCACCCCCTCACTTTAAATCTGGAGGTGTCTTCGGGTTTAAGATGAGTTTCTTGTAGGCAACATATAGATGGGCTTTGTTTTTTTATCCATTCTGATACCCTGTGTCTTTTGATTGGGGGCATTTAGCCCATTCACATTCAGGGTAACTATTGAGAGATATGAATTTAGTGCCATTGTATTGCCTGTAAGGTGACTGTTATTGTATATTGTCTCTGTTTCTTTCTGATCTACTACTTTTAGGGTCTCTCTTTGCTTAGAGGACCCCTTTCAATATTTCCTGTAGAGCTGGATTGGTATTTGCAAATTCTTTCAGTTTTTGTTTGTCCTGGAAGCTTTGAATCTCTCCTTCTATTTTCAATGATAGCCTAGCTGGATATAGTATTCTTGGCTGCATGTTTTTCTCGTTTAGTACTCTGAATATATCATGCCAGCTCTTTCTGGCCTGCCAGGTCTCTGTGGATAAGTCTGCTGCCAATCTAATATTTTTACCATTGTACGTTACAGACTTCTTTTCCCGGGCTGCTTTCAGGATCTTCTCTTTGTCACTAAGACTTGTAAATTTTACTATTAGGTGACGGGGTGTGGACCTATTCTTATTGATTTTGAGGGGGGGGTTCTCTGAACCTCCTGGATTTTGATGCTTGTTCCCTTTGCCATATTGGGGAAATTCTCTCCAATAATTCTCTCCAATATAACTTCTGCTCCCCTCTCTGTTTCCTCTTCTTCTGGAATCCCAATTATTCTAATGTTGTTTCGTCTTATGGTGTCACTTATCTCTCGAATTCTCCTCTCATGGTCCAGTAGCTGTTTGTCCCTCTTTTGCTCAGCTTCTTTATTCTCTGTCATTTGGTCTTCTATATCGCTAATTCTTTCTTCTGCCTCATTTATCCTAGCAGTGAGAGCCTCCATTTTTTATTGCACCTCATTAATAGTTTTTTTGATTTCAACTTGGTTAGATTTTAGTTCTTTTATTTATCCAGAAAGGGCTTTTATATCTCCCAAGAAGGTTTCTCTAATATCTTCCATTCCTTTTTCGAGCCCGGCTAGAACCTTGAGAATCGTCCTTCTGAACTCTAGATCTGACATATTACCAATGTCTGTATTGATTAGGTCCCTAGCCTTTGGTACTGCCTCTTGTTCTTTTTTTTGTGGTGAATTTTTCCGCCTTGTCATGTTGTCCAGATTAGAGTAGATGAAGGAGCAAGTAAAATACTAAAAGTGTGGCAACAACCCCAGGAAAATATGCTTTAGCCAAATCAGAAGAGATCCCAAATCGTGAGGGGGGAGAAAGGTGATAAAAAGAGGTTCAGAAAGAAGAAGAAGAAGAAAAAAAAAGAAACAATTAAAAAAAGAAAACCAATAAAGAAAAAATATAAAAAGGAAATATATATATATATATATATATATATTAGATAAACTAGTTAAAACAGTTAAAAAAGGGTAAAAGTTAAAAAAATTTAGCAGAAGAAGAAAAATAAATTGAAAAAGAAAAAAAATTAAATTAACTGCAAGGCTAAAGAATCATGGGAAGAAAGCCATGAGTTCTGTGCTTTGCTTTCTCCTCCTTTGGAATTCCGCTGCTCTCCTTGGTATTGAAACTGCACTCCTTGGTAGGTGAACTTGGTCCTCGCTGGGCTTCTTGTTGATCATCTGGGGGAGGGGCCTGTTGTAGTGATTCTCAAGTGTCTTTGCCCCGGGCGGAGTTGCACCGCCCTTACCAGGGGCCTGGCTGAGTTATCCGCTCGGGTTTGCTTTCAGGAGCTTTTGTTCCCTGAGCGCTTTCCGTAGAGTTCCGGAGGGCGGGAATGAAGATGGCGGCCTCCCGGTCTCCGGCCCGGAGGAGCCGAGAGCCCAGGGCCCCACTCCTCAGTGCGCCCTCAGAGAACAGCGCCGATTTACTCCCGTCACCCTGCCTCCGGCTGCGCTCCGAGCTGACCGAGCCTGCGACCGGTTCAAGGTAACCCCGAGCTTAGAGCTTACTCCTCGGCTCTGTCTCTGTAGCTGGCTTCCCTGTTCTAATACCTGTAAGCTCTGCGACACTCAGACACCCCCGATCCTTCTGTGACCCTGCGGGACCTGAGCCCACGCTGACCCTGCGTGGGCTTCACCCCGGTTAAGCCTCTGGAGCGATGTCCCTCAGCGGAACAGACTTTTAAAAGTCCCGATTTTGTGCTCCATTGCTCCGCCGCTTGCCGGCTCCTCCCCCCCCAGTCTATCTTCCCGTCGCTTTGGATTCACTTCTCCGCCTGTCCTACCTTTCAGAAAGTGGTTGATTTTCTGTTTCTAGAGTTGCTGTTCTTCTTTTCTTCCATCTCCCGTTGGATTTGTAGGTGTTTGCAATCTTTAGATAAGCTATCTAGCTGATCTCCCACTACCTGAAGTAGTCTCAGCCTGCTACTTCTCCGCCATCTTGACTCCTCCCTCCATACATTGTATTTCTAACATTAGCATTATATTGTTTCAATTACAGATATGATTTTTTTTAATATTTTTTCAATTATTTAACAAAACTCTTCATGTTGACTTTAATTTCTTAAAATAGTAGCCATAATCATTTTAGTATATATTTGATTCCCTTATTTTTTGAAATTCTTATGTATCTATGGTCTTCTGTTTTTCTAAATTTGTGGTCAAGTTGTATTTTTGTTTTAATTTTTTTCAGTGTTCCAAATTTCATTGTTTATGCACCACACCCAGTGCCCCATGCAATACGTGCCCTCCATAATACCCACCACCAGGATCACCCAACCCCCTCCACCCTAAAAAACCCTTAGTTTGTCAGAGTCCACAGTCTCATGGTTCATCTCCCCCTCTGATTTCCCCCAATTCACTTTTCCTTTCCTTCTCCTAATGTCCTCCATGTTATTCTTTATGCTCCACAAGTGAAACCATATGATAATTTACTGTCTCTGCTTGACTTAGTTCACTCAGCATAATCTCCTCCCGTCCTGTCCATTTGATACAAAAGTTGAGTATTCATCCTTTCTGACAGAGGCATGATATTCCATTGTATATATGGACCATATCTTCTTTATCCTTCATCTGTTGAAGGGTATCTTGCTCTTTCCACAGTTTGGTGACTGTAGGCATTGTTGCTATGAACACTGGGGTACATATGGCCCTTCTTTTCACATCTGTATCTCTGGGGTAAATACCCAGTAGTGCAATTGCAGGGTTATAGGGAAGCTCTATTTTTAATTTCATAAGGAATCTCCATACTGTTTTCCAAAGTGGCTACACCAACTTGCATTCCCACCAACAGTGTAAGAGGGTTCCCCTTTCTCCACATCCTCTCCAATGCTTGTTGTTTACTGTCTTGTTAACTTTGGCCATTCTAACTGGTGTAAGGTGGTATCTCTATGTGGTTTCGATTTGAATTTCCCTGATGGCTAATGATAATGAACATTTTTTCATGTGTCTGTTAGACATTTGCATGTCTTCTTTGGAGAAGTGTCTGTTCATGTCTTCTGCCCATTTTTTGATGTGATTGTCTGTTTTTTGAGTGTTGAGTTTGAGAAGTTCTTTATAAATCTTGGATATCAGCCCTTTGTCTGAAGTTGTATTTTCTTTTATTCCTGATTCATTTCAGTGGAATTCTAGACATTATTTATTAATATTTGAAAAGGTATTTCAGATAGGTAATAGGAGCAAATCAGTCAGTATAACATAATGGGCTAAGATCATTCAAGCTTTACTTCTGAATTTTGATTTATTTTATTTTCATCCTTATTATAATTTTATATTCCTGTGATGTCTCATTTGACAGTCCAAATGTTTACTAGGGTGTCTGCTACTCAGGAGGTCCTGGCCTTTAACATTTTCCATCATCCCTGGAAGATCTACTTACCTTCTTACTTCTTTCTATTGGTAGCCTCTAACTACCAATTTCATAATTGACGAATCTTTTGATGTGAAATGCATCCCCAAAAGTTTGCCTCACCTGTGTAAACCTTCTTCTTTCTCTGATATTTTAGCACCTAAATTTCATTACCTCTATACCTCATTATGCCTTCAAACAATTAAAACAAGCAAACAAACAAAAAAAAAGTTTTAGGAGAAAGGTGATCTGTAACAGTCTAATCTATCCTTAGATAATACCAGTTACCTTTAAACAATTTGAGGGCAGGTTTTTGTTTTTAATTTTCTTTTTTATAACATAGAAATTTATCAAATTTTCTAAATGGTAACATATTTCTTTCATGGAATTTATTAAATACCACTATTTTTACCTATAAAATTAATATATATGGAATATCTGCCTTCAGGACTGACATGAAAAATAGTAGGAAGTCATCACTCCTGTCTCTATAACAATAATAATAAAAAAAAGCTAACCAAAATGAAAATCAGTACATTTCTTAGTCTTAATAGAGACTGAAGTTGCATTGAAAACCACCACCCCAAAATCTGGAGAGACAGAGAAACACACAATAATTACAGCTGAAATAATCTTACCTGGATTCCTACAACTGGCAGGAAGACATAAAGAGTAATTTCTGCAAATTTTTGGAGGCTGAATATGAATCACCACGAGAGTGAGAAACTCAAGACTGTTTTTGAGCATTCTATATCCTTTTGAGTGTTTTATTTCTAAAAATATCACAAGATTCTCTTAGGAAAGAGCCAAGATAGAATCTTGTCATTTGCCACCACACGGATGGAGCTAGAGTATAATACTAAATAAGTCAATTAGAGAAAGATAAGCACCATATGATTTGTCTTATATGTGGAATTTCAGAAACAAAAGAAATAGACAAAGGGAAAAAAAGAGACAAGAGAGAATGGAGAAATATTTGAAGTAATAATGGCAAAGAATTTTCCAATTAATGATGAATACAAAACTATAGGTCCTAAAAGCACAGAGAACACAAAACAGGATAAATACATACATACATCTGTAGTATGTATATATGGCCTTCACATTCACATATACAATGCAGAATTCCCAAGACAAAGAGCAAATCTTGAGAGAAGCTCAAAGGGGACATCTGATATATAGGTGAATAAGGATTAGAATTAGAGCTGTCATCTCTGCAGAAACCATACAAGCAAGAAAGGGGTGAAATATTAAAAGAAAAAGAAACTCATCAACCTAGAATTCTATATTTAATGAAATTAACCTTCAAGTGAAAGAGAAACTAACTTTTTCAGTCAGATAAAAATTGAATTAATTAATTGCCAGCAGACTCATCCTGGAAATGTTAAAAGAAGTTCTTTAAAGAGAAGTAAAATTATATAAGTAAAAAACTCATCTATACATAAAGAAAAGAACATCAAAGAAAAAATAAACATAAAATGAAACCTTTTTATTTTTCTTATTCTGAATTGATCAAATACATATTAATTCAAAGCAACAGAAATTACAATGTATTAGGTGATTTTAGCATATGGATAGGTGAAATAAATGAAAATAATGTTTTAAGTGATGGGTAAGAAAAATTGTGAACACTCTGTTATAAAATATCTACACTAATTTTGAAATAGAATAGTGTTACTTGTGGAGTTAGGTCAGTTGTAAATGTATATTGCAAAGTCCAGGTTAATCTCTAAAAAAAAATAAATAAATAAGATATAATCAATATACCAATAAAATGAGAGTAAATGGGATCAAATACAATTCTCAATTAAAACCAGAGGAGGTGGGAAAGAAAGGATTAAAAAAAAAAAGAAAGAAATAACAAGACAGTGAATAAAAGAAAACAGTTACAAACATGGTAGATATAGTTCAAATATATGAATAATCACTTTTAATTTCTGAATTGTCTAAATGTACCAATTAAGAGATTTTCAGAGTGAATTAAAACAATGACAAACTATATCTTGTAAACAAAACAAACAAACAAAAAACTAGCTATAGACATATATAAAATAAAGAGAGGTGAAAGATAGAACATATTATACTTATCAAAATAATAATTAAAAAACAGTGGGGGTAGCTAAATTAAAAACAAAGCAGACTTCAGAAAAGAAAAATAACTATGAGTAAAAGGACAAAATATAATGGTAACAGGGTAATTTTTCTAGAAGACAGGAATTATTAATATGTTTGCATCTAAAACCAAGATGTCAGAATAAGAGACAAAAAGCGATAGAACAAAAAGAAAAATACAAATCCAATATTATAATTAGAAAATTCAACACTCTTCTTTCAACAATGTATAGATCAAAAGAGCAAAAAATCAGGGAGAGTTTAGTTGACCTAAACAGTTCTATTGATCAACTCATCCCAGTTGACATTTATAGAATATTGTGTCTAACAATAGCCGAACACATATTTTCAAGCTTACACAGAACATTCACCAAAATAGACCACATCCTAATCATAAAACATATTTTAATAGATATAAAAGAATAGAAATCTACAAAATATGTCCTCAGACCACAATGTCATTAAACTAGATATAATAATAGGAAGCTGCTGAAAAAACTTAAAAAAACTTTTGGAACTTAAACAATGAACATCTGAATAACAAACTGGCTAAAGAATTCTCAACTGAAATTTAAACAAAGTTTAAATGAAATGAATATGAAAATACAACCAATCAAAATTTGTGGAATATAGCAAATTCAGTGCTTAGAGGGAAATTTCTGGCATTAATGCATATATTAGAGGCCTGTTATCAATTTTCTACAATAGTTTCAAGAAAGTAGGAACAGAGGGAATACTTCATAATCTAGTCTATGAGGTCAGCATTACTCTAACACTCAAACCATTAGATAAATAGATTACAAGAAAGGAAGATGAC
This sequence comes from Enhydra lutris kenyoni, assembly GCF_002288905.1. Lineage (NCBI taxonomy): Eukaryota > Metazoa > Chordata > Mammalia > Carnivora > Mustelidae > Enhydra > Enhydra lutris. The sequence continues at coordinate 30,680,381 of NW_019154102.1, forward strand.
AGATCACACCTTTCATGGCCACAAATACAAATATTTCTAACAAATTAGAAAACTAAATCCACCTATGTATAAAAATAATACATATCACAACCCCAGTGGGACTTATTCCATGTATGTAATAGTTCAACTTTTGAAAATCAATTATTTATGGTAATCTACCATATATTTTTTAAGATTTTATTTATTTATTTGACAGAGAGAGATCACAAGGAGGCAGAGAGGCAAGCAGAGAGAGACAGGGGGAAGCAGGCTCCCCACTGAGCAGAGAGCCCAATGCGGGGCTCAATCCTAGGACCCTGGGATCATGACCTGAGCTGAAAGCAGAGGTTTTAACCCACTGAGCCACCCTGGTGCCCCAGTAATCTACCATATTAACAAGCTAAAGGAGAAAAATCACATGGTAATGCCAATTAATACAGATAAAGTATTTGACAAAATGAGTTTTGGAGTTTGAGAGGAGTTAAGAGTTTGGAGGATGCCATAATCTACGGCAGAATGCAACTGAAGAATCTAAATATGTTACCAGGGTATGAAACATCACTAAAGGGTTACAGGAATAGGTGATGACTTACTTACTAATAAGTGACTTTGGAAGTGAAGGAGTCTGAGAATAAAAGCAGATGGAACTGTACATAAGCAAAGTACTCTGGCTGATAAAATTATTGTCTGTGGGGGTATGGACTCACCACTGTTCCCTATAACTCATCAAAATCAAGGAAAATCTGAGAAATTTTATTAGCCGATAGGAGTCTAAGGAGATGTTATGACTAACTGCAATGTGATGTCCTGGATGGGGTCCTAGGACAAAAAAAGGACAGTAGCCAAAATAAATAAAACCTAAATACTATGACTTTACTTAATAACATTTTAAGAAATGTATCGTACTGATGTAACATGTTTCTTAGAAAAGGGGGAAACTAGGTATGGGGTATATTTAAACTGTACTTGAGAGCACAAGCTCACCAGGTATAGGTATACACAGGGCTCATACTAGGCAGAGAAGACTGCTTTTTAAGAATTTGCAGTATGAACTTTTTTTCTGCTGATATATGATGCTTTCTTTCTTGAATTGTATGCCTTAACTCTTTAAGACTTGCATCAGGACTGTTGGGATGGATAGGTTTAAACAATCTGTGTAGGATTATTTGTTTCTAAGAATCTCCCCTGAAATCATACTGTTTTTGGTTTTTTTTTTGTTTGTTTTATTTTTAGATTTTATTTATTTGTCAGAGAGAGAGAGGGAGAGAGAGCGAGCACAGGCAGACAGAATGGCAGGCAGAGGCAGAGGGAGAAGCAGGCTCCCTGACGAGCAAGGAACCCGATGTGGGACTCGATCCCAGGACGCTGGGATCATGACCTGAGCCGAAGGCAGCTGCTTAACCAACTGAGCCACCCAGGCGTCCCGAAATCATACTGTTTTTAAAACCAGATTTCTAAAAGTGGATCTCTGCACCCATCTGTATGAAAACATCTATTATACTTGTTAAAAGACAAGGTCCTTGGCCTTCCTACAGTTTTTCTGAATCAGAATCTCTAGGGATTCTCTTTGAAAATACTAGATATCATCTTGGGCTGTACTATGGCATAAACTGTAGAGATTTAAAAATAGTGATATCTGGGTCCCACCCCAAGAGAGTCTGATTTAATTGGTCTTGAGTGTGAGCTGGGCATGAGATTTTTTTAAACAGTCCATGGATGATAATGATGTGCAGCTAAGGTTAAGAACCACTTTTAAAATAGTTCCCCCGGTGGTTCTCATGCATACAAGTTTGAGAAGCACCACTTTTAACCAATTTTTAAGCAGCTTTTCCTGAACCACGCGATCTTGACAAATCTCCTCCATCAGGGCTCTGATTTGCAAAAGCTCGATTTAAAATATCTCCCTAGATTTAAATGCCAATGTTGGGATACAGGCTCTCTTAGTCAAATGTGTCCCTTTGTTTAAAGAGTCTAATTTAAATACGTTCTTTCATTCAACCAGATTCTACCTGACAACTAACTAGCAGCTTTTTGCAGTTCCATCTTTGACTCTCAGTCTGGCATTCACTCATATCATCTACTGGTTCCTGGACCCTGGGATTGGAGTCTCTACACTGTATTCCACACAGTTCGAGCTCTTTTCACTCAGGTGACCTACTGTACCTTTTCTGCTTATTTTGTTTTGTTGTTGTTGTTGTTGTTACTCTGAATGTTCTCCATCTCTTTTTAGTCAGGCAATAAATCCCTTCTCTCTCTTTCCTCCTTACCCTTTGAGATATGCTTTCAAAAAAAAAACAGCTTATATGGGTTATTCTCAACTTAGAAGGGATATAGGTCACACTCATTTCACTCTTACAGAGGAACTGACGTTTTTAGCAACATGTTATACTATGGAATGAACAATTTTATAAGTTAGCAGGTATTAAGCAACAATGAACATGTGGGAAAGGAGTATTTTAATGTTAAGGAAACCTATCTAATTTCTAGAAATCAGAGATTATCTTGTTTATATGTATATATTCAGCCATCATATTATGTGGGATGGAAAGTTTGCATCTTTTTTTTAACTAAGGGAAAATATTTTGAATTATTAAAACTTATTATCCTATTGGAAGAACAAATATTGTGAGAATGTCCATATATCCAAAATAATCTACAAATTTAATGTTATCTCTACCAAAATACCAGCAACATTTTTCACAGAAATAAAACAAAGAATCTTAAAATTTGTGTGGAGTCACAGATGACCGCAAATACTCAAATCAATCTTGAAAAAGAAGAATAAGACTAGAGGTATCACATTCCCAGTTTCAAATATACTATGAAGCAGTACTAATCAAAATGGTATGGTACCAGCACAAAAACAGACCCACAGATCAACAGAACAAAGTAGAGATTCCAGAAATAAACCCACGTTTATATGGTAATTTAATCTATGACAAAGAAGGCAAAATATACAATGGGGGGGGGGAACAGCTTCTTCGACAAATGGTGTTGGGAAAACTGGACAACAACATGCAAAAGAATGAAACTGGACCATAGGCTTACAGCATACACAAAAATTAACTCAAAATTGATTAAAGACCTACATGTAAAACCTGAAACCACAGAAATCCTAGAAGAGAGCAGGCAGTAATTTATCCAACACAGGCCATAGCAATATTTTTCTAGATATGATTCCTGAGGCAAGGTAAACAAAAGCAAAAATAAACTATTGGGACCACATTAAAATAAAAAGGTTCTGCACAGTAAATGAAATAATGAACAAAACTAAAAGACAATCTATTGACAGGGAGGAGATATTAGCAAATGACATCTCTGATATAGGGTTAGTACCCAAAATATGTAAAGAACTTATACAACCCAACATCCAAAAAACAGATAATCCAATTTAAAAAACTGGGCAGAAGGGGCACCTGCATGGCTCAGCTGGTTAGGTGCCTGCATTCATCTATGGTTGTGGTTTCAGCATCCTGGGATCCAGCCCCGTATCAGGGTCCCTGCTTGGTGGGGAGTCTGCTTTTCCCTCTCCCTCTGCTCCCCACAGCCCCCATTTGTGCTCTCTCTGGCACTCTCTCTCTCAAATAAATATTTTTTAAAAATGGGCAGAAAACATGAACAGACATTTCTCCAATGAAGTCATAAAGATGGCCAACAGATACATGAAAAGATGCTCCACACCACTCATATCAGGGAAATGTAAATCAAAGCCACAATGAGGTATCACTTCACACCTGTCAGAATGGCTTAACTCAACACCCAAGAAACAAGTGTTGGTGAGGAGATGAAGAAAAAACCCTCATGCACATTTGGTGGGAATGCAAACTGGTCTAGCTACTATGGAAAACAGTATGCAGGTTCCTCAAAATATTAAAAATGGAACTATCATCTGGTATGGCAATTCCACTACTGTGAATTTACCCCCAAAAAACATAACAAATAATTCAAATACAAATAATTAAAAAGATACATGAACCCCTATGTTTATTGTAGCATTATTTCAATAGCCAAAGTATGGAAGCAGCCCAAGTGTCCATCAACTTATGAATGGATAAAGAAGATATATCTACATCTATATTTATATCTATCTATGTATACACACACATACACACACACACACACACATATATATATATACACTATGTATATAGGTCTATATACACACATACACACTCTATATATATGTCTATAGTGTGTCTATATGTAGACACACTACTATATATATTATATATATAATATATATTATATAACATATAATAAATATATATAATATATAATATATAATTAACATTATATATTAATATAAACATATGTAATATATTCATTATATGTTACATAATATATATTATATATATTAATATATAATACAATGGAAACTTACTCTGCCATAAAAAAGAAGTCTTGCCATTTGCCACTACATGGATGGAACTAGAGAGTATAATGCTAAGTGAAATAAGTAAGTCAGAGAAAGACATGTATGATATGATTTAACTCATATGTAGAATTTCAGAAACAAAACAAATGGACAAAGAAAAAAGAGACAAAACAAAAATAGACCCTTTTTAAAAAAAAAGATAATAGCATATTTTTAATTTTTTTAATATAGCTCTTCTTTTGCTTCAAGCTTTTATTTAAATTCTAGTTAGTTAACATACAATGTTTCAGGAGTGGAATTTAGTGATTCATATAACGCACAGTGCTCATCACAAGTGTCCTTAATAACCATCACCTATTCAGCCCATCCCCTGCCTGCCTCCCCTCCAGCAGTTTATCTATAGTTATGAGTCTCTTATAGATTGCCTCTTTCTCTTTTTCCCCCTTCCCTATGTCCACCTGTTTTGTTTCTTAAATTCTACATGTAAGTGAAATCATATGGTATTTGTCTTTCTCTGACTTGTTTTGCTTAATATAATACACTCTAGCTCCACCCATTTCATAGCAAATGGCAAAAAGACTCACCTATAGAGAACAAACTGATGGTTACCATAGGGGAAGTAGTAGGGGGATGGGTGAAACAGGTGACAGGGATTAAAGAGCAAACTTATCATCATGATCACTGGGTAATGTAAATAATTTTTGGATCATTGTATTATATGCCTGAAACTAATTAACACTGTATGTTAATAACTGGAATTTAAGAAAATAAAATTATTATCATACATGAGTACAATGTGAACTTCTTTGAGCCTAAACGGAAACAAATTTTGGGGCTCTAATATATATTGAGCGCTTACAACTTAGGCATTAATTTAAGGACTTTTCGTATTTTGTCTCAATCCTGAAAATAACACATAAGGGAAGCACTCTTCCTTTTGCTACTTTATAAAGGAGGCACTGAAGTCCAGAGACTTTGACAAACTTTCAAAGCGTAGTGGGGCTAAAATAGGAATCCAAGTAACCTTCCCCAAAGCCTGTTTTCTCTTCCTGGTATAGCTAGGCTCTCTACTATTCTATAGCTTTCCTTAATTTTTTGAGAATGTAACAACAACACTCTAAGTACTGTGAGGTTCAGATACACTTCTTTTTTTTTTTTTTTTTAAAGATTTTATTTATTTATTTGTCAGAGAGAGAGAGGGAGAGAGAGCAAGCACAGGCAGACAGAATGGCAGGCAGAGGCAGAGGGAGAAGCAGGCTCCCTGACGAGCAAGGAGCCCGATGTGGGACTCGATCCCAGGACGCTGGGATCATGACCTGAGCCGAAGGTAGCTGCTTAACCAACTGAGCCACCCAGGCGTCCCAGGTTCAGATACACTTCTATTTTACATTTTATTATATCATAGTACCGAACATATAAAGCCTTTCAAAAAGCAAGCTTTTTAAAATAATGAAGAAATGGAAAAAAATAGATAAATGAAGGAACAGTGTGAGAAATAGTTATCAGTCTATGTTTATACAACCCTGAACGTACCTGACCTCATCTGATCTCGGAAGCTAAGCAGGATCGGGCCTGGTTAGTACTTGGATGGGAGAAATAGTTATTATCAGTTCCTATGGAAGTTTCATGGAAATATGGACTTGGATCCAGAAAAAAACTTTTATAGCTGCTGGTTGGCCAGGGGAGTCTTTGACCATTTCTCTTGACATTTACTGAAGTGCATTGCAGCTGTCAGGGTTACCAGGAGTGGTATCATGAAGTTTTTGGCTTCCTTTGTTGAATTAATTCTACATCTAGCTCTTCGGATTATTATGGTATGATTGTTTATCATATTTGGAAGCTTTGACAAAAGTAATAACCTAACTGGAAAATAAACAAATCTGATATGTTTGGAGTATCTGCTAAGATGAATTTTATTAAACATATACTCTAAGGACACTGTATATAAATTCTTTCCCATTTCTAACAAATTTTGCTATTTGTGCATCCAAAAAAAAAAAAAAAAAGTAAAGGAGTAAATGCCAGTAGAATTTAAGCCAGTGCATGACAATATTCTGTATGTAACTGCAAGTCAATTCATTAGTTGCTGACTTTCTATTGTTTATTCATTCCTTTATTCATGCACCATTAAGCATGGAGGTGGAGCACAGATGTGACATGGTCTAATGTAGTTTACAGAAGTATGAAAGATAAGTCACATTTAAACTTTCTTAATCAGGCTACAGGGTATAATTTAAAGATTTTTTTTATTTACTTGACAGAGACACAGCAAGAGAGGGAACACAAGCAGGGGGAGTGGAAAAGGGTGAGGTAGGCTCCCTGAGCAGGCTCCCTGCCAAGCAGGGAGCCCCATGCCCCATGTGGGGCTCAATCCCAGAGCTCTGGGATCATGACAGGAGAGTTCTGGGATGATGACCTGAGCCAAAGGCAGACATTTAATAACTGAGCCACCCAGCCACCCCTAATTTAAAGATTTTTTTTTTTTTTTTTTTTAAGTAGGAGAGTCATATGTTGAAATCTACACTTTAGCTCTCAGCTTTCCAGGATGGACTTTTCAAAAAGAAAGTATGAAGGCAAAAGAGAAAATTACTGATGCAAATATGATGGATATGTATTATGAAGTTTTTAAAAGGTTTCTTTCTTCCTTGAAATGAGGCACTTAACTTTCCAACAACTGTAAATAATTTTAGGCTCAGCAGTGCCCTCCAGGGTAAATATGCAACAGCCAGCACTGCAGTCTTCTGGAGGCCAAAGGAGAGTGATTTATCACTTACTGATCCAAAAGGTAAATAGAGGTTATAATCAATCTGTACCTTTCAGCACACTCTAGGACATTAGAATGCATCCCCAAAGGGAATATGCTGCAGGATGACTATTACTTAAGCAGTTATAAGGTAGAATTCTACCTACAAATAAACAACAAAAGGATGGAGGGTGATATAACAATAAATTTATTTCAAATATTATAGAATGCTTGTATTTATATGTGTACATATGTGTTATAGAATAACACACAAAGGGATTAGTTTTATTTCCTTGAAAAAAAAACCTTCATAATCAATGATAAAGTCTAGTAAGATAAGGCTATTTTATGACATTCACAAATGTCCTCAAGTTTCAGTATTCTCTTCCTCTGTAGCTATACATATAGTCACAGATAAACACTAAGAATACTGACAGTAGAAAACATCCATTATATAATTTTTATCACTTTCCTTCACCAGGTCTCATCTTAGAGTATACTATGAATTCATATTTTTCAAAATCCTGCTTTCATCTTATTTCACACTGTTTATCTTAAGTAATTTTTTAGTTTATCTTAAGTAAATTTTTCTTTTCTTTAAATACTTATTTGTCCTTATGTCCAAGAAGAGGGGAATTAATATTTATTGATAACAGCATCTCCTAGAAACTGTAAACACATTATCTTACACATATACACATATGCACACACATACACATATGTGCGTACATATATACACAAAATTATACAGATTTACTTATTTTACCCATGAAGGAAGTGTATATTCAGTGGTTAAGATTCTGGTACAAGACAGGGCAACAGAGAAATCTCTTTCAGGAGAATCTTACTATTTCCTTTAAATCTCATCACACTGGTGATACACTTGTGTCTTCATGGCAGATGAACAGCTGACTGAGAAAATCAGAGAATGGAATGCCTCTAACCTTCTTCAAAATGAGGCCTCATTTAGAATCAGAATGTTAGCTAGGGCTGTAATATTTCAGATGCCTATCAGAATACATTCAATGCTCCCAGGAGTTAAGTTTGCTGGCCAATAGGATCTTTTAATTAGTTATGTTTGTAGAGGTAAATCCAGTCATGTTATACTGTTATATGTCATAAAATTCTCCCTATTATTTTACGTAGGAAAATGCTAAGAACACAAGGTGGAGTTCATGATTTAACGCTTTTGGTCATAATTACAAGCCTGTTTAAGTCATAAGACCTTTCTTCAATTCCTCATACGCACTTAACTCTTTCCTGCCTTGGGCCTTTGCTCTTTTCTCTCCTGGAGTTCTCCACATCTCCTTATCTACTACTCTCTCCTTATCTACTACTCTCCTTTGCCTAAATATTTTTTTTCTCTCATCTATCAGAACTTAGCTATTCTTTCACTTTCTCAAAGAAGCCATCACTAGTTCTCTCTACTAAATGAGGTCAAAGAGACACCCCGTAGTTTAGATTTGTAGCTTTTTCACAGTTATAATTGGGATATTGATTCCTTAAGATATTCACTAAAATTATCCAAAATATTAACAAAAAATCTCCTAAGTCTGAGTTTTTATTAAATACTCTCCTTTAATGTAAAGATAGCCTTTAAGGGGTGCCTGGGTGGCTTAGTTAAGCATCTGCCTTCAGCTTTGGTCATGGTCCCAAGTCCTGGGATCAAGCCCCAGGATGGGCTCCCAGCTCAGCAGGGATCCTGCTTCTCCCTCTCCTCCCTACTTATACTTCCTCCCTCTCCATCTCTCTCTCTCTCTCTCACTCAAATACATAAATAAAATCTTAAAAAAAAAAAAGATAGCCCTCAAAACAGTGGTTGTAAACTAGTAGCCCATGGTCCAGATGCAGCAGGCAGATGTATCAGTTAGGCTTGTATGGTGTTTAAAAAAATATGTTTAATTGCAAGTATGTAAATAATTAAAAATTTAACAAAAAAAAATTCTTCTCCTGAAATTCAGAAGATCTGACACATCTAGAATCTTTCCTGAATGACAATAATGAACAAGAAACATGTGGCTTCTGTACCATTTTTAGATGGAACATTTATAAAATATATTTCTCACTTACCACTATTCCTGCCTGGTTTTATGTCTGACTTTCTTGTCACATTTCATTGGCTCCATGTCATTTCTAGGCATTTGAATAGCCAATCCAGTCTGGCAGGTTTATATCTGAAATCATCTACCCCTTAAACCCTAAGCCAGTGCTTCTCATTTCAATGTACTAAGGAATTCTGAGGAATCTTGTTAAGATGCAGATTCTGATCCAGTAGATAGAGGTGGAGGGTTCTGTGAGTCTGGATTCATAACAAGCTCCCAGGTGATACTGAAGCTGTTGAAACATGAGCCACATGTTAATCAAGAAGGCAGAACTGCATGTACCTAAGTGAAAAGGAGATTCATATGGAATTGTTCACAGAACAGGTTGATCCTGGTATTTGGCAAAATAATGAGGCTGGGTCTGTGGCCTCCTGCCCGGACTCAGGGAAAAAGATTTGAAGAATTTTCTGGAGTAAGGTGCTTTGAGCTATGTGAATAGAAGGCAAAACTGAGTGGTGCTGAAGGAAGGCGTGCACTTAGGTACTAATGGTATACTCAGCCAGGTCTAACCTGATTTACATAAGAAACAAATGAAAATAGTACACCAAAAGATGGTGGTAGAAGGAAAAAGGAGAGGGGGAAATAAGGAAGAACACATGGCTGAATTTAGGTTGGGTAAAAACAATGAAGGACAGAGAATGGGCAGGCCTGTTCACATAAAGTCAATTATTAATTGTGTTTTAGAATAATCACTGCATCTAACTTTGCCTTCAGAAAACTTTAAAAGAAATAACATAGTTATTCAGTGCATTAAAGTTAGAACAATTCTCTTCATATTATAACTATGCCATTATAGAACTTAAAGGAGATAAAATCTGGCATAATTTTATTAATTTTATACCTAAAACATATTTTACATATTATAACATACATATTGTATGTTATAATACATAATGTATGTATACATTTTTTGATGTATGTATGTATTAATAATGTATGTATTGTAACATACATATTGTAAATGCAAAATATTTTTATTAATTAGTCATTTATTCAAGTTAATATTTTTTCATAACCCTGGCAGGTTTATAAAATGACTAACATTTTGTATGCAACTTAGAATATTTATGTCAAAAAAATCAAATGATTAAAGCTGGAGATCCTTTGTCCAGGGATAGGCATGGTACACTAACCATCACAACTGATTTCTCGATTTTATATGCCTGACATTGATATACTGATTTCAAATCCACATGACAGAATTTAGGATTTAATTTTATACACACACACACACACACACACACACACACACACACACACACACACACGTATATATGCATATAAAGTAGTATTAAATGTTTCATTTCATATTAGAATATATAGATAATTGATAATTACAAAATTATTCAAAATTGATAAGATTATTACACAACTGGTTCATAAATACTCTAAAGAATAAAGAAAGGAACATGTGGAAGATGATTTATTTTTGAAATACAGAAAGATGAAGACAAAAAAAAATTGAATTTAATATGCAGATTCCAGACAAATCAAGTAGTAAGTCTTACTGATAATGAGAGAAAAATGAATATTTAGGACAGTGAAGGTACAGAAATACACACACATTTACATAATTTTTTGAGTAAGTAATATCTAAAAAGTAAAATAACATTTGTACTGCATTATTAAACTTTTATCTAAAGTATCCTCCTTTACAGAATTATGAGCAGAAATCATAGAAATGTTTTTAAACATTTAACTCAATAAATGCTAGAATATCTAAGGGGGTATTCACCTGCACAGTCTCATCCTTGTTCACTTTCTCTCACTTCTGCCTCCTCCACTTCTTCCCCAAAGTTCATTAAAGACACTACCTAAAAACTCTGCCCTGTCTATATGCAGAAGCCCATCTTAATGGAAGCAAGTACAGTACAGACTCAGACTCTTATTACATAGAACTTAGAAACCAGCTACTTATCCAACTTGTTCCTTAAGATAAGGATAGACCCTGGAAAATGGTAAATGATCAATAAGTATTTGTTGAAAGAATAAATAGATGGATAAATTCTTTTACAGCATCATTCTGTTCTGAAGTATCCTTTGCTGCCAATTAGATCTGAAATCCTCCAATGCCCTGGAATGAATTCTCCTGTGTTGCTCCCAAATTAAAGTTTTCCATCTTGTCTGCCATGGCCTAGGCCTGAAACTCACTGTCAGACTCATCAATTTGACCCCCTGCTCTCCCAACTAAAGATATCAACTGTTGCATCAACCCCTTTATCTTCTTTTAGATTTTGTATTTCTCCTTTTACCTTCAATGTCAGAGTCATCCTCAAAAGCTTGGGCAATTTATCTTCAAGTTTTCTTCTATCTCAATAGTAAGGATGTGTTTTTTCATCAGGTTCTATATGACACTTTCAAGCTGATCTCAGGCTTTACAAGCTTGGGACCAAAGCAGAGTGGGAAAGGTAAATTATATCAGAGAATACCCACAGATTTAAAAACATCAGCATCCACATTTAAGATTTAAGTATGTGAACACATAATTTCTGTTTCTTTCTCCTTAACTTACTAATTTTATTTCAAGGAATCCACAGTGAGATACTTCTGGGAAAGTGTGAAGAACTTTGCATGAAGTAAATGGAGGAGAACTTGAGAAAGTGCCAGAGGTAATTAAATCATTAGCCAAGTTTTAAGAATCTCATCTAGGGCAGAAATTATAGCCCTGAGTTCTTTACTATGGTGGAAGTTAACTGTGCCATCAGTAACACGTCTGAATGGAAGCTTCTAATGTTTCCTTGCCCAGGTTTAATTTCATAATAGTTCATTTGCTAAGTGTCTGTTAAATGCTAAGTTTGCATGATGGAGCATATGGTGGGGGGGTAGTTAGTATATTGTGGTTATGGAATAAAACTGACAAATAAAAAATCATAAATGAAATGGAACAAAAACAAAAAAAAGCTTTACAACTTATGGAGAAACACATTAAAATTAAATGTATTAGCTCCATTTGAAGTTTTTATTAAATATCATTACTAAATGAAGACAACCTTTATGATGTAGGAGAGAAATGTGAAAATCTATGAGAAGTGTATGATTCTTGGTCATTTCTCTTGGAGGAGGTTGTCCACTGCTTTTCATAATATTCAAATTGTTTGGGATCACTTTTTACTGAATCTCTCCCACAAAATACAGGCCGAAGTTCCATCATTGCCATTTACTCAATGATCATTTATTTCCCAGCTTGTCTATCATCTCCATTTCAATGTTATTACTGTTGAGTAAATTGTCCAAAGGCAACAATCTGTCATTTACCAAAGACAACTTCAATCCTCTCAGATCTTTAGAAGGACTATAGCTATAGCACTATAGATTATAATTTACAAAATGATATTGTGGGATCCTGAAATCTTTCGTTTACTTCACATGATAAGTCACTTCTCTGAAAGTGGTTATGTCATCACTGAATTGTGGAAGAGGGCCAAGGGCAGATCTTTTTAGCTAGCTGAGATCACTTGGCAAGCCTGCTGACAATTCTGGTCATGACGAGATTCATCTCAGTGACCAAGTAAATCTTCATTTGGCAATATAAAGCCATCGAGTCCTGTTGGCTAGGATACAGTAAAATAGTCTCATTACCCATCTAGAATTCTGTGATAAGATGAAATTTAATTTTCTTATATCTAAATGAATGACCATAGAATGATCATATAAATATTGAATAAAGGATTGATTCATTAAATCATTTATTCCCTCAACTAAACTTACAGAGTGCCTTCTATGGCAATGCATCAGACATAAAAGGAGAAGGTAAATGCATTAATATGAAACAGATATCTTGCCTGTCAAGAGTTATATAAGAAATTTGAAGGGATGTTTAGTAAGAAACACAAAATAATTTCTATGAAACTATTTAATTATAGGTCCGGGAGGTGTGGTGTGGGTACCTTTTCCATTCCTGAATCATATTGTGATCTCAAAGGTAACTATGCAAAGAATCCAAATAGCTCTTAATGTGAAGGCATGGCACCCTACAGAATCCCCTGTGGTGGACATGAGTCACCTGTAGGTAGGGCTCCCTTAAAGGAGAGTCTGGAATCTTTCCAGAAATGTATTAGGAGAGCTGTCCACCAAAGCATGGGCTATCTCCCTGGAGAACGGAGGCCAAGTCTTTTTATTATTTTTTTTAAAGATTTTTATTTCTTTATTTAACAGAGAGAGAGATCACAAGTATGAAGAGAGGCAGGCATGGGGGTGGGGAACAGGCTCCCTGCTGAGCAGAGAGTCCGATGCGGGGCTCGATCCCAGGACCTTGAGATCATGACCTGAGCCGAAGGCAGAGGCTTAACCCGCTGAACCACCCAGGCACCCCCAAGTCTTTTTATTTTACCACAATGTCCATGAAGAGTTTTGCCATCAGAGCAGACCCTATGTGTCAGTGAGGAATGTGTGCATTGTTGTGTAGTTATTTGTTGCTTTCCTTCCCCTTTTTTCTCTTATGATTAAAGAATAAAATTTCACAATAAACTTAATATTTCAACTACAAAAAAAAAAACCTAGAAACTTCCTCTATAACTGATCATACTTGATAAATCCAGCCCCATCAACCCACTACCCACTGTAGACTTGCCTTCCTTTCACTGCTGGTTCCTCTTCCTCTGCTGATATTCACATTCTAAATTGCACAACCTTTTAAAATTAAGGCAGGCAAAAGAGATTCTAAAGTATTTCAGTACCCCACCAGTAAACCCACTCCTTTCATTTTAACATGTATCAATAAATTTGGAATGGAATGAGTTTTCTTAGGAATCATGATTTTTTAAAAAAAGAAGCGAGGCTAGTTAGTGGCTGTTAATTAGCACTGTTCAATTCTGAGTTCATGCTCCAGAATTTTAAAATATATACTTAATGGTACACTGGAAGAATCAAGTTGTAGAAAAGACATGCGAGAAGTGAAAATGACATTTGGCAAGTACTGCAAGCCAGTTAGAATGAGAGGGAAAAAAAAAAAAAACAGAGAGAGAGAGAGAGAGAGAGGGAGATAAAGAGAGAGAGAGGGAGGCAGGAGAGGACTGCTGGTCTAACTAGACATCTTCAATTCCACTCTATTGAAGGCAGGAACAATCTAAATAAAAGGTAACAAAAAAGATGCACTTGATTAGAAGTTAAACAATCTTATAATTCAAGATGCTTACCATTTGGGAAAGCTGTTTGTTTCATGAACTTCAATTTCCTGATGTCTAAAACAGGGGTCAGTTGTTATGAGGATCAAGTAAGATCATACATGTGGAGCTCTGTGTTCAAAATAGATCCCAGGAAAACATTTGAATCCTTCCCTGTTCCACTTAGTGTAGACAGCTTGTTGTTTTATCTAATTCTGAGACAATCACCATAAGTTCCCAAAATATTCCTATTAATTTTTCTCCTAAAAATAAAATCTATAAAATTCTGAGCTGAATACAACATGGAAATACTTTTCATCCTTGTACCTAATATAATAACTTCTAAATATATTCTTATGAATCTAGCTTCTCCTGTATTTTCTGTTTGTACTGTAAGCCGGAACTTACTGCAACAGAGGCCCCAGGCAGCCGTGAAGACTGGCAGCCTCAGCACCACCCCACCCCCCCCCCCCCGCGAGCCCAGGGGCTACCTCAAGCCAGGGGAACCATCCTGGCCAGCCCCTGGCACCTGCACCATATAGTCCAGGGCCACTATGTGGGCCTTGTTGTTCACAGTCAGCACGGACGTCGTGATGTCCTTGGTCAGGTCACTCTGTAGGTGGCGGGACAGGCTACATTAGCCTCTGCAACCACTGGAGGACCTGGACCCCGGGATGCCATCCCCTCCTTCTGGGCCTCCCACCCTCGGGGACCCCCACCTTATAGTAGATGTTCTTTCCTGGGGGTGCACAGCCTGTGCTGAGGATGTGGTCGTAGTTGCGATGGTCAATGACCAGCAGGCCCCCAGAACGCACCATGCTCGTGATGTTCTTCAGCGCCAGCCGGTGCTCGCTCTGGTCGCCTGAGCTCAGGGCGGGGGCAGAGAGACTGCGTCTGCCGAGAGCCCTGGGGTCCAGTCTCCCTCCCATCTTCCTCCTCCTCCCTGGGGATACCGATGCCAAGGCAGAGCGGAACAGAAAACAGTCTGCTCTGACAGGAGAGCAGGCACCCAGAGGGTCTGTGGAAAGAGGCAGAGCTCAAAGCAGGGGCCAGGATCCAGGCCACACCCCCTCTCACCTTTGCAGTCTGGCAGGTGGGCAAAACTGTTTCCAAGGCAGATGACAGCATCGAAGCCACCCCCTGGTGGCAGGGGCACATCATTGTCCAAGGTCATCCAGGAAAAAAAAAAACAAAAAAAAACATACTGAAGCCTGGAACAACAACAAAAAAAAAAAAAAAAAAAAATCAGTAATACTGATCTTATCTCCATTTTAAAATTTGACTTATTGTTCATCATAATTTTTTGCAATAATTCTGACTTTTAAAAATATTTTATTAAATATTATTATCTTGACTCCTGATTCCTCTGGAACCTCCTCAAATTGTGTATCTAAACAAATATCTGATTGGCCTTACCCTAATCCTGGCCCTGTGGGAGATGTTTTTAGATGCAGATTCTGAGATTTTGTTTTTGTGTTACTTTACAATACATGTCAAGATGAACCTCACCAGAGTATATTCTGTCGAATCAGTGATAGGAGTGGGATTAGTTGACCCCAACCAAGAAAGTGGTATCCCTTGAAATATTCTCCCTTCACTTTTATTATCTTCAGTGTGACTCCTTTGTGGCCTATGTCCCAGTCTTTGGAGGTCCCTGCAAGGTGTGTGGCTGGAAGGTCATGTGACTGGAAAACCAGGCATCTCCTCTTTTTGCAAAGACACCCCTAATGCTTTGTGTTTTTCTACCAATAAATTATGATTCACTGAACATTTATATCAGGCATTAGAATATATTTTTGCCCCCAGCTTATTTCTCTCTAAGAAGTTAATAGGAAATTATTATTAATAACAATTTAGAGATGCAGATTTTAACAGATGAACAGATGAACAGATTTAACATTTGCAATGAAGAATCTAAAATTCATAAACATTGGACAACCTATCAAAAGCCTGTTCTTTGAGTCAAGTTTCAAATATGGCAGCCTTCCTCAAGGAAAAAGAAAATTGGAAGAAATTAGACAAATTAGAATTGGAACTCTGAAGTCTGGAAATAAGAATTAGACTACAGACTACCATGTCTATACCTGACAGATCTTTATGATCTACATAATACCAGAAACATCTTAGAGTATTATAACCTTGAAAAGAAATCAACAACATAAAAACGCACTCAAAAAAGTAAAAGTGTAAGCCATGGGAACAAAGAAAAAGACATAAGGCAAAGATATTACTGTAGAAGGGACAAATTGGCCAGGCAGTAGGGAAATCCCAGGAGCTCATATTGGCAGAGACTGGAGAACAGAACACTATGATTAGTCTAGAAAAGATACAGCCCATTAATCAGTTGGAATTTGGCAAGCTCTCTGGTGATTAAAAGCCAAATAGAGACAAGTGGCATAATTACCTGAGGGTATGTGGATGATCAACCATCCTGGTTTACCTGGGACTGAGATTTTTTCCAGACATAGGTTATGCAGTGCTAAAAGTAGGACAATCCCAAGAGAACTGGGACAGTCTCAGGCAAGCCAGGATGGCTGGTCACTCTAGAGTACATCAGAGGTCCAAACTCTTAGCAATCAATATAGAGAACCAGCAAAACTGGGTGAGGGTACCAAAGTCAAGTACGCTAGCTTTGGAGATGAAAGGGTAGGCGAAGCGGTAGGACAGGGCAGATTCAGAGACGGAAGTATAGACAAGAGAGTCAAAGGTCTTAGTCATTCAAAAGTCCATTGGGTTAATTAGTAGATAATACATGTACACAGTGTTTCAAAGTAAAAGATAATGAATTTCATAATAGAAAAAGAACAAGAATTATGGGAATTCAGAGAGGATAGAGAATTGCCAATTTCAGTGAGATGAGAAAGGACACATTAAAACTGAGATTTTAAGCATGACTGGTTTGTTATTAAGCAGATTTGGAAGAAAGTCAGAAAAAGAGAATATGATATCAAAATGTACAGGATATGTACAGGTTATACACCAGATCTGCCCTTTGATCTGAGTGAAATTTGAAGGTGAAATAGACAGTATCTCGTATTAACTTTGGGATTTGTCTTTGATGTGAAGTTAATCACTTCAGATATTATTCATCAAATATCAATGAACCAACCATAAAAGATTCTGCTCAGGGAAGTGGGCAATGAAGCTGACCTTTGCTTCTGAGGAATTTGCACCAACAATGGCGAGCAGGTAGCTTTGGGATAGGGGGTCACTGGATACAGAGTTCTTACAAAGCACAGTGATAATTACACAGAAAGTGAGAAGAAACAAAGGCTTGAAAGAATGAGAGGAAGATGGAAAAAATAGGATAGTGAAAGGATTAGAATTCAAGGCAGTGTGGCAAAAGAGGATAAACTCGGGCTTTAGGAACAGAAAAACCTTGACTGATGTCCCTAATCCTCAGCTTACTGAGGATCTGACAAAATGTCCTGACATACTGACAATGTAGCGTCAAGAAGAAATCTTAACCTTTCCAAGCCTCAGATCCTATACATAAAATATGGATAATATGACCCATCAGAAGTCTTAGGTAAATTATCAAATATAATAATAAAGTCCATATTGTAATATACAGTACTTAGACTTTCATGGAATGACAACCGTTACTCTAAACTAAAAGAAATTTGTATAGTATATAGTATAGTATAGAAATGTCAAAGATATCAAAATTTTATTTTAGGTTTACATGAGATTCCTTAAAAGTTCAAAATATAACTATGGAGGGTCTCCCTCCATAGATGTAAATAATTTAACCTGGTTTCAAGTTTCATCTTTCCCACATTCTACCTCTATGGACTTGAGTATTCACCTAATTTTTCTGGTTATTATATGTGGTACAAACAAATGTAAATGGATTTTTCATTTACCAGTTGATAAATACCCTACAAAATGCTTATATTCTTAAATTTTTCTTCAGGACTAGATTTTAGTATCAGGCATGCCAAAACCAACCAAAACATGCCAAAAAAACACAAGAATCACTCTCTAAAGAAATGGACTCTCAATTATTTGCAACATAAAATAGGTGATAGAGAAGTTTACGATGTTGTGCCTGACTGGATGGTACCAAATTAAATCTAGTTGACGCTCAGATAAGAAAGATTGTACTGTGGGACAGGTATTCCCATGGTAGGTTTATGGAGGATGCAGGATTTAAGCATCAGTACACAGTAGGATTCATTTGATGGAATTTTTAAATAGGAATCAGAGTAGTGTTTGCAATACTCCAACCTGTTCCTTAGAGTGCAAGTGCTTTGGTCTGTGATAAAACCCTGTGGAGTCTTTCCCTTTTCTAGATTCATAAGTGGATTCTTCTTACTGCTTGGAGATCCTGATGATAGAGATTTGCATGTTAAGGTGTTAAAGTGGGACCAAAAATTTTCCAGGATCAGTCATCCGACACCAAGTTATAAAAATGTCTTGAATGATGGCAATTTAAGAGACCTAATGATCCACGCCAAATGGAAAATAAACCTGAATGTAGTACAGAACCATGCCTAAGAAATGTTGGCTTTGAAGGAAGTTCATTTTACATGCCACACTGGTCCTCTCTGAGGATGATTTTTTAAAAAGAGGCAAACTGAGGACATTCTGTGCTTCCCACACAGCCCATAGTAAAATATGAGAATACCAGTGCTCACATTGGAATTTCCAATAATGACTAGAGAATATACATCCATATGGTTTGGGAATGTCCCTCAGCCAATAACTCTTAGAAGGAAATTATAAGTACACTAAGGGGCATCGTTAACAATGATATTCTCTTAACCTTACAGCAATGTATTTTGGTTTATGGAACTTATACCAGCATTTACAGATCTTTGGGGAAAGTACTAAATATGAGTTTAATAACCATGGTTAGATATGTGAATGACCAGGCTGGTAAAACTCTTTTTAAAAGCATAATCCTTTTTTTTAGTTTCAACAGGTGTTGGAAAAATAGATCTGCATGGAATATCCATATCCTTGTATGAATATATCTATCTAGCAAAGAAAATGAAAGGTGCTCTATAAAAATTCGTTACTAATATGAATATATTAAGAAAACCAAATTGTTGGTTGCTAGCATTAAATTAATTGTGCTTTGTTAGAGAAAGTTGAATCCACAAAACAACTGTAAAGACATTCACTGCAAGCATTTATTGGATACAACAGCTCAAGCTAACACATTTTTATGAGAGGTAGATACGATTTAATTATTTGCTGTTAAGTTAGATTCCCTTCCCTCCCTCTGTGTCTAAAGCAGTCGCCTTAGCAACCCAGGTGTCCAGATGACTCATCATGCATATTGTTTTGTCTTTTCTTCTGTTTTGATCTGCTCTCTAATATGAGGTTTGAAAAAAAGAGAAAGGAAGACTTAAAAAAAAACTGCTTTGGGGACATTTATCAAGAAAAGACCATAAGAAAGGGGGGGTTTATATACCTTTTTCCTCCCACTATGTACATTTAATTGTGTTTTTCGCTCAGTGTGGTTTGTGCACCCCGCTCCATTCCCTACCCATTTTTCAGTTCTTAGTTAACTGGCTCGTCTGTGAAGTTCCTTGGTAGCATATTTGCTCAAGTCTCTACTGATCCTGAAGTTTTATAACAATTCATAAATGGACCATTCATCGGTCTGCTTTGTCCTGTAGTTATTGTTTATTTGTATGATAATACTGAATAGTGTAGCAATAAGGTAGAGATATGGTAGAAATAAGCAGCTTGCGATACAAGCACAAAGGAGGAAAATTTGACCAAGTAAAGTTATAACTTGCCTGATGCTCTGGCACATAAAAGAATAGTTATCTTGGATGAAAACAACCCATTACTGTATAAGAGCACTGCTCATATATATAAGTAAAAGATGGTCATTTTAATAATTTTCCTTGCTGGCTAACAGAAATTGTATCTAAAGTGTAGGCACATATGTGTAAATAATTTCATCAGAGGTTAATGCCAGAAAAGGACTGAGGCCTGGATTTTACCTCTACTTGCTATAATATACACAGAATGAATTAAGTGGCTAATTAGTTTCCTGTACATACATTACGCAGAACCTACTCTAAACAAAGGCATAAAGTGGATGATTACTATATTCAGCAAAGCTCTATGTCCCTCTTCAGTCACTTCTTCCCCACAAAGCTGCTGTAGTACTTTATGAGTTGGTTTCTTTTTTCCTTTCTTTTTTTTTTTTCTTTTTTCATTTTTTTTTTTTAAGATTATTTATTTGACAGAGAGAGAGAACAGAAGTAGGGGAGTGGGAGAGGGAAAGCAGGCTTCCTGCTGAGCAGGGAGCCCAATGCGGGGTTCCATCCCCGGACCCTGGGATTGAGCCCTGAGCCAAAGACAGACACTTAATAACTGAGCCACCCAGTGCCCCTACTTTCTGAGTTTTTGAATATGGAATTTCTTTCTCTTTAGTAGCCCCTCAGGCTAACCAAGCCCTTTCTTCCCCACTGCCCTATGACTGCATCACCCCCACGAAGAAGTTAATTTTCACTAAGGTGGTATGAATGGTGTTTACCAGACCTGTTTCATACATTCTATCTCAGACATAGCACTTTCATATTTAATAAATGTCCAGTGGCACAATTTTCTAGTGTTATGGAGGATTTGTGGAAAAAATGCATTTTGGTGCACAACAAATCATACAGAGTAAATGTCCTTTGATGGCACCAAGGTTTCCTCTGCTAACTTGGCATTACTAAGTGAAAAAATATCAATTATCTAAAGCCAACTCTTTCTTGGAGAATGGAAATCTTGCATTTTTCTGTCTTTTTCTCCCTAGAAAAGACTGCTCCTCTTACATGGACTATGTCAGGTACTTCTCTTCCCTGGAGATTGCAACCTCACTTAGGGACTATGAAGTGTGATGCAGCGCAAATTCACTTTATTAGGAGAGAGGGGAACAGTGAAGCTTTTTAAGCACTTTCCTTTTTCTCATTAGTAAACCTAACTGCATGGTGTTGTGCAGGCATGGTATATTGATCGAGATCTCACATCTTTGCAGTGCAGGACCAATGTGATTCATAAATCTTACGTGAATCTGTTCTAGCGGTAAGCACAGAGAAACAAATACTTTGCTTAAATAAGCATATGAAACATAAACTTTGTAGAAACTAATTCTTCAGTTTGAAAAAAAAGAAAAGTGGTAGGTAGAGGCATGCTACTGTACAACTGATTAAGTCCCTTCTGAATGCCTGAGATTTCACTCCCTAGTCAATGTTTCAAAATGTCTCCCCAATAATACTCATTTTTCATATAAAAAATCCACATGATTTTTATTAGGATACTCTTCTACAATCCTTTATGGATGCCTTTATGCTTTATTTTCCTCCTGATTCCTGCAAAGTGTGAATCTTGGCTCAACAGAAATATAAAGTAATTCAAGGCTACTTGCTTTTCCTTCTACCTACACACAGGAATGTACTTTACACCAAATGTGATGTCACTGTCTAATTCATAAAAAATAAAAATATAACCCCCGATATTCCCTCCCTTAATGCTCTTAAGTATAAGAGAGGTTAAGTGAGGTGCTGGAACATCAGACATTAGCGATTATCCAGGCCCAACACTGATTCTCATTGCTGGAAAGTCAGCCCCTTTCTCAACTTCTTTCAAGTCTTCTCTTTTATGGAATAGGAAAATTTGGTTTGCATCTAGTCTGTCTATATTAATATCACTCTACCACTCACTAAATAAGTCTCCAAGTTATAGTTTCTTTATCCTTAAGGAAGAGATAATAAAATTTCCTCCCTCATGCAGTTGTTCTCAGGATCAACTATGGTATTGTACCCTTATAAAATATTTATCTTTTTTTTTTTTTTTAAAGATTTTATTTATTTATTTGACAGAGAGAGATCACAAGTAGACGGAGAGGCAGGCAGAGAGAGAGAGAGAGGGAAGCAGGCTTCTTGCTGAGCAGAGAGCCCAATGTGGGACTCGATCCCAGGACCCTGAGTCATGACCTGGGCCGAAGGCAGCGGCTTAACCCACTGAGCCACCCAGATGCCCCTATCTTTTTTTTTTAAAGATTTTATTTATTTATTTGACAGAGAGAGATCACAAGCAGGCAGAGAGGCAGACAGAGAGAGAGGGGGAAGCAGGCTCCCTGCTGAGCAGAGAGCCCGATGCGGGGCTCGATCCCAGGACTCTGAGATCATGACCTGAGCCGAAGGCAGCGGCTTAACCTACTGAGGCACCCAGGCGCCCCACCTTATAAAATATTTAGATAACAGAATGCCTCACACATGATAACAGCACAAATTTAATGAGCAATCACTAATGTCATTACTATTTTCCGTTAAAATAAAAGAAAAGGCAGACTCCAGACTTAGAATCTTAGGCATGAGGACAGGTATTAATATCTTACCAGAATTCAAAAATCTGCTTTGCTTTCAGTTTATATTATTGTTTCCTACTATTTAAAATATGTGTTCTGTTTGTGGATGTGCTATAGCATTTTCTTTATGAGTAAGTTTATTCAAGGAAAAAGTAAGTCAATATAAAGAAAATATGAATTAAAGCATACTTCGGTTCATGCACTGAGATAGCAAAATCTCTGAACATAAAGAACATAAAGATAACGACTTTGTATGTTAGTGTGAGGATTAAATTAGATAAAATATAGGAGACATACATTAGATACCCAAATTCAATAAAAGTTCACTGACAGCTATACCTGTATTTTAGAATCACATCTGTTTTCACTTTCCTTCCTCCCTCCCTTCATCTTCCTTTTACAACTATTCTTTAAGCATCTTCTTTGGGCAGGAACTTTGATCAGTACAGATAGTTCCCAGACTTACATGGCTTGACTTACGATCTTTTGACTTTATAGTGGTGAAAGAGTGACATGCATTCAGTAGAAACTATACTTTGAATTTTGATCTTTTCCCAAGGAAGTGATATGTGGTATCATACTTTATCATGATGCTGAGCAATGACAGTAAGACACAGCTCCCCAACTGCCGTGTGTTCATGAGGGTAGGAACCCAATACAACCATTCTATACTCATATAACCACTCTATTTTTTTTCCACTTTCAGTAAGTATTCAATAAATTATAAGATGTTCAATGCTTTATTGTGAAATAGAATTTGTGTTAGATGATTTTTTCCCAACTGTTGGCTAATGTAAGCATCTGAGCACATATATAGTAGGCTAGGCTAAGCCATGATGTTTGTTAGGTTAGGTGTATTAAATGCATTTTCAACTTAATGACATTTTCAGCCTACAGTGGATTTATTGAGAGGTAATCCCACCATAAGGAGAGGAAGATCTGTACTGTTTGTGACAAAGACAGAACAGTTGGGCATCTGGGTGGCTCAGTGAGTTAAGCCTATGCCTTCAGCTCAGGTCATGATCTCAGGATCCTGGGATCGAGTCCCGCATTGTGGGGGGGGCTCTGCTCAGCAGGGAGCCTGCTACCCGCCCCCATCTCTCTGCCTGCCTCTCTGCCTACTCGTGATCTCTCTCTCTTTCTGTCAAATAAGTAAATAATCTTAAAAAAGAGAGAGAGAGAGAACAATCTCTGCTCTCTTCCCCAAGTCTCTCACCAAAACCATATTTATTCATTTAATTTTTGTTTACTGAAGCTTTAACATATCTCCTTTAAAAGTTTTTGAGTTTACTTACAATAAAAGACATTTAAAATAAGACCACTTATATTCCAATGTTAAGTTCAAATATTATATGAAGGGAATGGGATATAAATATGCCAAATACTTCAGCTAAAAGAATTACTGTAATTGGACATAAATTCAGCTGTGCAGTCTTGGCAGCCTGGGCATAAGGGGAATTGAGACAGGTTATAAGTCTGGTATTTTCAAAGTTTTCCTAGGGCTGACTCTGGGCCCTGAAAGCTGAAAGTTGCCTTCAACAAGTTGGATCAGGGATAGTTGATTTATAAATTATTTTCCTAAGTGTTTTCTGTTGGGGAATATTTGTCATGTAAGCATGGTAAAAGTTTATTAAATATAACTAGGTCAGGCTACATGTTTCAAAAAAACATTTTCCAGTCTGTCACTGTTTTTGTGTTTTCTTGGCAACATTCAACTATAGATTGAAATTTGATATATCCGCCACCAAGTAACCAAAGTGAATGCATAATGCAATATTTAGATCTAAGGAATAATTTTGGGGTAGCTGGTATACCACCAAACTAATTCTCTCCATTTGCTTAGTATTTTATAGTTTACAGAGTGCTTTGGAATATATTATCACTTTTAGAAACACAGCTGAAATATATTAGAAAGAGCTCTGGAGTTGAAATCAGATGATTTGCATTCAAATCTGCCCACCAGTCTTATAACTGCTCCCCTTATTTCTGTAACTTCCTCTTCTTGACTCATCTATCTAGAAGGATTCTACAGATAGGCATCTCCAAGTTAGCACAAATTTTGATTATTAATTCTTTTATACTTTTTTTTATTACTACAAGAGAATGCTGGTATAGGCCATTATATAAAAGAAAATGATTAAGTTATTAGCCAACCATATAGAAATGTTAAAAGACATGTTATTCCCTGAATTTGCTTCCTCCCCCCACCCCCCAGTCGGTGTACCACGGACTTCACATAGTGGTCTAGAATCCCTTTATCTTCTGACATTCAGTCACCTTCCCTCTTGAAACTCTACCCCTGTGCACTGCCAGCTCCATTCTGGAGACAAATGGAGAACTGCCATAGAGCTTGGTATGGACTGTTAAGAACAAATGAACAGTCAACTCTCAGATAACAGTAGTCACTTTTAACATAACTTCTACATCTTATTTTACTAAAATTTTCCTGTCTAGTTTTGTTGTATCGCCAATGACAACTTCCCCCTCCTCCAAAGAGTTAGAGGAAGGAAACCAGGGAGTGACAGAGAGAAAAGATGTATACATGCCCCCTACCACCCAGTAGATTGAAGAGACCTTGGAGGGAGAACCAGGTTTATTCAACCTTGTTCTTTTATCACCTAGATAACCCCATTTCAAATGGGTACTCTTTAATGTCCAGTCAGTAAGAAAATGAAAATTCATGTGTTGATGAGAGAAGTCATGTACTTCATGAGAGAAAGGATATTTCTTTTGGGTTCTAATTCTGAGAGGGTTCTTTTCATTTTACCCTTCAGGTACATCATATTGATTTAATAATTTTTAGTATATGGCACAGTATGTTCATAGGTACCTGATGCTAGGTCAGTCTATATCTCTATTTCTACGTTTGTCTTTATCTCTATCTAGTTTGTTTTGTCCTCCTCTCAGATCCCCACTCCCATTCATTCCTTACACACACCTTTATAACACCAATTCATTCTACTGGATATTTATAAAATATATGGCAATAATTAATTTGTCTCTATAGGAAGAATATTGTACTGTAAATCCCGTCTCTTTATTCCTTTGACACCTATACAAAAGAGATATCCATGCTGTCCTATATCTATCAGGTTCATGTCTTTGTACTGCTCCACAAAATTCCATTCCTGTATTTCTGAATCTTATTTTCTATTCCAAAGGCGATAGGCATCTAGACCACCTATAATACCTTGTTATATTATGCACTACATCCTTCCCTGCATAGAACCCTCACAAATGATGTGAACATTTTTCCTGGAAACACACTCAAGATTGGGATTAGTCTGTCACGGGGTATTCATACTCCTCATACCAAAATGTCCCCAGTGTCACTATCACCAATAGTGTACCAGTATTCCTCTTGTCCCAAATTCTTGCCAACAGTTGGTTTTATCCAACTTTCTAATGTTCACCTCTAATGAGTATATAGTAGCATCTCATAATCATTTAACTTACATTTATCTAATAATAAACTAAGCTGAACATTTTATATTCTCATGTCCACAATATTTTTAAAGACAATTTTTCAGAGATTTTTTTTTATAACAAAATTGAGGGAAATCTACAGAGATTTCCCATTTATCCTCTGACTCCACATATGCATAGCATTCCTTATTATCGACATCCCCAACCAGAATGGTACTTCTTTTTTTTTTAATCAAGAAGCTACATGAAACTACCATGAAACTACATTGACACTTCATATCACCCAAAGTCCACAGTTTACATTATGGTTGCCTCTTAGTGTTGTACAGTCTATGGGTTTAAACAATGTATGAAATATATCCATCATTATAATATCATACATAGTATTTCCACTGTCTTAAAAAATCCTCTATGCTGTGCCTATTTATCTATCTCTGGTCTCTTCCCCACCCAACCAATGATCTTTCCATTATCTTCATAGTTTGGCCTTTTCTAGAACGTTATATAGTTGGAATCACACAATATGCAGCTTTTTCAAATTGGCTTCTTCCACTTATTAATATGTATTTAAGATTCTTCCATGTCTTGTCATGGCTTGACATCTCCTTTCTTTTAGCACTGGATAATATTCCATTGTCTAGGTATACCACACTTTATCTATTCACCCTCTGAAGGACACTTCAGTTACTGTAAACTTTCTTATAACTTTAGTTGCTGTAAAGCTGCTATAAACATTCATGTACAGGTTTTTATGTGTACATAAGTTTTCAACTTCTTTGGTAAATACCAAGAAGAGCAATTGCTGGATCAGACGGTAACAGTGTGTGGAGTTCTGTAAAAAATAGTGTCAAACTGTCTTCCAAAGTGGCTGTATAACATTTTACATTCCCCTCAGCAATGAATGAGAGTTCCTTCTGCTCTACATCCTCGTCAGTATTCAGTACTATTAGTGTTCTGAATTTTGGCCATTTTACTTATGTGTATGGTAGCATCTCATTATTTTCATTTACATTTCCCTGATGGCATACAATGTAAAACATCTTTTCATATGCTTATTTGTCATCTGTATAATATCTACTTTGTTGAGGTGTCTGTTAAGGTCTTTGGGCCATTTATTAGTTGGATTTTTTCTTATTGTTGAGTTTTAACAGTTCCTTTTATATTTTAGATAAGAGTCCTTAAGCAGATGTGTTTTTTTGCAAATATTTTCTCCTAATCTGTGTCTTATCTTCTAATATCAAGTATTTATTTTGTAGATATGTCCTTTCATGTTGTATCTACAGAGGGATCACAATAGTAAAAGTCATCTAACTGTTCTCCAATGTTGTCTTTTAGGAGTTTTACAATTTGGAATTTTACATTATAGTCTGGAATACATTTTGAATTAATTTTGGGGGAGGTTATAAGGTCAGTATCTTGACCAATTTTTTAAAATGGAGATGTCTGATTAATCCAGCAGCATTTATCAAAAGACTATCTTTGCTCCATTATATTCCTTTGTACCTCTGTCAAGATCAATTGACTATACTTATGGGTGCCTCTTCATGGGATCTCTGTTCGTAAGGTGTTCTTATTGTTCTATTTGTTTATTATTTTGCCAACATGATACTGCCTTGATTACTATAACTTTATAGTAAGTCTTGAAGTCAGGTTGGCCTCAATCCTCCAACTTTGTTCTTCTCCAATATCATATCATCTATATTGGGTCTCTTGCCTCTCCGTGTAAACTTTGGAATCAGTTTGTCAATATCTGCAAGATAACTTGCTGGGATTTTGAGTGGCATTTCAATGAATATACAGATCAGGCTAAAAAGAACTGACATCTTGACAGTATTGATTCTTCCTACTCATGAATATATCTCCCTTATTTATTTATTTCTTCTTTGATTTCATTCATCAGAATACTGAAGTATCCTACAGAGTTCTGATGCATATTTTGTTATATTTATACCTAAATATTTAACTTTAGGGGGGAGTACTAATGTAGATAGTACTTTATATTTAATTTCAAATTCCATTTGTTCATTGTTGGTACATAGGAAAGCAACTGACTTTTCTATGATAACTTTGTATCTTACAACCTTGCTAAAATTATTAATTAATTTCAGGAGGGTTTTGTTTTTGTTTGCTGTTTGTCAGTTCTTTTGGATTTTCATGGTAACTATGAACAAAGATTGTTCTATATCTTCTTTTATAATATGCATAATTTTATTTCAGCACTACTTTTTAATAAAGATGACTAACTTCATGAGGACTATTTATTTTCCCTTCTATGAATTCTCAATTCCAATTCTTCTGTTGTGGCTTTTTTTTTTTTAAAGGTTGGATGTTTTGTCTTTCTTTGTTGTTGAATTTAGAACTTTATTATAAATTCTGGATATTAATTTCTCATTGGTCTAAAACATGAAAATATGCTCTTCTTTCAGTTGTCTGTCATTTTGTTTGTCATTTGTTGAAGAAAAATCTTAATTTTGCATGAGTCTTTTTAACAAAATGACAGATAATATTAGAGGAACCTTTCTACACTGTTGGTGAGACTGCAAGGTGGTGCAGCCACTCTGGAAAACAGTATGGAGGTTCCTCTCAAAAAGTTGAAAATAGAGTTACCCTAAAACCCAGCAATTGCACTACTGGGTATTTACCCTAAGGATACAAATGTAGTAAGCCGAAGGGGCACATGCAGCTGAATGTTTATAACAGCAATGTCCACAATAGCCAGACTATGGAAAGAACCTAGATGTCCAACAACAGATGAATGGATAAAGGAGATGTGGTATATATGTGTGTATGTGTGTTTATACACATATGTGTATATATGGTATATATGTGTGTTTATATATGTTTATACATATATACATATATGTATATACACACATATATGTGTATATATGTCTGTGTGTATATATATGTGTATACATATATACATATACACAAAGGAATACTATACAGCCATAAAAACCTGAAATCTTGCCATTTGCAATGGCGTAGATGGAACTAGAGGGTACTATGCTAAGCGAAATAAGTCAATCAGAGAAAGACATTTATCATATGATCTCACTGATATGAAGAATTTGAGAAACAAGACAGAGGATTATAGGGGAAGAGAGGGAAAAATGAAACAAGATGAAAACCAAATTGGGAGACAAACCATAAGAGACTCTTAATCTCAGGAAAGAAACTGAGGGTTGCTGGGGGTATGGGGAGAGGGACAGGGTGGCTGGGTGATGGACACTGGGGAGGGCATGTGCTATGGTGAGTGCTGTGAATTGTGTAAGACTGATTTATCACAGACCTGTACCCCTGAAGCAAATAATACATTATATGTTAATTAAAAAATTCAAAAAAATTTTTAAAAATGTAAACCAACATTCTCCATATTCCTGATTCAAATCTGAACCTTAAATACTGACTAGACAGAATTGAGGCTCTATCTCCTTAAAAGAGATGCACAGACTGAATCTGTTTGTTTTGATGGTTGATTGTTTGATTTGTTGGCATGTATCTATCCATTGTATATTTTATTGCATTGTGTCCTATTGGTCTAGTGAATGTTACAGTTTCTACTTCTTCATTAACTATGTTATGAATAATCCATAAAATAATTATATAATAAAGAAAGATGGAACTTATCAGAAATACAAAAATAGATATGGAAATTCAGGAGAAGGTATATGAAACAATACTCTTAGCCAAAACAAAGTTATATTATTAAAAAAAAAAGAGAGAGAGAGAAAGAAAAGAAATTGTCTCACAAAATACAGCTGATTACATCATCTTTCAAAGGCAGAAAAGGAGTTAAAATTTTTAAATTTGATACCTAAAACTGGTTTTCTAGTGGGCAATAACCAAAGTTATCCCTTTGGACTTTCTAATCATATATAATCTTTTGCCAACTCAACAATCTCCAAAATCTTTGAAAAACTGACTTTACCACTTTTCTTAATGATTCCATGGCATGTAAGGCTGTGTTCATATTTTAAAAGCCTTTTAACCTGTCATATTTTCTTTTAGGCAGGTGTTCTGAAGAAGGAAACATACTCATCTCAAGAATCAATAGGGTCAAATCTGCACGATGCCAAAATAATAGACCAATTTGTACAATATTGGTAAAGAGTCTGTCAACCTGGATTTAAGTGTCATATTAAACTCAGGAAAATATTAACAATAAAATTCAGATAATAAGACTTAGGGGAAACACAACAGCTCCATCAACTATTTGAAAAACTCTCAAGTACAAGAATTTGACTTATCCTGCATCATGTCAGAGGAAAAGAACTAGAAGCAGAGAGTCAAATTTTAGCTTAACTTAATTTTAATGTTCTAAAGCTAAAGGAGTTCAACAATAAAATAGACTGATGCAAAAGGTAGGGAATTTTTACAAAAGTCAAATTAACCCTGGAATTGTATGGTTAGGACTAGGAAAGGACAAGAAGAAACATGAATGGAAATTTGGTAATTTGCTTTCCAAAGACCTACTCTTCTTTTGGACTGGTAAAGGGGTAGAAGAAATTAGGTCATGTTTAAAATCATTCATATCGTTGAACACTACAGCAAGACTAATGATGTACTATATGCTGGCTAATTGAACATAATAAATAAATAAATATTCAGAATGCCAAGACCTCCAATTTCTGTATCTCTCCTTTTCCTGCTCTTTCTTCAAAATATTCAAGTACCAAATGTCCTTAGCTCTATTCTCCCTTCAACTCTTAGTAATTCCCATGCCTATAAAATAACCCGGGATTAAATACACAAATAAAGGGCTTTAATAATATTTGCATTTTACCCAAGATGGAAGTTTGACATGAAATTAAGATAATGTAATGTTGGCATTGTTCACTGAGATTAGGAGTATTAGAGGAGCTCAAATACCCAGAGGTAAAGCTTAGGGCATGTTAATAATAGAAGCACAGTTCTAGCATACATATTGCCAGTGAAACTGTATCCATCTTGCTTGCACATTCATTTGTTAACATACACGGGCACGTGCAAAAATGCATGCTCTCTCTCTTTCACACACACACACACACACACACACACACACACACACACATCCTATTCGCACAGAGAAATTCTATTATTTTCATCTAGTACCAAGGAATCAAAAATAATATCTGGGCCAGAATTGCCTGTTCAAACCTCTAAATCTTGGGGGTCTTTAGGAATCAGTATATAGTTTTAGTCCAGATTTCTTGAAAAGGCTTGAGTCATGTCCAAACCCTCACTGTACCCAAATTTAAGATCTGTCATTCATTTTCAGATGTTATTGCTCTGGAAGGCCTTATATCTGGTAATTTGTTTCCACTGACTTTCTGGTGACTTGCCTCATAATGTAATTTTGTTTCCAGGAAATCAAGTATCAGGGTAGTGGTGTAGAAAACTGTGCATTTATGTGAAGTAGTTTTGGGTCTTGTTTATCTAAATCTATTTTCCAGTGTTAAATGCTGACATTATACTTTTGCTTAATGGGCCTCAGAATATCATCCTGCAAGTGATAAAGGACCAAATTTAGCAGGAGAAGGAGCTAATGTAAACTTGGGGGTTGGGGCTGAGTAAAGTAGCTCATAAGTACTTAAAGAAATGTCATATCCAAATAAGAGTTCAGACAACTTTACCCTAAGAAAAAACCCAAATCCAATAGACATGCAATCTTAGGACAAAGAAAAATACAAAGTTTGGAATATCAAAAGTTAGTGGGAGAATCAAGGTCCAACTGAAGAAAAGCATTAGAAAAAACAAAGTGCATATAATAAATATAGAACCTATATAAAAGAGCTTGAAGGAACAGGCAAGAATGCAGCCCATAGATACTTGGCTGGGTGTAGAGGAGAACATCTCCATAGTTCTGGGTTACGTAATGGAAAGAAACAGACAAGGAACCTGGACTTCTAAGACACAGGCTTAAAAAGAATAGATGGTAAGACTTGGCTTCAGCACGGGATATCCAGGAAAGATCTCCAGTAGACACTTCTTAAAGTGTTCAGTATAGCTGCCCAGGAGTATTTCTAATCAAATACTGTCAGAGAGTAGGTTAATCATCACCTCTGGTTCCTGCAGTGGAAGGTTAGTCTGCAGGTGCCTGGGTGCTCATTACCCAGGTTCAGGATGAATCTACCTAAGGAAAGAATTTGTGCCCATTTTGTGCTACTTGACATAGATTTTTTTCCCCCACAATCCTTATAGACTAATTTTCTTTACATATTTATCATTACAAAGCACATTTTTGCTCTGTGTAATGACAGTAACTATAGCTTTAATTAGCATGTGAGTTTGTAGCTTTTATAATCAACCTCACATAATTTCATATGGGAGAAAGTTGAAGTTTAAGCTTTGCTAGGAAGCCTTCCTATGTGTTCACAAGGTCGATGGACTTAATTATTATTTTTCAGGATATACTGATCAACACATTTGGGGAGGTACAATTTGCAACTGGAATTACAAAATCTGGGAATACAAAAGATTAAAAATAGGCAGTAATAGAAGAAAAAGTAATAGAAGAAAAACATGAACTATGGATTAAATTTAGAAGTTTATGGAGGAGCACTATAAATCACTATGGATTAAAGTTATTTTGGGAAAAAATGTTTTTTATTGACTTACTTAGTGGCCATTCCTTTGGCTCCAAAACAGTTACTTATAAGCATAATTTTGTTCATCTGTTGTCAGTCTCTTCCCAAATCATGAGTCCAGTGCTCCCTACTGGGGATATGAAGACTTGATGAAAAGCTGAATGCAAATAATCTTCTTTGCATTTTGTAATTGTCAGTTCTTTTTGGGATATGGTTTAGGGAGCGAGAATCAGTGCAGTTTCATGCTTACTAATACTGCTCTCTCTCTCTTCACTCAGAATCAATATTTTATTTTTTTTTTTTATTTTTTATTTTTTTGAGAGAGAGAGGGAGAGAGAGCAAGCACAGGCAGACAGAATGGCAGGCAGAGGCAGAGGGAGAAGCAGGCTCCCTGATGAGCAAGGAGCCCGATGTGGGACTCGATCCCAGGACGCTGGGATCATGACCTGAGCCGAAGGCAGCTGCTTAACCAACTGAGCCACCCAGGCGTCCCAGAATCAATATTTTAGATTCACCATGACATCTTCTTACTCCTCCCTCCTCATGTCAGCAAATTGTTTTTTTTTTTTTTTGTTCTTCTATGATATCTTTTATATATTATGTTTCACTCCAGCATAAATAATAGAAATAATAATAATAATGCAATCTTATTAATTATTAACTATTGAACACTTGTTAAGTGCCAGGTATCTTAAGCAATTCACACACATTACTTCAATCAATCATCATAGTAACACAGAAATTCTCCATCTACCAGTAAGGAAAATGAGGCTCAGAATAGTTAAACCATATTGCTCCAAATCCCACAGCAGAAAAGTAGACTGGGATTTGAATCAAGAAAATCTGAGCTTTTGAGCACTGTTCCACACTTCTTTCTTGTCACACTTTCTACAGACACTAGCCCTAGTTTAAATTTTCCTTAATATTGTCACCTGATTTAATTTTCCTAACATGAATCTCTAATTACATCAGTTCTCTTTGTCAAGAATTTTACCCTAGAGCTCAGATGTGCACTTGAGGACTTTGGGGAACAGGGTTTAGTGAGAAGTGGGGAAAAGGATGCTTAGCAGTGGCTGTTGCCCTAGGAAGAGGAGATCAGCCAGTAAGCTGATCTATGCAGAAGTCTCTGGAGTCAGGGAGAACAACAGACAGGGGTCCACGTGGGACCTTCCTTTTGTGGGGATGGTTTTTCCTTTTCTTTTTCTTTCCCTTTCCTTTTTTCTTTTTAAAGATAAAATTTTTAAACCCCCCCCCAATAAGGAGTTGTTCCCCCTTACTGAAGTGAGTATAGCAGTGATTTGTACTTAGGGTTCTAGCAGCTGACTGTCTAGATTTGAAGTTTTATTCAAGTATATCAAAGCTTCTAATGTCCCCTTTGTTGGATATTAAGACTGAGTCTTATTGATCCACATATCTGTAATAAATACCTGGTTCACAGTCTTACACAAAGTACTCACTCTACAAATATTTATAGGAATGAGCTTAACTGAAAAGAGATGAATTTTTTTAAAAAAGATAACTCTGATTATATAAAAGAGGTTAATGTTGCCACTTTTGGGACTATTGATGACATTACTGAGATAAGAAAATCAAACTTTTTGTTAAATGATGTAGGAAAACACAAATAACAGAGAATGATACAGTAAAAGATCAAAAAGACATACAGTAAGGTCTATCTTCACTTACTATGAAGTAATATGACATACTGGAGAACTCAATAAGCCCTTGTGTCCTAGGAAGTCATCAGTTGAACAAGATAGTCTCTGTTGGGCTGTCATATCCTATATCATTCTCTCATTCTAGTCTGTGTCTATTGCACTCCTTCAGTCTAGTGATGACTTCCAGGATCTTCTAAATCATAAAATCTATTTTAGGTCTTCCAAAACCTTATTTACTTATTTTTGGTTCTGGCAGTAAAGGAGGAATTCTCTTCCTCCATGGCTCCAACCAAACCAGAAATTCTATTTAAGAACCAGAGATCATGGATATAGCCTTGCCTCACAGATGTGTCACACTGGGCCTCCACTAAAATTACTTGACTAAAGAATCCCACAGTATATAATCTTGATAACTTATCTCTCTCATACCAAGTGTAAGATGAATTATTTCTTAAGGTAAATCTACTTTATAGGCAAGAATATGTAATTCTGGGATTCTCACAGATATTGAAATTATATTTATCTGGAAGGGTGGGTTTGTGAACATATTTCTAGAATACTTAAATACAAGATATTGAAGTTAGATTGTCAGCTAAAATCACCAACTACCATTTATAATCAGTGTGATACTCAAAAACATACTTAATTTCTCCATTCCTCCATCTGTAATATGAAACTAATAGTAGCACTCCTGTGATAAAATTGTTTTGAAGATTCATGAGAAATTAATTGTAAGTAATATCTCCAAACATAGTAAGTAGGCAATAAAATAAATATCAGATGTTAAGTTAGTTTTGGTTATTATTATAAAGTACTACCATATAATTATTCTAAGCTTGACTCTACACAGAATGAGCCTAAGACATTTCTTCTAATAGGATTTTTTGGAAGGATATGAAAAACACTTCTGCTTCCTATATAACTGATACTAATATAATGCATTGGTTAGTTTAAATTTTGTAGAAGAAGCATTAGGAAGAAAAGAAAGATCTAGCTCATAGGGTGAAACATCTGAAAGGAGAAACCAACCTACCTACATTTTTTCCTTCCTTTCTTCCTTTTCCCTCCTTCCCCCCACCCTTTATTCTTTCTTTTGTAGACTCTACACCCAATACAGGACTTGAACTCAGGACTCTGAGATTAAGAGCTGCATGCTCTACTGACCGAGCCAGCCAGGTACCCCAAGAGAAATCTTTCATTAAAAAAATATTGAGTGTGTGGGTGTGTGGGTGGCTCAGTTGGTTAGGCATCTGACTTCAGCTGGGGTCATGATCTTGGGGTCCTGGGATAGAGTCCAGCTTTGGGCTCCCTGCTCAGCAGTAGGAAATCTGCTTCTCCCCCTCCCTTTGTCCCTCCTCCCCACTTGTGTTTCTTCTTTCTTTCTCTCTTTTTCAAACAAATAAACAAAATCTTAAAAAAAAATAATGAGCATTTAAAACATGCCAGGTTTTATGCAAAATGCTGTGGGACTGTATATTGTATATTGACAATTAAGCCATTCATACCAGCGTACTCAAGGAACCATATATTTCCCTCTTAGAGAAAGACAAGAAAACAAATGCGACACAATGGTATAAGTACTCTAACATATGTAAATGCAAGATCTGTAGAAAATGAAGTGCCTAATACTTTCAGAGAAAGTGAGAATGCTTTATAGGTAAGGTGACACTGTCTATACAGAACAGATGTTTGTGAGTCAGTTTGTCAGGCAGACAAAAGAAATCAGCATATGTAGAGACAAGAGGAAGAAAAGGCAAGGGATCTCTACAGATTCAAAAGTAATTCAGTATAACTAATGTATAGTATATGGTGGATGGAGTCCAAAAGCTTTAGCAGGAAAAGAGGCTGGAACTTAAACCTGGGATTTATTATTAGAGATCTTACATGGGAAGCAGTTTGCTCTTAATTCTGCCTATGAATTGCAAGCAAGAGGTTTCTCAGAATTCAGAATTTATTTCTGACAGTGAAGTATAAGGAGCGTGAGTGAAGGAAGAGGAAAGAGACAGGAGTTCTAAAGCAGCCCTTCTGCAAATGTGGTCCCCGGACCAGAAGTATCAGCAGCACCTGGAAACTTGTCAGAAATGCAAATTCTCAGTCTCTACTCCAGAAATCCTGACTCAGAAACTCTGGACAGCTGCCCAGTCACAGGTGTTTGACCAAGCTCTCTAAATAATTCAGACATTCACTAGTGTTTGAGAAGTATGGTTCTGGATGGATTTGTTGCCCTCATCCAGTTAGAATTATATGCTATTTCCTACCAGCAGACATGTCAGAGTGCCAATGAAGTCAGAGAAATAGTCCTGAGTTTAAAGTGGGACGTCATTGAGGCACCAGATGTGAGAAGTTTGTGAGAGGGAGATGCTGAGAATGAATTTGGTGGGGCAATCAGTCTATAAAGTTTAACAAGGAGATAAAGAATTCAGAGTGATGTAATGGGGCAATTGGAGGGTCAAAAAAGGAGTTTTAGAGTCTTGTAGTAACAAATACTACAATCAGAATCTTGAGCATCTGGCAGAAATGCCTAACATGGGGGTGTGGAGAGAAAAGAGAAAAACAGCTTTATTTACATCCTAGACTACACCTAATTTTATCTACATTCTTCATGAACTTCAGTAAGTTTTGGTATTGGACTATATGAAAATAACGATTTTTTTTTAATAGGAAAGGATCAGAGTTGGAGAGAAATTTGTGGAGATACATCATATTCCTTGAAATCTTGGTATATGATAAATATGACTTCCATTCTCTTCCCTACAACATGCTAAAAATAATAATAATCCCATCCTCCACCAATTTACACAAGCCCAGATATTTGTGAACTCTACATATTTCATACAGAAGCTCTTTGTTTCTGCCTCTTAAGCTCTTGCCAATTCTCAGTTTGACAGTGTTCTTTTTCCAAGCAATTTGAACCAATTTTATATGTGAAACTTCATGAGACACTTCATCAAATTCTTTGCTTCAGCCCAAATATATAGCACCCACTGCACATGCTGAGGCACTAATCTTATAATTCTATCTCAGTGAGTTTGACTGCCATGGAGTGCTTTCCTTTCTGGGTCCACTTAAACACCCTGTGAAATTCTGGGCTCAGGTATAGTGCTCTAAGGTGGGTCAGGCAAGAACAGGAACAGTGATTACGGTCAGAAACCAGGGGACACATGGGGAACCCTGAGTAGTTATAAAGAGAAATAATCCTAAGGAAGTCATATGTAGAGTGAAAGGAGGGAAGAACCTAGCACTGCACACAAAAGGTATATACAAATGGAAGAAGTATTTTTATATGGTCAGCTTTAGGTATTATAATGGAAGGTAGTCTCTCGTTTTCAAGAGACTCCCTTATGCTACGAGAATGCAAGAGACATTTTTTCTCCTATACCCTTCTCCTATACTACTCTAAATGCCCACTGCAAATCTTGTCATGAATTAGTCACTCCTAAATACTTTGTTTCAATGTATGAATGAATCCACCTTCACAGATGCCTAGTTCCATCTTATCCCAGCACTGACATTGTACCTCATATCCACGCCATTCCAATGTATGTTATCACCTGCTGGATACTTCTAATGACCCACTACTTCATCTGGGGCTAGAAATCTTGCCACTACATTTGAAAGCTAGAAAGAGACAGGTTGTTCATTTCAAAGTATAAGGGTGCTCAGCTATCTTCAACTGATTCAAGAGAGAGCAATAAAGTCTATAGGATGCCCAGGATAATCACATTTCTCCAAAGGGACAGACAGTAAATAGTTTACAGTGTTTGCAGTCCATAAGTCTCTATTGCAAGCACTCCACTATGTAATTGTAGCACAAAAGCAACCCATAGGTAATACATTAAAAAATGGGCATGGCTGTGTCCCAATAAAATTTTATGTATGAAAACAGATGTTGGGGTATGTTTAGTCCCAGGGCTTGGCTTTACCATTTTGCCAGCGATAGACAAAGTCTTTGTTGCCTATATACCGAGCAGTTCTAACATTGTAGCAAGATCCATTGTCAAAATATTGATATCCATGCTCCAACTGAACATTGAAACAAGAAGAACTCTTTGATGCTAATGTATCAATTGCAAAAACATGATGGACTTTATACCCAGTTTTACTATATGTTCTTGGCCAAGAGACATGCTTTCTTTAGCCTGTTTTTCCCGTCCTCAAAATAAGGAAATAACATGTACTTATATTTTCAGGTTATTATGAAAATAATTCATATAAAACATGAAAGAGACTACAACAGAGGAAGAACTCTGGGGAGGGAGTATTGGAAAAGAAACGGAAACTCAAGATCAGGTGATCTGCTTAAATTCCAACAGCTTTTGATAGATGATGATGTTCCATAGAACCACCGCAATGCTTTTTCATCATCCATACTAGGCAACTGTGCCCTACAGTTTCAGAGGTCATAGGAATGAGTTCACCCTTCTTATATGACATGAACCAGTACAACTGAATCTATTAAAAAAATATGGTATGCCAGTCAATAAAGATACAGATTTAATCACTGAGAACAATGTGTTAGGACATTGTGCTGTCTTTCTAGCTAATGATCAATGTCAGGCAGCGGAATCTTTTCCTTTTTTGCCATCTGCTTACATACCGGTTAAGGATGTATTTCTGTGTTTCAAACATTTTATGAAAAAAGTTAATGGAACATAAGTGGGGACACACAAAATTGTTGTCTCACCATGCAGCATAAAAATACATGCCATATTCTGTTCACTGCATCTTAATTAGTCAGAATTCACTATGTAATTCCTTACCAACCTGACCTTCCAAGATCTGCTAATGGATATAGACTCCATGTTGACTTTTGGAAAGAGTCACGTTTCCGTGCATATATGGCCATATTTTAAGGGTAAAGTGCAAGTACATCAGATGAAGCTGCCAACTTGTTACCACACGCAGTTAACAGGCTACATGCAACATACCTGATACAAGACTGGAATTAAGGAGAAAGGACTTAACGGATAAATGGAAGAAAGCAACTCTTCCACATAAATTCATGCTAAAACTTTTAAAAAAAGAGTCAACAGAGATTTGGTCTTTAAGATGACCACAAAGCAGAAACAAACCCAAAATGCAGGTCACATACCTCTAG
The DNA here is from genome assembly GCF_002288905.1 of Enhydra lutris kenyoni. NCBI lineage: Eukaryota > Metazoa > Chordata > Mammalia > Carnivora > Mustelidae > Enhydra > Enhydra lutris. The sequence continues at coordinate 30,719,753 of NW_019154102.1, forward strand.
TCTGTATTTTTTCCATTAAACTATGCTATCATATAAATCATACACATATAGTATATTTACATATTTATTTGGCCTAACAATAATTTCAAATATTATTTTCTTTCTTTTGAATTATATCCATAAAAATCTAAATAAGTGAATTATTCAAGATCATTTTTATATGTGCAAAGCTGTTTAGTGTCTTAAAAAAAAAGACAATACTGTGATTCTAAATATTGCTCACCCTCTTCACATTTCACAACGAATCATGTCATGTTCTCTCAGAGCCTTCTGCTCCAAGGCAGAGTGATCAACCCAGGCAAGAGATTGAAGTTTCCTGTAGAACAAAGAGGTTACTATTCTATTGACTTATTTGACTGCTCTTAGGTAAGCTATAGTTGTGTGTGTGTGTGTGTGTGTGTGTGTGTTTTAATGTCAGCATTTTACAGTAAGAGGAAGAATACTAAAATTGAAATCTACATAATGCCACAAAAACCAGGCCATATTAGGCCCTGGAGTTTATACTTGCTGGAAAAGACAAGACCTAAGAAAGGACTTGGAGAATATGAAGAATCTGCCTTTTTTAGGTCAGAGACCTGAGGTAAGAAGAGAAAGGCTGGCACATATCACTGAGCATGACCCATCCCTTTAGCTTCAGTGGTGGGAAAGGGGAGAAGATCTAGATGACTGTGGGAAGACCACTGAGACCACTGCAGACAAAAGCACCAAAGTTTTAAAAGAAATTCTGTAAGTAATTACTTCTAAAGAGGTGATGAAGAGTGGTAAGTGCCCTAGATATGAAATGTTGCATAGATGCTGCTGCCTTGTTTCTGGCTTCTCCTCGGACACCCATGGACTGCTGGATCCCAGGAATTTCAGCTTGCTTTGGTGAATGCCCTGCATAAGGCTTAGCTTCTGGTCCTGGAGGCCAGGGTCCCTGTCTTTCAGGAGAAAAGAAAAATCTTACTCTACCCTCTTTGGGTCTCAGGCTGGTCCTAAAAATTAAACTGATAAAAGATAAACAGGAGAAAAGCATACACATTATACAGAAGTTTTTCATGTACATGAAAGTTTTCAAAAGAGAATGAAAACCTGAAGAAGTGAACAAAGAAGGAAGCTTTTATACCATTTGGGCAAAAAAACAATAAATTTGTAAAGAACTGAGAAGACAAAGGGGATTGGGCTAGGGGCCGTAAATGGTGAAAATGTAAATAAGATGAGGATTAGAGTAAGAAGGTCTGTGCATATAGACTTCTTGGACCCAATTCCTTGTCTCTGGTGGTAAGAACTTCTTCCATCCACCTGCTACAGGGGGCATAACTTTCACATTGGAGTTTTATCTCCTCCTTTCAGGAAGACAAAGAGTGGGGGGGGATCAGAGTTTCCTCTTTACAGGTACTGTTTCATAAGTGCCTTTATTCCAAAATAATCAATATGCCAAAGTGACATATTTTGGGAGTGAAATGTTCTGAACTCCTTCAGTGGCATACCAAGCATGAGCAATTTAGACCAAGTACTCCAGCCATGGGTTCCAGTATGTCATCTTGCAATGTTACCTCCACTATCACCTTTGAGATAGTGCTCTCAATTATTTGAAGAGCCACAAAACATTGCATTCAGGCAAGAGCCCCTTCTACCCACAAGTACAAAATCTTAGAAATCCTTGTATATGCCCAGATTCCATGAAGGGGATTAAAGAAAGAGTACAGAATTCAGGGATAAGTAAAAATTTTCTAAACCTACGGACTCATCTCTAAGAGCTTATTTAAACTATTTATGATAAGAGATAGAAGATTCAATATTTAGAGGATTATTAAATATAATATTTGGAATTTATAAGGCTATATATTTAAACTGAAAAGATTTTTTTTAATAGGAAGAAAGAAAATGTTTTAGATTGGGAAATACAACTTTCTCAGGCAGTCTGTGGGACAAGAATCACATGGAAGGGATGACCAGCTATAGAAGTGAATGAAAAAATATAGTAGGCTTTTGTAATTCTGAGGAAAGATGTGAGCTAGTTATATCCATAAGACATAACTAGTTTCACAAACTAAGATAGTTTGATTCAGGAATAAAACTCATGACATCATTTCTAGGAGACTGACACCATTAGCATGTATTTTAAGTAATAAGAGTATCATTACCATTTTATATGAGGGCACTGAGTCTCAAAGAAGTTAAACAATGTTGTTAGGACCACCTATTAGGGGCTTAACTTATGTGACTGCTTGAGACAACTGCAGAACATCTGAAAAGTATAAATCTCTAGAACCTCTCCATAATCTACAAATTTTGGGGGTGAGTAAAGTGTCCACAAACACCAAAATAATCAAATAAATGTATAGTATACCTATATATCAAAATAAATTGAATTTTAGATGGTTCAATCTATCTGTGTTAATATAAGTGGAGATATGTATCAAATTATAATGCTGTGTCAATTTCTGGAAGGATTATTCATGTTAACAAATGTATTTCTTTTTAATGCTCAAAAAATAATAAGGGAAAAAAATGATAGAACTCATCAATCAGCCTTCAAACATAGCGCTACAATCTCTAGACTAAAATGTCCTTCACAGATCTCTGAAGTTTGTTGATACTTCTCTTACAAGAAATTTCCAGGGATACTGGAACAGAGAATCCAAGGCCATCAAACTTCTCTGAAAATTTTCTGAAAGGCACTGAAAGTAGAAAATATGATAAGATGAGGAAGACCACAGCTTAGTTTCTTTAAACTCAGAGAAAATTAGGGAAGAAAATAAACCTATTCTAGAATAGTATAAGACAACCCATCAAATTTTATAGGAAGCATTACACTTTAATTTACAAATTATTTCAAGTATCAACACATTCAGAGGTCTTTATTAAGTTCTTCTATTGTATCTCTTCAAAATTAGATTTAATCTTTCAGTACCAGGAAATATTAATCTCTCTCTCTCATTTCCAGTTTCTCTTAATTCAATAATATCTATTCTTTTTGGGAGGGTGGGCAGTAGGGGAACCACCTAAAGGCTAGCAATTTGGAGACTAGTCAATTCCCTAGACACAAACAGAAAAAGGTCAATATTTGGTTTAATTTGTATGTTTTCAAGTTCATTATTATTATAAATTGTTGCATACTAACAATGCCTTAAATTTTCCAGATTTAAAAAGTGAATTCCCATCAATTCAGGGTTTTTTTCCTTGTATTACACTTCAAAAGTTAGTATCTATTAGATGATATACATATATTAGATACATTAGGTTCTTCAGCTCCTAACAGAAAATGAATATTCAAGGAGTAAGAAATAAAAGACTCAATTATATCCTTAATCAAGCAAGGAACATGAAGAATGCTGTTCCCTATGGATAGAAGGGTTCACTTTGCTTCCAGAATCCTAAGGCACAAATCAAAAAAACCCTACTTTTAAAGTTGAAATTTGAGTCAATAAAGCAAAACTGCAATGGTAGAGAAAAATATATAAGGTCTAGGAACAGAAGTCTTTTTATGGGCCTAACTTTTTTCTCCCTAACTAGCTATATGACCTTAGACAATTTAATGAGATCTCTGGTCCTCAGTTTTGCCACGGATAAAAATCTAATGGTATAAAATACATTTTTTCCAAAATATACAATGAAATAAAACCATGTAAACACCTCTTTAAAATGTTTTTTCAGTTAGTTTTCCATTACCTTTATACATACTGCTTTATTATAATGTATGCTACTAAATTACATGGATTATATGAATTAGATTCCCAAAGAGTTCAGAATCCCAGATTAGTTAAGGAAAAACATTTCACCCATCATCCACTTGCTCTGAGTTTTTTTTGTTTATTTGTCTAGTGCTTATCACCCTTGCACTCTAAAATTTAAGATCCGTTAGAGCAGGGACATTGTGGGTTTTGCTCATTGATTTTTCTGTTGCATAGATCAATGTATAAAATAATGTTATCGAGTGAAATATGTCATTCAGAATTCCCTAAATTATGCTATAGTTACAAAAACCCACAAGTCTTTGTTATTCAATGTGCACAAAAATTTATGAAAGTTTTGTTCACAATACATTTCCTCAGTGAGTTAGCAAGGGAGCATGCCTAATGGTATTGTTATGGACGGGATTGTATGTCTTCAAATTTCAAGTGTTGAAGTACTAACACTCAGTACCTGAGAATGCAACTGGAGATAGGGCCTTAAAAGAGGTAATCTTCCACCTTCAGAGTTTTCTTTTCCATGCAGTAGCAAAGAGCAATCCAAAAATGAAGTTAAAAAAATAATTCCATGTATAATAGTATGAAAAAGAATAAAATACTTAGGTATACATTTAGCAAAAAAGAGTAATACTTATACACTAAAAAATACAAAATATTATTGAAAGAAATTGAAAACCTAAGTAAATGGAAAAATGTCTTGTATTCATGGAAGCCTTAATATTTAGGATAATGTATTACCTGAACTGATTTACAGATTCAGTACAATTCTATCAAAACCCCAGCTGCCTTTTTTGCTGATCCTAAAATTCATATGGATCCATAAAGGATCTAGAAGAGCCAAAACAATCTTGGAAAGAAGAAAATTGGAGGTTTCATACCTTCTAATTCCAAAACTTACTAGAAAGCTATAGTAATCAAAAGAGTGTAGTACTAGCATAGGGAACAGACATACAGACCAACTGAATAGAACTGAAAGTTTAGTAATACGCTCATACATTTTGTTCAGTTTATTTCTGACAAGCTCGTCAAGATCATTTATTATATACTGAATATTTGTGTCCCCCTAAAATTTACACATTGAAACTTAATCCCCAATGTGATGGTATTTGGAGGTATAGTCTTTAGGAGCTGGTTAGATCACAAAGGCAGAGTCCTTATGAATGGAATTAGTGCCCTTATAATAGAGACCCCAGAGATCTCCCTTGCCCTTTCTACCAAATGAGGCTAAAGGGGATGATGATGGTCTATGAACAAGAAAGCAGACTCTCATTGAATTGGCTGGCACCTTCATCTTGGACCCTCCAGCTTCTAGCACTGCAATAAATTTCTTATGTTTATAAGTCATGGTATTGTCCCTGGTATTCTGTTATAGCAGCCCAAAGACACAATTTAATGGGGGAAAAATAGTCTTTTTAGCAAATGGTGATAGGCCAAGTAGATATTCACATGCAAAAGAATGAAGTTAGATCCCTACCTCACAATATATTCAAAATTTAAATAAAAATGGATGAAAGATACATTTAAATTTATACTTAATATTTATACTTAAATTTATGCTTAAATTTATACATTTAAGAGCTAAAACTATGAAACTTTTGGAAGGATATGTGTATATATATGTACATATATACACACACATATATTCATAAATTTGGATTATACAATTGTTTCTTAAATATGACATGGAAAAAACAAAGAAACCAAAGAAAAATAGATAAACTGAACTTCATCAAAATGAAAACTTTTGTTCATCAAAAGACAGTATCAAAAAACTGAAAAGATGGGGCGCCTAGGTGGCTCAGTGGGTTAAAGCCTCTGCCTTCGGCTCAGGTCATGATCTCAGGGTACTGGGATCGAGCCCCACATCGGGCTCACTGCTCAGCAGGGAGCCTGCTTCCCTCTCTCTCTCTGCCTGCTTGTGATCTCTGTCTGTCAAATAAATAAATAAAATCTTAAAAAAAAAACAAACTGAAAAGACAACTCCAGGAATCCAAGAAATATTTGCAAACCATGTATCTGGCAAGGATTTGATAAAATATATAAATAATTAATTTTTAAAAAAGATTTTATTTATTTATTCGAAAGAGAGCAAGTAAGAGAGAACATGAGAGGGGAATAGGTCTGAGGAGAAGCAGACTCCCTGCAGAGTTGGGAGCCTGATGCAGGACTTGATCCCAGGACTCTGGGATCATGACCTGAGCCAAAGGCAGTTGCTTAACCAACTGAGCCACCCAAGCCCCCAAGAACTACTATAACTCAGTGATAAAAAGACACAAAACCCAATTAAAAATGGATTTGATTAGATAATTCTCTAAAAAAGAGAGATGGCAAATCAGCACATGAAAAAATGTTCAATGTTATTAGTCATTAGGGAAATATAAATCAAATTCATAATAAATACCACCTCACACACACTAAGAGAGCTATTATCAAAAGGGAAACAAAAAATCTTGGGTGTTGAGAAACTGGGATCATTATACACAACTGAAGGGAATGTAAAATGAGGCATCCATTTTGGAAAAACAGTCTGATGATTTCTCAAAAGATTAACAGAGTTATTATATGACCTAGTAAATCTATTCCTAGATAAATACCTGAGATTTGTAAACATATGCCCACACACAGGCAAAAACTTGTTCATGAATGTTCATAGGGGGATTACTTATGATAGCCAAAATGTGGGAACAACCTAAACTTCATCAACCGCTGAATAGCTAAACAAAATGTGGTGTATCCATACAATGGAATATTATTCAGTTATCAAAAAGAATAAAGTAATTACTCATGCTACAACATGGAACAACCTTTAAAAAAATCATGCACAGTGAAAGAAACCAGACAAACAAGGCCATATATTGCATGGTTCCAATTATCCAAAAACACAAAAAAGGAACATCCATAGAAAGACCTAATTGTCTGTATATTGTCTATCATCAGAGAATGAGACAATGATCAGTAATAGTCATTGTTAAAGTTTCTGAATTGAGAAGTCTCATGGTGAAATGTTATACAAGTTGTTTTGTTTTATTTTTTAAAGATTTTAAAAATTTATTAGAGAGAGAGGGAGAGAGCACTCAAGTGCTTAGTAGGGAGCCCTGTCTCTGGGCTCGATTCCAGGATCCTGGAACCATAACCTGAGCTGAAGGCAGATGCTTAACCGACTGAACTACCCAGGCACCCCTTGTTTCATTTTTAATAAAATATTAAACGTGTTATGCTATGGGAAATTGGAAAGAGAGAGGGAAACATTTCAAATGGTGACAATACTCACATTCAAAGAATACAAAAATAACTAGATTAATAGGAATTCTCAGTTTTTAGTTAGCTGACTAGTTACCTCAGATATGGGAAGTTTAAAAAAATAAAAATGCAGGTACCTAGACCTAATCCAAGAGTTAATGAATTACAACTGATGTAAGAAGTTATGATGGGAGGGTCCTGGGAATTTCTATTGTTGAAAATGTTTCCCAGGTATTTCTAATATGCAAAAATACATAGGAATCACTCTTATAACCTGTCTCTCCTGGAGGGCAGATACCATGCTTTACTCATATGTTTATCTTTTAAACCCAGTCTAGAGCAGTTTTTCAACAAAAGGTAAACTAAAATTCTCACTTGATATACATGAATAGGTAGAGGTAAGTAACTCACCCATTATTTAACTAGCAGGGTCAGATTATATTAAGGACTTCAGCCATAAAAAACTCCTTAATATTCGAGTTACTAAATGGGTAGCCAATCGCAAAATTTTTAGTGATCTTATCAAATAACTCAATCTTTTTTAATTAGCAAACTTTATTGATTTGGCTTCCTTTTTCAGATCTGAATCTGAGCATCTGTATACTTTATTAATGCCATTACCTTCCATATTTCAATGCAAGGCATTTTATGGGAACCTGTCATTAACCGTATAAAAACTAATTGCAAGTTGTATGCTACATTAATTCTCCCCATAAACAAACATCCAAGAATGAAACATATGCTAATAGAGAACTGATAATTTTATCCACATACCTGCCAAGACAGATGGAAGGCACCTCAGACAGAATTTTGTTATGTGGAAGAATTACAAGCTAAAACACTCTTTCATAAGGACTTGACAAGTTCCATGTGATCTACTGTCACATTTACACCATCAGGTGCCACTTTCCTACACCACCTTGCCTTTCAGTTTGAACTCATATTGGATTTCCTGATGAGATATAGGTATTTTAGGTAAATTAAAGACAGGTTTGTGTGATAACTGCAATCCATATCAAACACACAGCTTTGATCCTTACATTCCTGAGCTAATAGTTGTCTGAAGACATCACCTGGTCCTTCCTCCTGGCTTTACACTGGTGAAAATCTACGTCAGCTGGCATAGATGGCTATCTGTTCTCCTCCTCTGATATTTAAAATACAAATTCTTTGAATATTCTTTTAGACAGTCTTTGAGGATTCTCCAAGGATTAAATCTCATATACAGCTTGACTCAGATAAAGGGGCTTCCTGACAAGCAAGTGCCCTATACATATTTTCTAGACCATGTTAGAGCAAACAGAATGATAACCTCTTCCCAGTTGATGGAAAAGGAGAACAAGTTAGGCTTGTTGCTGTTTCCCTTTTTATCACTGGAAACCTAAAGAAGGTAATATGAGGCTAAGGCTATTCATGTTTTAAGCTTGATAAATTTGTCTATTATTTCTCTTCAAATAACTATTGATAGTTTTACCTGATTCTTTTCTCCCCCACAGGATTGAAGAGTTTAGAGAAAATTGCTGAACTAGCTTTTGATAGGTAAATAAAGTTGCAAGGGTAAAAGGGAAAGGATAAATTAGGAAATTTACAAATTTCATTTGACCATTCTAAACATAACTGCAATTGAAAAGGCAGAAATATCCAAACAGTGACTAATTACTGAGAGCTGGTTTGATTTAGTTGAGTGTTATAGAATATACATATACCCATATACTGCTTACCAAACATACACATGCTCTTCCTCCATGCCCAATCTTCCTGTGATGGGGTGTCCATGTGATCAGCTCTTGCCACTTGATTCTGAGAGCAAGTGACAAGTATCTCTTCTGGGCCAGGATATAGAAAAGTTGTGTCTTCTCCAGGCACTCTCTTTTCTTTCTCTTGTCACCCTGGAAGACACACATGGAGACTGAAAATCTCCCAAAAGGAGCATGGAATAAATTTCCATGGGCTAAGCTCTTGAGATCTGGGGGTTAATTTGTTACTTCAGTATAACTTAGTCTATCCGAATTGACACAAATATATATTAAATTTATAATTTAAAAAACCTGAGTTTTAGTCCCAGCTCCCTTATATTCTTTACTGCATTGATAGTGTCAGGCAACTTCAGTTAGTAACTTCTCCATGAAGTTACTGTTCATCAAATATCTTTTTTTTTCTCTTACATCTCTCACCCTAAGTTATACTTAAGTTTGCAGCCATATGACTAACTCTGGTCTTACATCTCTCACCCTAAATTGTACTTAGTTTGCAGCCATATGACTAATTCTGGTCAATGGACTGAGAACAATAATGATACGCATTCCTTATAGTCAAAGGCAATAAAGAACTGGTATTCCTTCTTCATCTCTCTTTTCCCTTCTCAGGGGGATACAGAAACCAAATGCTCCAAGTGGTATGAGCTTGACCTACAATGGACCCTGAATGATTGAGAAAGAATGCTTTACTATTTGATCTGTTGAGATTTTTACAATTAATTTTAACCTCATCATAGATGGGTCTATCCTCATTATTTAAATGGTCTTTTTTAATAGCATGTTTTGATTCCTTAGAAACTACCATATTTTCTAGAGCAGTAGTCCTCACAGTGTAATCTGCAGACCTGTGCTGAATCACAAGCTGAGTGTCACCAGCTAGCAATTAAATAAATACAGAATTTGAGAGTAAGATTACAGGCACTTTTTATAGAAACTGAATATTTCCATGACTTCTAAGAGTGTGATTATATTTCTGGTGATTCGTTTTTATTGTATTTCACATGTTTATTATATTTTATTCAATTGTATTGTTCCATGACTGATTTCAGGACTAACAAGGAAACTGGCTTCTACAACACATCAAGCACCTGAAAGTGATCAATGAATGAATTAAAATTCCTGTGTTCCTTATATAGAGAGACATGGTTTGGCTTGACTTTAAAATGAAATTTACTGTTTTGGATTGATGTGATATATACTCAACTAATGTAAATAATATATTGGAGAGTACACAAAAGTTACCAAAATTTCATTATTATTAACATTTTGGTTAATAATGTGCTTTTAAGCACATACTTAATTGCATTATAAAATAAACATTTATGCACTATTCCTTTTCAGTCAAATATATAACATGGATCAATTTACATGTCAATAACTTCAATTTTACTTATCATTATTGACGTATACCTAGTTTTTTATTGTATACTCATACCATAGGTTTTTTAAATCCAGTCCCATGTCAATATAAATTTTGGTTATTTCCAACCATTTGTCATCTGTGACAAATGGTAAAACCATAAACATATTTACAAATATATATGTTCGTATGATGTTCCTTAGGGTAAATCGCACAGAATTCCTGAAAATGGGTATGCCTATCCACAGATAGTACTGATTTATGATATTTTGAAGAAGGTCCATTTCTTGTCTGCTTCTTCAAACTCGGAATTTTAAAAAATATATATTCGTCACATTTTACATAATAGGGATCCATTTTCTTTTGCTGGTCGTAGCAGTAATGTAGTTCTTAGGGCCTGTACACATGTGATATGGAAGGGACTGCAATTACTATAATTTACTTTTATATTATTGGGAACAAGCCAAGGACAAACCCAGCTGGCCAGTAAGGCCTGCGAAACCATTCTCTTGGATGGTTTTAAGTATATGAATTGGATAGTGGCTGTTTTGCATCGCTCCCTTGGCCAGCAGGTGTAATGGGATGAGACTAAATGTTCCTTGGTGAGCCCATACTTTTATGATCCATCTGTTCAAGTAGGAAGGAATGAGGCAGGTGGGATTCTTCTTGCTACAACAGGGCCTAGATAGAAGCAAATGGAAACAATAATTTTAATAATCTTTGCAGAGCTATAACTCATAGTTTATCATTCCTATTAAAATTCTATTCCCACTGTCATGGAAGCTATGACTAAGGAAGGGTGAATTTTAAAACAAAATTATTTATCTCCAACATACTACGTTTTTTCGTGAACCTTTTCACCATGGCAGCGGAGGCGGGGACGAGGCCTACCTGGCGCTGTGGCGGCCAGACGCGGGGAACCAGTCCGCACAGCGGCGCTACAGCCCGCGGCAGGAGACGCAGCTGGGCTCCCACGGCCTGCATCACGAGGCAGTGGCCGGACTTAGTAGAGTCCTCTTGGGTGGGGACACGCCGGTGTGCCAAGACGCCGGAGAGAACGTGGAGCCTGACCGGCCTCAGGGGCGCCACCAGAATGCAGCACGTCTGGAGGAGTGAGGCGCGCAGTTGGACGATTGCGTCCTGTCGTGCAACCGCAGGCTGTGCGCATGGGCAGTGCCTACCTGAGCGCCGCTCTATCTGCAGTTGGCGGAGGCTTTGCTCCAAGGAGGGAGGGCCGTGGTTTGTGCTAAGGAGCCCTGGTATCCTTGGCTTGACATGGAGCTCTGTGAAGGTGGAAACCAGCACCCACAAAAGCTTCATGGTACAGGTCACGAGCATCACTGCCTTCCGGCACAAAATCCATATAGTACCCAGTGACGTAAAGCCAGGTAACAGCCTCATCACGGAGCGGTCGGGCACCCCCCACCCAAAAGGTAGCCGACTTTGGACTAAGCAAAGGCTGTACTGGGCTGGCTCCCCTGAAGCAAAGAGGGCACTCAAGACAACAAAAATGTGAATGTGAATAAATACCACCTGTCTTCAGCTTGTGGTTCAGACTTCCACGTGGCTGCTGACGTCTGGGACGGACCGGACCCTATAGACAGCCATGGCTGATATCTTTATCACCCGGGCATTAGCACCTGGACAAAGATAGAGTCAATGTCATTGACTCTGAGACCAGGAAGGAGTGCTTGAGGATCTGTATCAAACAAGGGTGCTAGGTGGTCCTTGTTGGTGAGGCGCAGCTTGAAAACCCAAAGATGGACTGCTTGCTCCTCTGTTTCTCAGAAACTCAGGACTTCCATGTCTGAGGGGATAAGGAGTTCTTGAAAGATATGTTAGCTGCTAACCCACAGGACAGGCCAGATATCTTTGAGGTTGAAACTAGAGTGGACCAGGTCTTGTGTGCCGCTTGAAATTCCGGGCAAAGCATCAGGAGTGTTTCTTTTAAAAAACTAGGTGAGTGTACTTTTTTTTTCCTTCATGCATCCTTACTGGACTGGTTGCCTCATCCTGGGCCCTGGGATGGGCCCCGTGGAGCTGGGGAGAAAAACAGGACTGAAGAAAACTAAGTGCTTGTTACCAAAGTCCCCCCACCCCAGTGTCCTTGAGGTATGTGGGATTATTTAACTAGGAATTGGAAGTACTAGAGGAGTCTTTGGAGCTTTTTAGAAATGCTTTTTCTCATCAAATTAATAAATGATTACTATAGAACCTGCAAAAAAAATGCTGGATGGTTTATTTGACTTGAAACAACTTTTAAGTTAAAGTAATCAGGAATTATCATCCTCTTGAAATAGAAAGACATTGTTTTCCTTAGGTTTCATAGCATGTAAGGGATTCTGCAGATTCTTTCCTTCACATTTCAGGGAGCTGTGTACAACTTTTTTGTTGTTGTTGTTATATACATACAAGCATTCTGCTAATTGTATTGTTTCAGTGGTATCTGGGAAAGGAAAGGAAAGAAAAAGACTTGATAGGAAATACTACAAACTGGATGTTTATTCCAAAGGAAGGAAGCATTTTTTAAAAAAAATAAAGATCCATTTCACAGATGTTAAAGGAATGATGGGAGGAGTATATTTAAAGGAAGAAAGGAGGTTCCCAGTAGTTGTAGTTGGAAAGATTAGCGGGGTCTATGACCATACCACCCTGAACGTGCCGGATCTCGTCTGGAAAGATTAGCGGGTACCTGAAACCTGGAAGCTTACTGTGGGACTACTTGTTAGTTAAACATTAATCAGAGACCATTTTGTTTCAACTTAGTGGATGTCTGGGCAGCATGAAAATGAAAAAATGCCATCTAGCTCAAATGTGGACATTCTAAATAAGGATTATCCAAAAAAGAGAAAGAAAATGAAGCAATTTATCTTGTAACAATTTCATTGCCTTAGTGTGTATCTGTGTGTGTAGGTGTGTAGTTATTCATACCTTTGGTGTCGGGGCTAGGACTGTTGTGGAGACTCTAGGACCTCAGAGACTGCACACATTTTTAGGAAAGATGAAATTCAGCTTGTCTCTGTGACCTTTATGTATAATGCAGGGGTGCTTGTTCAGGCTTTCATCAGAAGCCAGATTGAAGTGGTTTATGTAAATATTTAAGGCCCAGTTTTCCAGAAGACGGTCTGAGACCCTAATATTCTTTGAATCCGTACAAAATCCATAGAAGGATTTTTAGTTGATTCACCCTTTTCAGGAACCCAGAAACTTCCTTTTTTCCAAGTCTACAGAAATATAACTGGCATATAGCTTTGTGTAAATTTTAAAGTATACAGCATGACAGTTTGCCACACACAAAAAATTGTGAAATAGTTACCACAGTTATTTAAAACTTACTCCATCATCTCACATAATTACCTTTTGTTTGGTGGTAGAACATTTAAGATTTATCTTTCAGCTCTTATTAACTATTGTCACCATGCTATATGGTGCATCCCCAGAATTTACTCATAACTGGAAGCTTGTACCCTTTGATTTGATCAGTATCTATTTCCCCCACCCCTCAGATCCTAACAACCCCCATTCTATCCTCCGTTTCAATGAGTTCAGCTTTTTTAGACTCCATGTGTAAGTGAGGTCATGCAATATTTGTCTTTCTCTGACTTATTTCCTTTAGCATAACACTGCAAGATCTGTACATTTTGTCACAAAAGGTTAGATTTTATTTTTTTTTAATTTAATGGCAAAAATATATGTGTGTGTGTGAATATGGGTATATATTTTTTCTGTATCCATTCATCTGTCATTGGACATTTAGGCTTCCATGTCTTGGCTATTATGAATAATGCTGCAGCAAACAGGAAGTACAAGCTATCTCTTCGAGATCCTGATTTCATTTCCTTGGTATATATACCCAGAAGTTGGATTGCAGGATCCAATTACTTAGTTTTGATAGGAACCTTGGTTAGTTTTTTGAGAAACCTCCATATCGCTTTCTAGAGTGGCTGTACTGATTTACATCCACACCAACAGTTTATAAGTATTCTCTTTTCTTCACACCCTTACCAACACTTCATTGTACTTTTGATGGTAGCCATCCTAACAGACGTAAGGTATTATCTCATTGTTGTTTTTATTTGCATTTCCTTGCTTATTAGTGATGTTGAGTACCTGTTCATGTACTAGTTGGCATTATTATGTTTTCTTTGGAAAATATGTGTATTTGAGTTTTCTGCCCATTTTTAAATTGGATTACTTTTTTAAAAAGTGTGTAACTTCCATATATATTTTGGATATTAACCCCTTCTCAGTAGATTGCCTCTTCATTCTATTGAATGTTTCTTTTTGCTGTGCAGAAGCCTTTTAGTTTGATATAGTCCTCTTCATTTATGTTTGCTTTTGTTGCCTGCTCTGTTGGTGTCATATTTGAAAATTCATTGCCAAGATAAACATTAAGAGCTTTTTCTTGTGTTTTCTTTGGGAGTTGTGCAGTTTCAGGTCTTACATTTAAGTCTTTAATCTTTCATCTATTTTGAGTTAATTTTTATGAATAAGTGATGTAAGCTAGGCTCCAGTTTTAGTTTTCTGCATGTGGTTATGCAGTTTTCCCAACACCATTATTGAAAGGACTAGCCTTTATCCATTGAAGGATATCCATTGTATGTTCTTGGCTCCTTTGTTGAAAATTAATTGACCGTGTATACATGGGTTTATTTCTGGGCATCAGTTTTGTGTCATTGGTTTGTGTGTCTGTTTTTATGCCAATACAGTACTGTTTTGATTACTGTAGGTCTGCATAGATGGGCCTGGATTCTGAGTTAGGGAAAGGGGATTGATTAAAAGCAGGAGACCACTGGTGTGGGTCTAGCATCTAGGTCTTTGGAGACCTGACAAGAGTTGGGTCGGGTTGGGAGCCAGCCTGGAGCTTGGGACAGCTGGCAATAGCTTGTCACCTGGACAGGCCTAGAGCCTTCATTCATGGAAGTTGCTGAGACAGGAAAGGAGCCTGGGAGACTGGCCTGGTGCTGGGGCAGGCTGAAAGCCTGGGATCCCGGGTACTTGGTTGGGCCTGGAACCATGGGGGCCCACCTGGTACTAGGGTAAACTGGGAACCTGGGGTACCAGGAGCCAGTCAAAGGGAGCTGGTGCAGGCCTGGTGCAGAGGTCCACAGTGAAGTCAGGAGGGAAGCAAAGCTCCACTCTCCACACTGGGCTGACATGGTTTGGGGTATGGGTTACAGGGTCATGTGAAACTGTCTTTCCTACTCTCTTTAACATGTATTTTCTTATTTCTGTGCTCCATCCAAGTGCTGTCATATCTTACCAGGAATCCTTAGCAATTGTGAAGGTCATTTTCTGTGCAGGTGTTTATTCAAATTGATGTTTCTGGGAGGAGAGAGTACTAGAAATTCCTATACCACCATCTTGCTAACCCCAGAAACTTTTTTTTTCTTCCAGCCAAATCTGGATGAACTCATTCATATGGTCCATGCACATTCCAATTTTTGTTTGGAACATCTTAGATACCTAGATACACATTTTAATATTTATGACTCTCTCCCATGTGTAGCATCTATAAAGCAGAAAACACAAATTGATCATAATGTCAGTTAGGAAAAGATTAAAGTATAATATTCATGCTATATTACAAGAGTGGTGGTGTTTGGTTTGGAGGGGTTGGGCCAGTGGGAAATCAGTATTAAAGCATGTAGCTTTTACTGGGGTGGGGGGATGCTCAATAGAAATTCTGAAATAGATGCAAACCAATGAAAGTGATTCTTAACAACTTACTATATCAGCCTAAACTGCCTTTATAATAAATTTTAGGTATATAACCGCTCTTTGTTGGAGCATATAAAGTAAGTAAAGTCTTTATCTTTTCAGCATTAATAGCCACGCATAGACTTTCTGCCTTAAAACTTTTTTTTCGGATTTTGATGAAGCTCTGTTCATACTTTTCATCTCCTTCATATCTGTGTACATCTTGATATTTCCCTTCCCAGAATGGATAGTAACAAGTTCTCAGTCAGTTCTAAGCAAAAATGTGTCCCATCTTCATCATAATAAACTTGCTCCAGCTTCTTCCATTTTCATGTGCTCTTGCTATGGTCTTGCATAGGGCCAGAGAATGACAGACCCACTGACAAGTGTCCTGAATAACTTCCTTGTCTTAAACAACAAAGGAAAAAAAAAAGTCACAGAATGAATCTATACCATATTCTATGGTTCAAAAAATGACTGGTTGACTGTACTCTGAGGTTCTGGAAAGCTTTCCTTTCTCTTCCCTGCCTTAAATTGTTTGGAATTATATATCAAATCAGACTAAGCATTAAAACCAGAGGATTCCAGGGATCTCAGGTCAATCCCAATCCTCTGTTTTTCAGGAGTAGCTCTTCTGAAGAATGGTGTTGCTTTGGAATCTGTATCCAGATGGCAATGCAAAATGAGGAGAACTTGTCTGATAATCTCAGGATTTTTTTAAATGTTTGTTTTGAGTACTAAGAAATAAATTTGTAAGCCTGAGCTTGTGGTGGTGGAGAAGGCACAGGCAGCCTTTCTAAATCGATTCTCACTCTCATAATAGAAAATTGTTTGCCACGTGACTTTTAAAACCATTCATTGATTTTATGAAGCAAATATTTCTTTTACCAAAAAAAGGATTGCTCATCATGCTGTGACCCTCAGTGTGTATTCTCCTCAAATTATTCTTCCCTCCTGGATTTAGGGGTTAAGAACACACAGAGACATGATATATTAATTTAGAAGTCAATTCTAAAAGGCTTCCCCTTTTAGAATTGGATAAAGCCTTCCCCACCTTTTGATTTGAATAACTCCGTACCTATATTCCTCCTAGTATGACACAAAAAAAGCTAGTATCCTGCAAAGAAATGATCAGATTCTCAAATTTCATAGACCCTATTAGATTAGCATATATGGCAAAGATTATTTGTAAAATGTGAGAGCAAAGAGGTTTGATGTCTAAATGAAAAAAAAATTACAACCCATATCTATGGCTTTATTTTTTTATTTTTTAAAAGACTTTATTTATTTATTTGACAGAGAGAGAGAGAGAGAGATCACAAGTAGGCAGAGCAGCAGGCAGAGAGACAGGGGGAAGCAGGCTCCCTGCTGAGCAGAGCGCCCAATGTGGGGCTTGATCCCAGGACCCTGAGATCATGACCTGAGCTGAAAGCAGAGTTTTAACCCACTGAGCCACCAAGGCACCCCTATATTTGTGGCTTTAAATAATTACTCCACCTCCAGGGTGAATCTGTCTTCATCTCCACTCCCTTTTTTTTTTTTTTAAGGTTTATTTATTTTATTTATTTATTTTTAATTTTTTTTAAGATTTTTTTTTAATTTTTTATTTCTTTTCAGTGTAACAGTATTCATTGTTTTTGCACCACATGCAATGCTCCATGCAATCTGTGCCCCCAAACTACTAGAACTCATACAGCAATTCAGCAATGTGGCAGGATACAAAGTCAATGTACAGAAATCAGTGGCTTTCTTATACACTAACAATGAAAATACAGAAAGGGAAATTAGAGAATCGATTCTATTTACTATAGCCCCAAGAACCGTAAGATACCTGGGAATAAACCTAACCAAAGAGGTAAAGGATCTGTACTCGAGGAACTACAGAACACTCATGAAAGAAATTGAAGAAGACACAAAAAGATGGAAGACCATTCCATGCTCTTGGATCGGAAGAATAAACATTGTTAAAATGTCTATATTGCCTAGAGCAATCTATACTTTTAATGCCATTCCAATCAAAATTCCACTGGTATTTTTCAAAGAGCTGGAGCAAATAATCCTAAAATTTGTATGGAATCAGAAGAGACCCCGAATCACTAAGGAAATGTTGAAAAACAAAAATAAAACTGGGGGCATCATGTTACCTGATTTCAAGCTTTACTACAAAGCTGTGATCACCAAGACAGCATGGTACTGGCATAAAAACAGACACATAGACCAGTGGAACAGAGTAGAGAGCCCAGATATGGACCTTCAACTCTACGGGCAAATAATCTTCGACAAAACAGGAAAAAATATACAGTGGAAAAAAGACAGTCTTTTCAATAAATGGTGCTGGGAAAACTGGACAGCTGTATGTAGAAGAATGAAACTCGACCATTCTCTTACACCATACACAAAGATAGACTCAAAATGGATAAAAGACCTAAACGTGAGACAGGAATCCATCAGAATCCTAGAGAAGAACATAGGCAGTAACCTCTTCGATATCAGCCACAGCAACTTCTTTCAAGATATGTCTCCAAAAGCAAAGGAAACAAAAGTGAAAATGAACTTTTGGGACTTCATCTCCACTCCTTTTCTTTTTCAAGTCATGAGACTTAAGTCATTAGAGTCTTATCTCTCCAGTGATACAAAGTTGTTTCTACTTCGAATATATAGATGGGCAGTTAAGCTGAGCAGGAAGCGTTCTTTCTTTCTTTGAAAAGAAATTATAATTATGATGGTTATTGGAACTGGACTCTCAAACTCAAAGAACGCAACTCCAAAGACAGTAGTAGATTGGGTGAGTTGAGTCATAAAATCTTTGATTAGAAAGGAAATAGCACCCATATGCAATATGTACCTAAGGGATTGGGTGATGGTGATGTGTGTATATGTGCATGTGTTTGTGTGTGTGAGATTAGATTATCATATAGCAAATATCCATCACCTCCCACTTTACCACAGTGGAAGGTGCCACTGATGTTGGGTTTTGTAGATAAGTTACTTTAGCCAATAGAACATAGAACAAGCAGAAGCTCAAAATGGCTATACAGCTGTGCTTCCTTTTGCAAGCTCCTGCATTTCACCATAAGAGCATGCTTCAAGTGAGGGCTGGTCTGATGAGGGTAAGAGTTACTTACCTAAAGCAGATCCTGATCCAACATGCAGCTTGGAACCTAGCACAGTTGAGTTGTTTAAACCAAACATACCTATAGATATGTGAGTGAAATGATTATTATTGTATATTTCTCAATTTAGTCGTATTTTTATTATTAGCATATTGAAAACAATGTAAAAATAGCTATCTTTAGCTATTTGTTTATTTTTAATATCCTTTTTCCAATAGCATTTCCTCACACTAATTATGGCAGTGATTGTGAATATCGACTATAAGTCAAATAACGTATGTTCAAGTTCTTGCTCCTCTGCTTATTATTTTCTGTGGATCTTTGGGATTTAACCTACATGCACCATAGAGTTCTAATTCACAAAACCCAGTAGTGATATCTACCCTGTGGAGTTTTTGTGACTATTAAGTATGAGGTGTATGTCAATTTATACGCAAAATATCTGAAACATTGGATATAGTACATAGTAGTCATTATTATCATTTTGATTGTTTATACTCAGTGTATAAGTGTATGGAGTTAAAATATATTTATTTTAACACAGCACCACACAAGATACCAAATGCTCTGAACTCTCTGTTACCCATCTACTGAATGAGCTATTTGTGCACATATATACAGTGTCAACCAATAGCTATTTCAGTTGCAAGAATATGGCCCAGGAGAGGCTAATATGCATTAAAAGACCAGTTCTAACAGATTCAATTCATTTACACAGCAGCAGACATGTCAAACCAGGCCAATTTTGCTATCATAAAGTTGAGACTCCAAGTCCCTTCAAGAGAGTAATAAATGAATCACCATATCTCAAGCCTAACTGATGCATTGGGAAGTATATTCAAAATATGTTTTTTTTCTTACTGGAAGAGGCAAATCAATATTTAAATATTCTTCTTTTGGTATCTTTTTAATAACTGTTGAATGGATAATTTATGGTATTTTGTTTAGTCTTGCAGGGTTTCTAATTATGAATTCTTGAAGGAGTTTAAAGAGAAAGAAATTAAAAATTCCAAATTAAGTAGAAGTTGAAAATTCATCAAAACCTAGTTTCAAATACCATTTTGCCTTCTTCTTCTTAAAACCCGTTCTTTTCTTTTTTTGTAACCTGTTCTAATTTTTCATGAATTCATCACTGTAATAGAACTACTAGTGGAAATGCGGGGAATGATGGCAAGATAGTTAACAAGTTATTAGGTATATAAGATACAGCAAAAAAAATTGGTGAGGATATGGAGATCAAAGGACTATATGGGGGCGAGAATGAGTGTGGTGCAGTGATAACATGCCTAAGCAATAGGAATTTTCATTCTTCTTTTGTAAGCTTTATCCTTTAGGCTACACAGGCAAAGTCATACATAAATTGATCCTAAGATAATCAATTTATGCATAAAACTGTATAGACAGCTTTTAAAAAATAGTAAAAATTTATTTCTGTAAAATAAGGTAATAATTATGATCTTTTGTGATTATTTTGTGATTATTTTGTGATCTGTGATTATTATCTGTTGTGATAATTGATCTGTTATGATTAATAATTTATTATAAAAACATATTTTTAAGTTTTTAGTAGACCTTTTTTAGGGCAATTTTAGGTTTTTGGAAATGGAGAGTTGCCATATAAAGTTTCTCCCCTAACAATTTCTCCACAGTTACTAACATTTTGTAATAGTTTGATACATTTGTTAAATTGATAAACCAATATTAATATATTATTATTAACCAAAATGCATGGCTTACATTAAAGTTTAATCTTTGTGTTGTAAAGTTCTGTGGATTTTAACTAAGTAATAATGATATGTGTCCACCATTACAGCATAGCACAGAATAGTTTCACTGCCCTAAAAATGTCCTTTGCGCTACATATTCACCTCTGTGCTCCTTGTTCTTAATCCCTGGACACCAATGAACTTCACTGTATCTACAGTTTGCCCTTCCCAGAATATCATATAGTTGGGATCATAAGGTGTATCACTTTCCAGACTGGCTTCTTTCACTTACCAGAATGCATTTAAGGATCCTCCATATATTTTCAAAGTTCTAGAGTTCATTGCTTTTTTATCACTGAAAATGCTCTGTAGTATGGATGTGCCACAGTTTGTTTACCCAGTTACCTCTTTACAGACATCTTGGTTATTTCTAAGTTTTGCCAATTTGGAATAAACCTGCTGTAAACATTCATGTATAGATTTTTATGTGGGCAAATATTTTTAACTTATTTGGGTAAATATTTAGGAGTGTGATTTCTGGATCATGTTATAAGATGATAGTTAGCTTTATTGACTGCCATATTGTCTTCTAAAATAGCTGCACCATTTGGCATTTCCACCAGCCATGAATGAGCATTCCTGTTGCTCCACACCACCACCAACATTTGGTGTTGTCAGTGTTTTAGATTTTAGCTATCTAATACGTATGTAGTGGTATCTCAGTGATGTTTTAATTTGCATTTCCCTAGTTACATATGATATTGAACACCTTTCATACGCTTGTCATCGGTATATTTTCTTTGGTGAGATGTCCAGTTCTATTGTCCGCTATTTTAATTGTTTTATTATAGCTGAGTATCAAAAGGCTTGTATATTTTGAAAACCAGTTGTTTACCATATATGTGTTTTGAAATATTGTTTCCCTGTCTGTAGATGGTCTTTTGTTCTCATAAGTTCTTTTGCAGAGCAGAAATTTTAAAATTTTAATGAAGGACAACTTACCAATTATTTTGATGAATCATGCTTTTGATGCTGTATCTACAAAGTCATTACAACTTGAAGGTCACCTTTGTTTTTCCATGTTACTTTCTAAAAACTATGTTTCTTTATATTATATTTATGGTATGATCTATTTTATATTAATTTTTATAAAAGGTGTAAGGACTATGTCTAGATTATTTTTTCTCTTACATGTATATATACAGATGTTTTAGTGCTATTTGTCGAAATTACTAATCTTTTCTCATAGATTTGTTTTTACTCCTTTGTCAAGGATAAGTTGACTATGTATGTGATTCTATTTTTGTGCTCCCTGTTTTATTGTACTGATCCATTTGTCTTTTCTTTTACCATTGACACAAAATCTGGATCTCTGTAACTTATAGTAAGTCTTACAGTCATTTAGTTAGCATTGTGTTGGCTCTTCTGGATCTTTTGTTTTCCCATACAAATTTTAGAATTAGTTTGTAGATCTTCACAAAATAACTTGCTAGGATTTTGAATGGGATTGTATTGAATCTGTAGATCAAGTTAGGAAGAATTGATATCTTAATGTCTCTATATTTGTGGAATATCACTCCCATTTATTTAAAGATTTGATTTTTTAATCATAATTTTGTAGTTTCCCTTATATAGATCTGTAATCTATACATGCTTTGTTAGGGATGTAACAAATTATTTCAGTTTTTTGTTGTTACTAATGTAGTGTTTTGTTTTTAATTCCAGATTCAAATTGTTACTGACGTATGAGAAACCAATAGATTTTTGTATATTAACTGTATTTTCTAACTATGTCATAATCACTTTTTAGTCCTTGAAGGTTTTTTCTTTTTGTCAGTTCTTTGGGATTTTTCTACATAGATGATCATATCGTCTGTGAACAAGATTTATTTCTTCCTTTCTAGTCTGTATGTCTTTTATTTCCTTTTCTTGTCTTGAATTAGCTAGGACTTTCAGTACAGTGTTGGATAGGAATGGTGAGAAGGGTCATTTTCATCTTGTTTCAGATTATAGGGAGAAAAGAAGTAGTTTTTTACCATTAACTATGTTGTTGGTTTTAGGGTTTTGTTTTTTGTTTTTGTTTGTAGATTTCTTTAGAAACTGTAGTTTCTTTAGCAAACTGAGGATGTTCCTTCTATGTATGTCTGGTTTGCTGAAAATTTTTGTGAGTAGATAATGGATTTGTCAAATGTGTTTTCTACATTTATTGGTATGAAAATACTTCTTTTTTCTATCTAGCTTATTGGTATCATGAGTTAACATTAATTGATTTTTGAATTTTAAACCAGCCTTGCATACCTGGAATAAATCATATTTGGACATAGTATATAATTTTTTCTATATATTATTGGATTCACTTGCTAGTATTTTGTTGAGGATGATTGCATCTATGTTTGTAAGAGATTTGGTCTGTAATTTTTCTCATTAGTAATGTCTTGGTTTTGGTGTTGGAGTAATGCTGGTTTCATGGAACATGTTATTTTTTTTTAAGATTTTTTTATTTATTAATTTGACACACAGAGATCACAAGTAGGCAGAGAGGCAGGCAGAGAGAGAGAGGGGAGGAAGCAGGCTCCCTGCTGAGCAGAGAGCCTGATGCAGGGCTGGATCCCAGGGTCCTTGGATCATGACCCAGGCCGAAGGTAGAGGCTTTAGCCCACTGAGCTACCCAGGTGCCCTGGAACATATTATTAAGTATTCCTGCTGCTTCTATTTTCTGGATGGAATTGTAGAAGAATTGGTATTATTTTTTAAGTGTTTCATAGAATTCACAGTGAAACCATTTGGACCTGGTATTTCCTGTTTGAGGAAAATTAGTATATATAGCTTCAGTTTCTGTAATATATAAGTCTATTTAAATTATCTATTTCTCCTTGTGTCCCTTTTAGTAGATCATGTCTTTTAAGGAATTAGTTTATTTAATCTTATTTATCAAATTTGGGGGTAGGAGTTGTTCAGAGTTTTTCTTTATTATCATTTTAATGACCATGAGATCAGTTGTGTTGGCCCCAGTTTCATTCTGATATTAATAACTCGTGTCATTTTTTTTTCTCCTTTTTAGGTTAGCTAAAGTTTTAGCAATACTATTTATCATTTCTAGAACCAGCTTTCATTTTCCTTGATTTTCTCTGTTAAATTCCTGTTTGCAATTTCAGTGATTTCTAATTTTTTGTTATTTCTCCTTTTCTGCTTACTTGGATTCAGTTTGCTCTACATTTTCAAGTTTCTTAATGTTGAAGCTTAGATTATTAACTTTTATATTTTTGTCTTTTCTAGCAGATGTATTTAACATACATTTCTCTCTAAACACTGCTTTTGCTACAACATAGAAAATTTAAAAAGTTGTATTTTCATTTTCATTTTCATTTAGTTCAAAATTGTTTTTGTAATTTCCTTGATAATGTCTTCTTTTATCCATGTATTACTTCAAAGTATATTTTTTAATAACCAAATATTGAAATGTTTGGGGATTTTCTAGCCTCTTTCTGTTATATATATCTAGTTTAATTCTCTTGTCATCTGAGAATATGCTTTATGTAATTTTTATTCTTTTACATTCGCAAAGATGTGTTTTATGAGCCAGGATCAGTTCATCTTGGGAATGTTCTATGTGAGTTTAAGAAGAATATATATTTTGATGTTGTTAGATGAAATACTTTATAAATGTCAATTAGATTCAGTTGATTGATGGTGCTGAACACTTCAACTATATAGTGATTTTCTGTCTGTGAGTCTATCAATTACTGATATTGGGGTTTAAATTCTTCAACTAAAATATGTGTATTTCTCCTTTCAGCTCTATTAGTTTTTCCTAACTATTTTGATGTACACATTTTGGATGTGTGCACAGTAAGGATTATATGCCTATTTGAAGAATTGACTCCTTTATCTTATGTTTATCTTTATCTTGTATTTTATCTTTATCTCCCTCCTTATGTCTGATAATTTCCCTTGTGCTAAAATCTACTTTGAAATTAAAATAGCTAGTTCTACTTTCTTTTGATTAGTGTTAGTATAGTGTATTCTCTATCCTTTTACTTTTAATCTGTCTTTGTTTATGACTGTGTTTTTTATAGACAGCATATATTTGGGATTCTTATTTAGCCCACTCTGATGGTTTCTGTATGTATATTAAGACCATTCACATTTAAAATGATTTTTGATGGAGTTGCCATCATCTTCCACATCTGTTACTATTTTCTATTTGTTGTGTCTTTCTTTCTTTTATTTTTATTTTGCTTTTAATCAATCATTTTACATGATTTAGTTTTCTTACCTCTCAGGATATTGATCATATTGATCATACCTTAATTTTTTTTCAATTTTTTTTCCTAGTGGTTTCTCTACAGTTTGCAATACACATTAATGACTAAACTAAGTCTACTTTCAAATAACACTATACCACTTCATGGTTAGCTCAAGTATTTTATAACTTGAGTATTCCAGATTTCTCCTTCCCATGCCTTATAACATTGTTGTTATATACTTCATTTAACCATAAGCTATAATCATCCAATATAGTGTTCTATTATTATTTTGTGTTTTTTAATTATTTTTGTTTCTTGTTGCTATTATTATTTTGAATGAACTGTTATTTGTTAGAGCATTTAATAATACGAAAAATAAAAATGACTTTACTTCATTTATTCTTTCTCATGCCTATCCTTTCTTTACATAGATTTGTGTTTCTGACTTACATCATTTTCCTGCTTTCTGAGAAATTCATTTTGATGTTTTTTTGTACATCAGGTCTACTGGCAACAAATTCCTTCTAATTTTGTTTGAGAAAGTATTTCTTCTTCACTGTTGAAGGATAATTTTGCTGGATCTAGAATTCTAGGTGTTTATTTAATTATCACATTTAATTACTTTATTCCACTGTCTTCTTGCTTGAATAGCACCTGAAGAGAAGTCTGATTTAATTCTTATCTTTGTTACTCTATAGATAAGGTATTTATCCCACTTCATAGTGTTTCTCTAAATTTTTCCTCTTTGTCTTTAGTGTTTTGAAGTTTGAGTAGGAAATGCCTAGGTATAGCATTTGTTTGTTTATTTGTATTTTTCCAGTTTGGTGTTCTGTAAGATTCCTAGCATTGTATCTGTCAAAAATTTTAGAAAATTCTCAGCCACTATTACCTCAAATATTTTTCTTTTCTTTCTTCATCTTCCTACATTCCTATTATGTGTATGTTATACCTTTTGTAATCACTTCAGAGTTCTTAGATATTTTATTACATCTTCTCCTTTTGTTTTCCCCCTCCTCTCTGCATTTCACTTTGGGAAGTTTCTGTTGTTACATCCTCAGGCTCACTGATTCTTCCCATGTCTATACCCAAACTACTGATGAGCCCATCAAATGCACTTCTCATTTTTGTTATAGTGTTTTTTAATTTCTAGCAGTTCCTTATGGTATTCTTTTAATTTCCATCTCTCGGCTTATGTTACTCATCTCTTGCACATTACCCACTTTTTTCAGTAGAGCCTTTAATCATATTAGTCATAGTTATTTTAAATTTTTAGTTTGATAATTTGAAAATATTGGTCATATCTGGCTCTGGTTCTTTTAGCATGATTTGCAATTTTTTGCCATTGTTGAAAGCCAGACATGATATATAATGTGGAAGGAAACAAAGTAAATTGGTCTTTATTGCTTGGTTTTATGTTTATCTGGCTAGAAGTTAAGCTGTTAATCGTTTGCTCTAGCTATAGAGGTTAGAGGCTAAAATTTCCTCTGGTGACCTAGTTTTTGTTTCCTCTGCTGTCTTGTGTTACCCTAAGGACTTTTTAAGTAGGGTCTGAGTCTTGCAGTTCTATTCAGCTATAGTCTCTTATTATTATACAGGAGCCCTATTGGTGTGATAGTAAGATGTAGGGGGTGAGAAAGCATTTTGTAATCCTGGGATTAAACCTCATATTTTATTGAGTCTCTTCAGCTGTGCTATGATCTCTCTAAGTGCTGGTCAGCCTTCTATTTCATACCTTAGATGAGACAGGAATACTAGAAGGGGCTGGAGTTGGTTATCTCCCCACCCCACCCCCCATTGGTTAGGTACTAAAAAATAGTTTCCCTTGAGGGCAAGCATTTGGTGAGGAGTAAAGAAAGCTACAGTCTTATTTCAAACGGCTGCTTTTTGTCTCTTCCCGGTGAAAGTAGGAAGTCATTTTTCTCAAGACTTTATAGTGAGAATCTGGTGGAGCTCCTGGAGGAAAACCTCACAAAAGTGTGGAGATTTCCCCAATGCAGGGTCTCCAGGAGTTTTTATTTCTCAAGCTAGCCCATACTCAGTCTCCAGGAGTTAGTCAGCTACCCTCTAAATATTCCTGCCTGATGCTGGCTCCAGCAGTGGTTTCTGTTATTGGTAAAATGTAATATTCTGTATCTACTTGTCTTTCCAGTTTTCGGTGACTTGTCTTATCACCCTAATTTTCTGATGGATCTCTAGCAGGGTTATTGATTTTCTGTTTTTAAGCCTTTTTTGTTGTTGTGGGGATAGAAGTGACACCTTTTAAGTTCTTTGTATGTCAGACTGGAAATCAGAAGTGCATTTTATTTAAATGTAAAAAGAAAACTCTCAAAACAACAACAAGGCAATTGAAGAATGTGGAACAACATTTTAAAGAAGAAAAAAAACCTCTAAACCTATAAATTCTATACACAACAAAAACATCTTTTAAAAAAAAGGCAAAGAACATTTCAGACTTACAAAAGCTGAAAGTATTTGACACCAGCAAATCCATACTTTAATAGGTTTTGAAGTATGATGAGTATGAACAAGCCATTCAGGCAAAGAGAAACTGTTGCCAGATTATTAAAAGAATGAATTCGGTTGCAACACAAAAAGTAACTATGTGAATAATTATATAACATTATTTTTCTTATGAGGTATCTTTGAAGTATAGCTGACTATATAAACAAAAGTTGGAGTGTATTCAGGGTAAAAACAATAGCATAAAGGCTAGAAGGTGATACAGGGAAGTGTATTTTTGTATGGTTCTTAACTATGTTTGAATTTATACAAAGTGTTACTGATGGTTGGCTTTTGATAGGTAAGGATGTATATTATAAACTCTAAAGCAACTATTAAAGTATAAAAAAAAATCCCTAAGAGTTATAGTTATTAGATTAACAGAAAGGAAAAAAAATAATAAAAGACTAAATCCAGATAAAAGCACATTAAAGAACAAAAAAAATTAAAAATATAAAACAGTTAAAAATTAAATGATAGATTTAAACTAACCACATTCATTGTAATATTAAATATAACTAATGGGGTGCCTGGGTGGTTCAGTGGGTTAAAGCCTCTGCCTTCGGCTCAGGTCATGATCCCAGGGTCCTGGGATGGAGCCCCGCATCAGGCTCTCTGCTTAGCAGGGAGCCTGCTTCCTCCTCTCTCTCTTTGCCTGCTTCTCTGCCTACTTGTGATCTCTGTCTGTCAAATAAATGAATAAATAAAATCTTAATAAATAAATAAATAAATAAATAAATAAATAAAACTAACAATTAGAGATAGATTGGTTAAAGAAACAAGGCCCAGGTTAGTACTGCTTACACTGGAATATAGTTTTAATATAAAAACACAAATAGGTTAAAAGTAAAAAGATTAGGAATGAATAATGCTAACCCTAATAAAAGGAAAGCTTGAATGTCTATATTAACATTACACAATACAAGTTTTGGAGTAAAGAATATTATCTGAGCTAAAAATAGTGATGAAAGTGTTGGGTTATCAAGAAAGCAAACAAATGCTAAATATTTATGCAGTTAATAGTAAAGCTTCAAATACCTGAAGCAAAACCTTAAAAACTTCAAGGAGGAAAACAAAAGTGAAATCACATTATAAGATTTCAATATCTATCTCTGAAAAACTGATGGAACAAATAGAAAATTAGTAAGGAGTTAGAAAATTGGAATAACAATTTCAACAAACTTTACCCAATTGAAATTTATAAAATACTTTGCACAGCAACGATAGAACGGATATTCTTTTCATGTCCACATGGGACATTTACCAAGAGAGAATATATTCTGAGTTACAACAAAAGACTCAAATTTAAAAGGATTTAATTCATACGGAGTATTTTCTCTGACCACTATGGATTTAAAATAGAAATATTAACAAATCTCTGAAAAATTACCGTATATTTATAAACTAAATAAAACACTTGTAGAAAGCTGTGTTCCAAAAAGGATCCATAAATGAAAATAAAAGGTATTTAGTACTAAATAGTGAAAACATAACACATCAAAATTACAGGATGCCACTAAAACAGTATTTAGTTGGAAATTTATAGTCTGTCAGAAAAAAAAAAATGCACCAAATCAGTGAACTCAAAAAATGTAAGCAGAAGAAAGGAAAAACATAAATAAAAGCCAAAATTATTTAAACAGAACCCAGAAAGACAATAAAGAAAATAAAACTAAAGCTAATTGTTTGAGAAGATCAATAAAATTGATAAATTTCCATTCACACTGACGAGTAAAAAAGAATGAAGATATAAGAATAACACCTGAAATTTTATAAGAACATCACTACAGACTCTTTAGATAATAAAAAGAAAATAAAGGTCTAATATAAATTAATTTATGCCAATAAATTCAGTTACTTAGAAAAATGGACAAATTCCATGGATGATACAGCATCTGAGATTTACTCAAGAAGAAATGGCCTAAATTGTTCTATAACTATTTTTTAAAAAATCAGTATCAATAAAAACAAATAAACTAAAACTTCTCACAAAGAATATTCCAGACCCGGATGTCTGCACTGATGTGTTCTACCAAATATTCAAGGAGGAAATGATAACAATTCTATAATAAATGTTACAGAAAATGGAGGAAAGTTTGATCTGAGATCAGAGCATGTGGACTGATAGAGATCTTTGCTAGCTCCCTCACTCACTTGTGATATCTGTCACTGACCATTGATGGACAGGAAATCAGATCACATGGCTCCTCTGTCATGCAGGCATGACAGTCCAAATTTGTCACTTACAGAAGAACGCTGGTCTGGCAGATTCACATGAAAGTCTCAGTTCAGAGGAATGTTGGTGACTAAAAGATTAAATATTAAAGGTTAGCATCGTACATAGGCAAAGAAGATTTAATATCAGATGATTTCTACACAAAATGAGTTTTTTCCCCTACCCATCTCAGTCTCATAGGGTGAAAGAGTGGGCTCTGGCTTCAAATCCTAAATCAGTTTGATAATCTAAGCTGGTAGCAGTTGAATAGGAATAGAAGACAGAATGATTGAAACTTGGCATAACTTCTAATCAAATAAGATATCCTACCTCACTTGAATTTCTTTTCTGCAATGAGAATTTAGACTTATAGAATTTAGAGGTTTAATTAGAGTGGGACTAGATTATTGAGGAGACTTGGGAGAATCGGGCAATAAAAAGGGGTATGAATGCTGACCAAACCAAGTTTCAAATTGGACTCTATCTAGCATACAGACATGCTACTTTATAAGGACTACTCAAACCCAGCTCAGTTCTAGTTAATGTAATGATTTTGGAAAGCCATGCTAACATCAGGTGACTCTGCTCTCCACACGGTGGTTGTGATGAATACATGGCCCAAACTAAGGAAGGGATGCATTTTTTTTTTCCCCTTAACTCCAAATGACTGCTCAGTCCTGGTGCCTGACCTACCATGTCAGCAACACAAAGCTAACGGTAGGTTTATGTTTTAGGAAGTGAGAATAAGACCCCCTTCAAGGACCCCATTTGGTAGCCTGTGGCCAAAGGATGCAGTTCTCTCCTCTCCCCACCAGACGTAAATATAGATACATGAAGAGTGAAAGAAACCATTTTTATCACTATATTTTTAGAATAGAAGACTTTAACCTTCTTACAACATTTATTTAGACATAATTGACAAATTATATGCTAAATGCATTTGAAATATGCATATGTATTTATTTTAATACAAATATAAGTAAATAAATAAGTACATTTACATCTATTTATCTGTTGGTCTATCTACCAAGGGAGGTAGTGGACATCATCTTAGTTCACCTTGGGATTCTTCTGTATTTTTATCTATTGGCTTCCATGATATTTCTTTTTATTCTTTATAGTTCTTTATAATAAATTAATCCATATGTAAATTACTGAGACTGAATTTTTTTTTTTTTTTTTTTGCCACTAAGGATTTAGACTATGACAGGGATGTGTTAACATTTAAATGCTATAATAATTTACCATCAGGAGCAACACAGTTCAGGTCCTCATGTACTATCTGTGACAGATGACTAGTTAATTTCTTTTTCAATACTCCCAGGACCTAAACCTAAGTCTGTAAAGCCACTATGTCAAGAATCCATATGTTTAATTAATGCAATCCTATATATATCCTATCCTATAATCCTGTAATCCTATCCTATAACTTCTGAAAATACTTTTTATTTTGAATTAAAATTTATCTCTGTGTAAATTCAATCCATCAGTCTTAACTCATATTCCCTTAGAATTATCACAGAATATGGCAGGGTCTAAGGAATGTGGACTCTGGCTTCAGATCCAAGGTCAAACATTTTTTGGTATTGTGACCTTGGACAAGATACTGCACTTTGCTATACCCTGGTTTCTGGGTGGTTGTGGTGATTGAAAGGCATAAGGCAGGTAATTTGCTTGAATCAGTGTGTTTACTGAACACTACTCTCTGCTTCAGATTGGTAATCAGAAGTGTTTGGGATATTTGGTAAGTTTTTATTTTGTTAACTATTATTTGATAGTTAGAAAAAACAATCCCATTTTTTATTCCATGGCAGAGGCTGAGTATCCTTAAGATTTCTTTGGAACTCTTGATTTGTATCCCCAGAGCAGATGCACTAAGTGAAACAACTTGAGAACTGTTTGTCCGTGGTAGTTGTAGGAACTTGAGGCCAGACAGCTTCTACTTTAAAACTGTTGCTCCCTTTCCCCATTTTGTGACCTCTCCTATATCTGTTGGTCCTCTAGTAGGAATTCCATTGGATATTTGTGTAGGAGGAAGCTGAAGCATCCTGTATAGGGTAAGGAGCATGTTCAGACTTGGAGGAGGCTTACCTAACTTTCCTTCCAAACTGAACACTTTAGCCTCCCAGTTACTAGGCACTACTGGCAATTAGGAAGGATTTGACAGATGCACCAGTAAATGACTAACTAAATATAAGTTAGAGATTTGGGACAACCATAAAGATCATTTCTGATAAGGAAGTAGGTCTCTGCCAAGCATTGCTTTTGAATTTTTATTACACGTTTTTATTTTCAATTTGGATCAATATGAGCCTTTTCTTTTAAAGCAGCAGAATCATAACTGAAATATTGTTGAGTTTGCATACAGAGTCAGAGCAGTCAGCACAATTTGCCAGTCAGAATTGTCAGAAGTAAGTATTACAGCGTCTAAACTCATAATTACTAAGTGGACATGTTAGTAAGAATTCTATTGAAAATTTTCTCACCAACATATCCACATGATTGTTTCAACCATATTTTGTTTTAATCCAGATGTTCCAATAGGTACTTTATAGGCCTACAATTATCACAGGAAATATTCTCATCTGGAAGAGATTCTTCCAACTTTGATATCACAATGAAGATATTGTTCTATAAATAAGTGGTTAATTCTTTGGATAGAATCCCTTTGACATTATTTATATTTAAATCTATGTACCTTACTACTTATTATTTTAGTTTTGTTTTATACTTATTTAAATCTATGCACCTTATCTATTCCATATTTGGTAATAGATGTAACAACCAATTTGTTCTATTTACTACACCTAGATAACACTTTGCAATTTTGATTAGATCATAAAATGGATAATTTGCAGTGAAATAGTGTTTGTCAGAACTTTAGCCATATACCATTCTGGATTCATTACTTTTATATAAGAGTTTAATCACCGAACAGTTTCATATTTTATTTACTTTACTGCATTCTTGTCCCGATTCTCAACTTAAAATTTTTGTCACTGCCTGGGCTAAAGATGGATGCTTTAGTAATTCACAGCACAATCATGAATGGATGAAGTTTGATGGAGGTCACTTAAGTCATGCTCTTGTCATCCCTGAGGTTTGTATATGAGTATTTGGGCATTGATAGACTTTTGTGTAATTGTCAGAGCTCTCCAGTACTGAAGAGTTTCCAATAACCTTCAATTATATAATTAAGTTCATCTACTGCTTCTCTAAAGGTCAAGTCTCTACATCTTCAAGAAACCTATACTAGCACTCATCTTGTTAACAAGACCTTCTGTTGTGTTTTATAGCATTACGTATACTCTGTTATTACGTTCATTTACTGGGTTCCTAACACATACCAGGTACTAGAAGTGGAGCATCGATAGGACAGATGAAATCATTGCCATCATTGGGCTTACATACCATGTTATCATACATCCATAACAAAATATCCAGAGATACTATAATTTTTCAGAAAAAATAGTCAAGATAACAGGTGTGGGCAAGATGTGATGTAGTAGACTGCACAACTCTAAATTTTATGAGTGAGTACAGTGGTCAAGTAGCAGTGGAAACACCAGAAAGTCACATGAGTTAGAATCAAGACCACTTAGAATGAAATTCATTCACTTATTCACTCATTACTAGGAGCTGCAAATTTTAAAAATACTGTTTCCTGTGACATTAATAGAGGTAAAAGGAGAACCTGAAATTTTCATTATATATGATAAGCACAAACTGTTAAGGGTGAATGGAAAGGAGGAGTATAGACTAAGCCTTCAGATGCATGGATACTGCCCTCAAGAAGCTTAGTGGATCTTGAAGGATGAAAGATTTTTTTCACAGGAGGAAAGAAAGTTCTAGTAAGAGCTAATAGAATATGGAAGTCTGCAATTCAAATATACATGTCAGAGACAAGAGGCAAGCCCAAATCCCAGGAATAAATGGGTAGAGGAATTAGAGAGTGAAATCCATATCTCATATGAAATTAAGCATGACACAGCTCAGACAGATTTTATAAAATGTTTGGCACTATCTTAGTTAAATTTGCTCTTTTAGCATCTTAAAATCATCCTTCAAGATTTGACATTTAAAGTAGTCTCATTCTTTCAGCGATTGTTAAAAACACTGGGAATAGCAATAGACTGTCCAATATTAAAATTTAACTCTTCTTCTTACACTGCAGTGACTGTCAGTCCTGACCCTCCAGGAAGCCAATGCCACGATGGGATTAGATGTGTATGAGATTTATTGGGGAAACACCTGTGATGGACAAGGAGGCTAGAGCAAGATCACCTTTAGATTACAGTGCATGTCTGTCATCTGTAAAACCAGAGTAAGAAGGAAAGAGGATTGGGTAGGAAGATGCTCAAACTTCTCTTCAGTTCTAAGAAAGGCTTGGCTACGTCAACAGGGCATTTCTGAGCCTGTCTCAGTCCTGTCCTCCAGAAATGGGCCAACTTTAATATTTCTACTGTGCTTTCCTTTTTCCTGGGAAAAGCTAGGAGAAGCATGGCCTGGATGGCAACACAGTGGTAGATCAAGGGAATGGCAGATGAGGCTGTCAGTCCATTTTGCTCCCCTCAGTGGGTAATATGAGTGGTGAATTTTTATTTCTGCCACAGAGACTATAGATGACCTGATTAACTCTTGTAAGGCCAGTTTTGTAGTGGGCAGAATAAAGGTAATAGCATGGCTGTCTTTCTGGGACTGTAGTAAGGATAACTGAGTTAATGCCCATATAATGGTTAGAATAGTGCTTAACATGCAGGAATCATTGAGAATATTCTGTTTTCTAAAATGCTGTATGCCTTTGTAAAGCAGGGATATCCTCATCTTTTTTCTTTATCATGGTATACAATGGTATATATCTACCAGATCATTACTGTTATAGAACTCATATAATGCATGTTTAATACATAAATTGCCATTGCCTACCTGTCACTGACCATTGAGAACACACTATTTAGCAAACAAAGATGAGTTTATCATTTGCTAGGAAAAGGAAACTGAACACCCTGAGGAAATGAGGGCTGTCTCAGAGGGTGTCAGAAGTGGTATTTATGACATTTGGTCCCATAATAGGTAATTTTGAGAAAGGATCAAAGAAGCATGGTCTTTTCTTTAGTTTGAGTGTTATCAGAAAGTATTTTGTTTTGTCTTACCCCATCACATAGACTTATCTTGTCCGATGTTGGTGTTCTGTAAGTCATTTCTGTTGAGTAGTGGGAAACCCAGCCAAGATCTTTAGGGCCAGGCCAGCTACCAACTGGCAGCTCCTTGAGTTGGTCAAATTAGAAGAAGCCACAATTCTAACCTAGGGAACTGAAATTAAGGAGAGAGCTAAGTCAGTCGCATGGGCCAAAATAAGAAACATAGAGTGGGAGATCTCCAGATGCCCAAGCAGATTCAACAAGAAATTCAGTGTGTTCAAACTGTTTCAGCTTTGTAAATAATTAAGAGTAGCTCTTCTGGGGTCTATTGGCAGATTTTTAATTAGCCAGTACTACCTTTAGTAACTGGGTTGTCAAACTACTTATTCTGTGATATGTCAAAGATTTTCAGGATAAGGAACAATCTTATCCTTAAAACATCTAAGCATCTACTCACTCTACTCAGTTTTTCTGGATACATATTGTGTTCACTATTCCAAACCTTGGGAAACAGAAAAAAAAAAATAGATGACAGATAAAATACTGGTTTTTCATTTAGTAACTGTCTCTGTGTAAAGTCATAATCCTGATATTTTAATATCTCTGATAATGTGCTTTTGGAAAACCTAATGCAAATTACTCTTTAAACAAATTAGTACAATATTCCTACTCTTATTTGGTCTCTAAAACAATAAAAGGTAAGTAAATTGGTTGATGGTGCTTGAGTTTATAACCATTTGGCAACGAATTCAAAATCCTGTGTCCATTACACTGTTCTAAATCCATTCACACCCTTCAGAATGTCACAACTAATCACACTGCATCTCCAGCCTCCAGAGAACAGAAGCTTTATATCAGCTCTGCTTCTTCAGTCATAGCGCTTTGTACAGTCAAGCATATAATCAACCTTTTGCTAAATACTTTGAAAATTTCCAAAGCAAAAACAAAAGAATAGCCCAGGCCAATAAGTGATTTTTAAAAAAGAATGATGTTTCTATTCAAATGCATTATCTCACTCCACAAGTACTTCCAACCTCACACCTTCCCTTTCTCTAACGAAAAATCTGAAATTAGCACACATCCATTTTTTATTGTTTTCAGTGGCACCACTTCATCTGTTGGAGTAAGTCTGACAACAGTGTCTGCCCAGGCTATGGTAGGATGGTGCACATGACAAGTGGTAATTGACAGATCACTTCAGTGGAGAGACAGTATGCATAAATATCGGACCATGTTCATAATGAAGTCCAAAAGAATAAATATTAACTAGTAACACATGTAATGTTCATGTTTGAATTCTTGGAGTTCCTAACTTAATAGGATCTTAGCTCTTCAGAAAAAAAAAAAAAAAGTGACTATGTATACCTTAATAATCCTCAGATTTAATAAAAAGTCCATAAGAACAAATTCATTTCCAGCATTTTAACTACAAATTATACTTATTGTGACTCCAGCCTAATTCAGTAATTAGATCAACTAATTGATCTAATTAGATCAATTATTAGATTGATTATTGATCAAATTAGATAAATTATTATCAATTATTAGATCTCCCAGATAGTCCAGATTTCCCAGATAGTACCTCTTTGATTATTGTGATACTCCGCCACCTCTTAAATTTGGGGCTTTTTATGTGTCACTCTTAATTTACCCCTATTTCCCAAACAGAGTATGTGTTAGTTATTGAATGTCAGGGACACTACAATTTTATCTCAAATCTGCCCCATCAAAGACTCAATTAAAATTTTGTCTATATGCAAAAACTATCTTGCTCAATGCCTGATACAAGAAAAAGGCATTTTGAATTGGGAGAGCGTATTGATGAAAATAATATATTGGTTCTTGATCAACATGATTGATCATTATTGATCACTTGATTTTATAGGTAGTTGAGACAGAGACGATGAAGATTAAAAGGCTAGAGTTTGTGCCCTCCAGAAATGTAGGCTCCACTAAGGGAAAGATTAAAAGTATATTTAAGGACATAGGAAATTTAAAATGGCATAAGCAAGAAACAAATTATTCAAAGAAAAGAGATGCAAAGAAGAGAGTAGTCACAGTGAGTAGGGCATTGGGAACATTTTTAGTGAAAGATTGATATTTGAGATGAACTTTCAAGGATGGATAGAATCATGATATGTGGGCAGAGTGATAAGTGAAAATTCCAGGTGGGTGGGGGAGCCAGAGCTAGAACATGAAGATGGAGATGTTAAATACCAAGGTGAAATGGCTTTTTCAAGTAATTTGTACTGGGGAGGATAAATTTGAATAGGAAAATAAATGGGAAGACAGGAAATAGGCAAGGAGCTAAGAGAACAGTGCATTCATTCACATAGAAAATATTGAAGAATAGACCCAGGATAAACATAAAAAGGAAAATAAAGTGGGGACAGCCAAGAAAATGCTACAGCAGTTGACTCTAAATGATTTAGTAACTGACTGGATATAGGTGAACTGAAAGCAAAATATATGTGCTTTTTTTACTGCAGACTTTGAGTTCTATTCTTCCAAAATGATTGGAAGGTCTATAGTATGTAGATAACCATATGGAAAATGATGACTCAGCCATGCACAAGGTGTCAAGTGCATCCTCTGGTTTTGAGGGAAACATAATGACTAGTTTGGATGGAATTGGAACAAAAATTAGTCATTGGTACATTTGAGTGTGAAAGACAGTCATCTTGCTGAAAACAAGTTTCTTGCTGAAAATCCAGGAATGACAAGATGTAAGGACTTTGCGTATAAGATTGTTATAACATAAA
This sequence comes from Enhydra lutris kenyoni, assembly GCF_002288905.1. NCBI lineage: Eukaryota > Metazoa > Chordata > Mammalia > Carnivora > Mustelidae > Enhydra > Enhydra lutris. Next base: position 30,757,167 of record NW_019154102.1, read on the forward strand.
AGTAAAGTAAGAAACTAGTTCTGGGAAATTCTGGGAGAATAATTTATTATTAATCACTTATTTTCATCAATGAAGATAACTTCTCTCAATTTTTATTTCCACTCTGAAACAAAAACAAAAACAAAAACTGGGGTTTGTGCTATGAATCTGATGTTGTCTTTTTTGAAGTTTAAAGAGAAATCATTTTCTTTTTAAACTTTCAAAAGAAATGCTAAGTGAAATTAACCCATAATCCCTATATTCAATTCAGATATCCTTGTTAAAATTCTAAGTAATTGGGGTGCCTGGGTGGCTCAGTGGGTGGCTCAGTGGGTTAAAGCCTCTGCCTTTGGCTCAGGTCATGATCCCAGGATCCGGTGTCTGGCTCTCTGCTCAGTGGGGAGCCTGCTTCCTCCTTTCTCTATCTGCCTGCCTCTCTGCCTACTTGTGATCTCTGTCAAATAAATAAATAAAATCTTTAAAAAAATTCTAAGTAATTGTATTTATTTTGTGAAGTAGAGAAATTGTATACTTTTTATTCTATCAAACATGCATTTGATTTTGAAAGACAGATATGGAGAACATTATTTTACTCTTTTGAAATTGTGAGGGACAATAAGCCAAAAGAAATTTTTACAAGACAGTATTTGTGAAGATTTTTTAGGAAATTAACATGGTTTTTAAAAAAAATTTTTTTTTACAAAATCACCTAATTTTATTCAACTTACATTTAAAAAAATAAGATTTCTAAGTGGCCTGTTAAAATGTATATGTGTATTTGTGAGAATGTCTATATTAGATGTCATTAAGGGCTTACTATATAAATTTATCAGATTAGTTGGGCTCTAACGTGCTGTGACCCTTAATGGACTTGAAAAAGTGAAATGTTAATGGGGAAGATGAATATATTGGTTGAGATGTTCTTGGTGTGATTAAAAAAGTGCATATATATGTAGATAGATAAATGCCTTAAGCAACAACAACAACAAAAAAAATGTATTGACCGCTGAAATGGTAGAGAATGGAATCAGGCTGATCATCGCAAAGCTGGCTTCCCACATGGTGGCTCTTGCAGAATCTATCTGTGTGTATCACCATGCCTAGAGATATATACAGAGAAATCTTTTCCTACCAACTTCTAAACAACCACCATGCTATACTCTGCTCTTTACTACCTATGGCCAGGAGGGTATCAAGTTAGTAGGTACTCTAAACCTACTGTTCAGAGTAGGAGATAAGATTGTTTGGCTTAGCAAACACCCTGTAAAGAAGATAAGATTGTTTGGCTTAGCAAACACCCTGTAAAGAAGATAAGATTGTTTGGCTTAGCAAATCAAGATTTTTGGAGAACTGTGTGGGTATGAAAATTGGGCTACAGTTGGGAGGAATGTGACACAGATATGGGAAGGGAATACTATATCTTCTACCTATAGTATGAGTCGCTACAGAAGAAAAGAGATGAGGAAAGGTGCTAAGAAGGTAGAAATGGAAGAAATCAAAGCCCTGGTGAAATGGAAGAAGTGTCCTTATCTTGGTCTCTGGGCTGGAGGCTTGGGGATCAGAAGAAAAAGATTGAATGGTTCTGAAAAGCAAGCAAAATTCTTTTTCATTTTAGTTTTTTTTTTTTTTCCTATCTAGATCTCATTTGGCACTAAAAATGGGCAATCTTAATATATGATTCTGTCTTGAAAACACAGCCCTGAGAATGTTGCAATCATCTTCAATGTGTTAGGAACAGGTGGCCTCACTATAAACCAAACTGTTATTAAACCAAAAAAACCTCAATTTTTATAAAAGGTTATTAAAGAGTAACTGTTACTTGTTTAGAAATAATTTTCACCTAGCAAAAAATCTACCATTATAATTCTGAAGAATTAGGATTGTGACAATAATGATAGCTAGCATTTGTTGAGCTCTTCATATGTCAAACACTGCAATATTTTTATGTGCATTAACTTTCTTAATCTTCACAACAACCTGATGAAATAGGTGCTTCTATCATGTCTCTATTTTTTAAATGTTTTGAGGTACAACTTTAAAAGTCATCCTATGTTAATGGACAGTTCTGTGAACTTTGGTAGTTGAATAAAGCATGTGATCACATTTTAATCAACAGTCCTATTACCTACAAATATTCGCTTTTGCCCTTTCGGAGTCAGTAGTCTCTCCTCATCTACAGCCCATAGTAATTGCTGATTTGTTTTGTGCCCTCATACCTTTGCCTTTCCATAATACCATATAAATGAAATTATACAGTATGCAACCTCTTATTTTTGGCTTTTTTCATTTTGCATAGTGTATTTTAGATTCATCTATGCTATAGCAGATATCCATGTGTGCATCAGTAATTCATCCCTTTTTATTCTTGAGTAGTAATTTATGGATGTACCACAGTTTGCCCATTTACAAGTTAATGGTTATTTGGGTTGTTTTTTGGTGATTATGAATTTTGGTGATTACACATAAAGCCGTAATAAATATTTGTGTTGGATTTTTTGGTATGGATTATATAATTACTGAGACATATGTTTTCATTTCTCTTGGCATATTGGCAATGGAATTGTTGGGTTGAATAGTAGGTGTCTGCTTCATTCAAGAGTGAGAAGCCAAGAAATTAGTAGATTAAGTACCTAGCCTGGTTTCACGTAGTAATTCGTCGATTGGAGATTTGAATAAAAGCAATCTAACCCCAGATTACATGACTTTAACCACTACCTTAACATATGTGATCTGTATCTTAGTAAGAAATTAGTATAAATAAAGTAACTGCTTTAGTAAGAAATTAGTATAAATTAGTAAGAAATTAGTATAAACAAAGAAAGTAGTATAAATAAAGTAAGAAGTTAGTCTAAAGTAACTGCTTTGTTTTTCTGGATTGACTACTCTTCTACCTCTGATCATGTGCTATGAGCCTGGTGGTATAAAAGAAAGGCTGTCAGGGATTCAGGGATTGGGGTTAGCTCCTTACTGCAGATCCTGCTCTAGTTACCTTATTTTTAGAGTTAGCTATAATTGAACATTGTTTATATATGAGATCAACATCTCAAGGACAAAGCACTCACACACATGCACATGTACACACACACACACATACATACACACAGACACACAAAACCTTCTTTGTGAAATATTTTATCTCTCTGTTTGGCCACCCCAAATTTGGAAACTACTATATGCCAGAATAATAAAGACAAAACACCCTTAGATGTCTTGAGTTCTAACCCCTTTGCCTTACAGATGGGAAAAAAGGGTGAGACTTTTGCAAAGCACTGAGCAAGTTTATAACAGATTTGTTTTCCTCTCAGATTTAATATTCTCCAGATTTCTTTTATGGTTGCTTCTCTTACTAAATTAAGCATAAGTAAATATAATAAATATTTATTAGTGTCTGCTATTATGACAGTAATACTTGGCTATTTTGAAAAAAACTTCATATCATCATCATTAATTATCACAATCATTTCCTGATAATTTTGAGTCAATAACTCAACTAACAGTGTTGCAACATTAGTTATTTACATTTTACTAACCCTGTCATTTCTGGAGAGCTGGCTTTCAGCTTCACAATAACTATCAAACACTCTCTCTTGCTTTTTTTTTTTTTTTAAGATTTTATTTATTTATTTGACAGACAGAGATCACAAGTAGGCAGAGAGGCAGGCAGAGAGAGAGGTAGAAGCAGGCTCCCCGCTGAGCAGAGAGCCCGATGTGGGGCTCGATCCCAGGATCCTGGGATCATGACCTGAGCTGAAGGCAGAGGCTTTAACCCACTGAGCCACCCAGGCACCCCTCAAACTCTCTTAATCTCCTGGTATACCTTCTTAGTTCTTCGCCTGATTACAGTACCTCAGTCCACCTAACTATGGGATGATCTGGCCTATTATTTATTGGCAGTATAAAAAACTACTTACAGTGGTTGAAAGTGCTGCTTTTCAACTGCTCTTTTCCCCCAGCTTTACTGAGGTAAAATTGACATATAATGTTGTGTAACTTGAAAGTATACAACATAACGACTTGATATATGGACCAATTTTTTGCTCATCTTAGGAAACATTATGCAAAGGCAAAGATTCCCATGACTGATTTCCAATTTTCCAGGTTTTCTCTTTCAATACTCCTTTCTTCCTTTTAATAATTATAATAATAACTCCTATTATTAATAATAATAACTCCTATAATAATTACAATAGCTCCTATTATTCTTCTAGAATATATCAGTTACTCTTGTACTCATCTTTTCGTTGCTAGTCACTATTGAAAAATTAATCATTGTTCAGGTTTTGCCCAATGAAAACTTAATTGCTACCCTTTTCCTAACTCTAACAGGATTTCTGTATTATTTAAGAATTTTTAAACCAGGAAAAGACTTAAAATTCCCTTAAGCATTAAAAACTAAATTAAATTTAGAAGTAAATTATGGGTAGTCTTGGCAAATGTTCCCTGAGTAAAAATCCTCACATCTTAAAGATAAGAGGATCTTGGTCTGTTAATACTAGTTCTGCTCCTGTTCACCTTGGGCATTCACCCATTTACAGAGGAATTCACCATTACAGAGCTTCAAGGAAGCATTTGTACATCATTAGCTTATTTGCCTGTTTACCAGAAGCCTAAGTTGTTTCTTCTTCATATTAGTGTATTTTAAAGGATTTATTCTAGTCTTGTTCTTTTTGAATAATTTAGAGAATTAGAGAATATATAAGCTAAACAACTACTGGCTGGATTAGAGCAGGTATTTTTGATACTTAATATTTCTTTATTTTTAAACATTTATTTTGTCCACTGTTCTGTTAAAAGCAGTTATAACAAAACAATAGTAAATAAGCTTGTGTCTCAGGTTTCAGCAAATAAGCAGAGTTTGTTTTGGTTAGAGGTTCACTGATTAGGTGAGTGGAAGTTTCTGCTAACTTCAGAAATGCTTTAACAGCTTTTGTGGAGCTAATGCACAGGCTAGACTAAACTTGTTTCTGTCCCTGGTCTTTATGTTCATATCTAAAACCCTCGGGAGCACAGGGTCTCCAAATCTCACTCTGGAGTCAGACTTTCTTAGTTTAACTTCTCATTTAGGGGTCACTGTAGTGCACCTTAATTGGTAGAGGGTGGCAAATGTCTTGAGCAGATTAACCTTCAGCTTGCTTGGGAATGTGTTTTCCTACTGGTGTCCTGAACTTTATTTACTTTTTACCCTGGGCTCAAAACTTCATATTTGTGAATAAAGCATGGCAGGTTCATTGTATTTATCTGTTTATTTCCATAACTATATTACAAAGCAGTAAATCACTGTATAAGATGTCTGCCTGCTCAGCACTGTGAGAACCATGTTAATAAGTGGCTTGCTAGATAGCATAAAAGATCCTATGAACTTGAAGCATATGAACATTGTGTTGTGACCAGCTATCCCTTATAGGTGTGTGTGTGATAGGTGTGTGATGATTTAATGATTACAAAGCACTCACATGACTGCTGCTGCAACTACTAACTACTGCTACTTATAATAATTAGAAGAATATTTAATTGAATAGTCTGTATCTGTAGCTGCTTAGCCACTGTGCTAAATGATTTGCAAGCATATTCTCATTTGATATTTACCAAAACCCTACATAATCATTATATAACGTTATGTATTAAAATAGAATCATATTACAACATAATGTAATATTATTCTCCCCACTACAAGTATGGGAAATTGAAACTAAACAGAGATTGAAAGTTTGTATAAAGCTCACATAGATAGTAATGGAGTTGGTGAAAAGAGGACACAGACCCAAGTCTTAATGGATATAAAGCCATGCTTTCAAGCATAGAGCCAGGTAGAGCATGTGCTAAATATGGATGCAGGAATGCCACAGTCTCCTTCCTGAGACCCTCCATGGAACTTACAAAGTGCTATAGTTGAAGATATCATTGTACTTACTTATTTTTTGGTCTTCCACATCAGAAGACATCCTAGTGGGGATAAAGATGTGTCTGATAGATAAAAACAACTATTACAGAGGGGCACCAGGGTGGCTCAGTCAGCTGAATGTCTGGCTATTGACCTCAGCTCAGGTCTTGATCTCAGGTTGTGAGTTCGAGCCCCACGTTGGGCTCCATGATAGGCCTTACAGAAAACAACATGTATTAAGGAATTAATGCTACTTTTGCTCCCATTTGGCATTTTATGTAATTATCCTTATTTCATCTTAGAACTGTACAGTTTTATTGTGGGACACTAAGTCAATCTTAGGTGCTATAGGGCAACTTGGTCCCTTTCCCATCTGGGGAAATTGTAGATGTGTAACACTACTTTTATGCTTTCTTACCTAACTTACTGTGTTGGTGGTCCCCAACACCACCCTCAGGTTCAGTTATTTGCAAGAACTCAGAAAGTTGCTATACTCATGGTTACAGTGTATTACAGTAAGAGATACAGACTAAAATCAGCAAAGGTAATACTTGCGTAGGTCAGAGTCCAGGAGAGAGTTCAAGTTCAGTTGTCTTCTACCAGTGGACTGGTATGGACAGTGCCTAATTCTTCTAAGAGCAGTACGTAAGCATATCTTACAGGATTTGGTTAACATCTGAAGTCTTACATATTTGATTTTGTTTATTTTATCTAGCTCTTAATTCCATGCCTGTTTTCTTTTTTTGTTTTATTTTTAAATTTTTGTCTGCGAGGAGGTAATTTTTCTTAGGATTTTATTTTTATGGGTTCTTTCATGGCTTGATTTGAAAGCAGGTCCTGTAGATTATTTTTTTTCTTCTATCATCTTTTGCAAGACCATAGTTATAAAAATGAGGGTTCTCCAGTGACAAGAATGGCATAAAAATTTTACTACAAATTTGCCTCTGGCCTGGTTTGTTGTTTTGAGGACTCAGTTTTACTGCCCCCATCCTTCTTTTAGAGTTCCCTCTTTAGCCAGGGATGTAGATTCATCTCTTTATTCTTTGCACAGTATGCTGCCATAAAGGTAGAAGTTCCAGTGTCTTTAATTCAGCAGAAACCCACAAGGGTAAAAGTTGACTTTGGGGTGCTTTAGTTTCAAACTGTATTGGAAGTACATTATAAATACTTGATTCTTTATCTTTATTTTCACAGTGATGAGTTGATTCACTAACATCTTAACAATGGTCTGTGTAATAATGTGTATGCTGTCATTATCATTATAAACCTATGATGTTAACATATTTTATGGGATTCAATTCATTGCTACTATTTTCTGTACTGATGTCTAGTTATTCCATTGTTGGCCAGTAGTCATTTCTTTAATGTGGCTCCTGAGTCTTAAACATGATCCTAGTAGTCTTTAATAGTTTCCTTTCCTTCTGTTACCCCAAAATGTTCGCAGTTCATTTTATATATTTTCATCCTTAACTAAGAATCAGCCATTTCTTCAAGGTATCTGTAAATCATCATCTAGAAACTACCAATTCTATTTCCATCAAATAATTCATTTATTTTATTTTATTTTCATTGTTTTTAGATATTACTATTTTGAATTTAATTTTGTTCTAAAATTTTATAAGTTATTTATATGGTTACAAAGGCAAATCTAAAAAATATATATCCTGACAAATCTAAAAGCATTCTAAATATGTTCTCTCCTGTTATCCTCTTCATTCTTTCCTATTGGTTATAGTCATTTTGTTTCATGTACAACCTTCTTTTGATTCTCTAATACATTTAAACATAAAAATACTTCTCTTTTTGATAAATTTAGCCTTCCATACATATTTTATACTTAGTTTTTTTTTAATCCAGCAGTAAATTCTGAATATATTCTATTGCAATATGTAGAGATATTCCTCTTTTTTTTTTTCCTCTCTCTCTTTCTACTATTACTTTGTGGTATGCCGTTGTCATAATTTATGCAACTGGACCACGAATGATTAACATTTAGGATGTTTAGTAGATTTTACAATGAAAAATGTCTCACTAATGCATATTTTTTTGCCTATCATGTGACACTTTATTATATTTGATAGAATTATTCTGAGTACATAATCTACTCCAGTGCAAAAATGGGAGTTTAAATGTGGTAATAATGAATACATCCGTCATGCACATGAGGAAACTGAACCTCAGAGAAACTTGTCTAAGTTTATACAGTTGGTATTTAATGCTAGAACAAGAACCAATTTTGTTTGGCTTCAAAATCCACTCAATTAATTCTAACATATTATATGTTGTTTTATAAAGAATAAGAAGAACTAAATTGATATTTTACTACTCACTCAGTGACAGACAGCTAGAATGATAGCGTGGGTGATTCAGCTTAGTCATTTGAATGCATATGCTTATATTTATTCCCATAAGGGCTGCTAAACTAACATTACAGTTTTAAACTTTGTGTAGACATGTTCATTTTGTCTTAGGACCCAGAAACTCAAAACTATGCACCAACAGGCACCTGCAGAATCAGTGGGAAAGTGCATTTGTTGGAGTAGGGATAAAGCTTACGGTTTTCTCTTGTCCAAAAGTACTTCACTGGTTTCAAGCTTCATTTTGAAAAAAAAAAAAAAAAAGCACCTGTTAAACATTCTTAGCCTCTGATAATAGATCAGAATAATAGAAAACCTGGTGCTCTATAACCTCAGTCTCTGTTCTCTCTTGAAAGAGTAAGATTAGTTGAGATCTATTTAGGGATTTGCTTCCCTAATATTTTGACTTGCTTAGTCAGTTTACAGAGGAAACATATTAGCCTATATAAAATGTCCTTCTTGGCTCTATCTGCCATTGGAATGATTTTATTTAAATAGAAACAGAAATAAACCGAGGAATTGAAAACATGATTTTAGCTAATTGTCTATGTAGATTATACTAGGGAGAGAGCAGAACTATTGAAATAGATCCTTTTTTTAACTGACTGTGATGCAAAAATTTATATCCACAATTTTATTGACTGGTGATTTCAACAACCTTGAGGTTGGTTTGCTCTTTGCTAGTATATAGAACCATGAAGAGTTTGCAATGATCAGAAATTCTGATTCCATCCACCAGGAATCTCTTTTCTCCTCTCATATTTATTTCCATAAATACTTTCCTCATTTGCTGCAAGTGATGATAAAGTCAGGTTTCCTTTAGAGTGCTGTTCTTCCTGCAATTATTTTATCCACACAAATTTCTTTTTACCTTAGTCATTGGACATTATGGAGTTTCAATAGGCTGTACCCGTATAGCAGCACTGGATTATTATATTGTTTACATTCTCTGGAGAAATCATTTCTGCTAAAAGTTCTTTGTCTATTTGATAAAAAGGTCCATGTGAAATGCAATATTTCAGTATCCCCAAATTATGGCATATAAAAACTACTCGTTGATCTACATTCAGGAAATCTAATAAATATCCATCAAATACCCATAAGAATTCAGTTTTTCTTGTTTCATATTTTAACCTGTAGCTTTAGGACTTTAACCACTTATTAGTCTCCTTTGCCCAGCCATGACCCATATTAAAGTGGCTATAATCATCATTATAAAGTTAATTTCAGAAATAAAGCCAGCATAATAACTTCTAAAGATATTATAAATCTTCTGATTAACTTATTTATTCAGTTACTAGTTGCTGTGGACTTAATTGTGTCCCTCCAAAATTCATGTGTTGAAGTCCTAGCCCCTAATGTGACAGTATTTGCAAATGGGGACTTTAAGTAGTAATTAGGTTTAGATGAGCTCATGATTGGGGAGCTCATGGTGGGATGGTGCTCTTCTAAGAAGAGTGGCTGGAGAGCTTCTCCTCTGTCTCCACCATGTAAGGACACAACATGAAAGTGGTTATCTGTGAGCCAGGAAGAGAGCGGTCACCAGAACTCAACCATGCTGGCACCCTGATTTCACACTTCCAGTTTTCAGACCATGAAAAATAATTTTCTGTTGTTTGAGCAGTCCAGTCTGTGGTGTTTTGTTAAAAGCAGCCCACACTGACTAATAAGACACTCACTAAACAGCATGTTAAATGGTTCCTAGATGCTTAGTATTTGATTATGTGCTGAGGATACCGAGTTGTTGTATTATGATTACTTTGTTAGCAAGTGACAGTAATCTAACTCAGTTTATTTAAGATAAAAAGATGGGAAGTGATTTATTTATCCACTTGCCTGGAAAATACAAAGGGTACCTCTACTTTCAGACATGGCTAGATCCATATACTTAAACATTACTACCTGAGTTTATCTTCTTTTCAATGCCCCATCTTTTTTTAGCCTCTACAGTATGTTGACAAAAAGACCATAACATTTCTTGGTACCCAGGCCTATATTATTTACATAGCTCATAACCTCAGTCCATTTCTTTCATAATCTTTCCAGGAAATATTGCAATGTGATCTCTAATATTATTTTTCTTTTTTGAGTCACATGCTCATCTCTCAATTATTAACTGTGGCTAAGAAGGTACAATGTTCTCATGATTCTGGTCTAGCTCATGAGTTTACCTGTGATGTGTTAGTATAGGAAAGGGATACACGTACTCATAGTCCATAATGACTGAGAATGAGGGGTGTTTGTTCTTTTGTAAATTAACTACATGTAGGAAAAACAGAGCTCCAGCTCTTATGGTATGTTTTTCTCTCTCTGTCTCTGTCTCTGTCTGTCACTCACACATACACACACACACACACTCTCTCTCTCTCACACTCTCTCTCTCTCACACACATACACAAAGTAATATATTAAACTATATAGCTTAGTTCCTGATTACTTTTCAGAGATAAAAAAAAGAAAGCTTGCCTGAGGAGGTTAATTTTAATCTGGTATTTAATAGTAAATAAGATTTGACAAAGTAATATAAAAAAGGTTCCTTATGAGAAGAATTCCAGTTCCAAATAACACTGGATTCTGACCATAGCCACACATTCCCATATGTAGAAAAAATAATCATCTCCATTGAAATCTTTATCTACCCTAACTTGGGTCATGACTGCCCCATGAAATATAAGTCTTCCAACAACTAACAGTGGCCATTCTATCAGTTAAAGATTTCCAGTAAAGATGAACTCTGCCCCCAGGACTTGTGCTGAAGGGGATGATCCCAATATCACCTCGCACCATTATGGCCTTACAACCATACCTGAAATTCAAAAACAGCAAAATCATCCACCTTTAAAATCAAAATCAGAAAATTTCATTCACACAGAGGAACTTACCTTGTCTATTCAACGATTTGAATTTTTTCTCTGTACATGCTGTGTTAGTTCATTTGGGCTGGTGTAAAAAAAAATTTAAAAATAAACCACAGGCAGGGTAGCCTATAAACAGAAATTTGTTTCCTCCAGTTCTGGTGGCTGCAAGTCCAAGATTAAGGTGTCAGCTGGATTTGGTATTCAGTTAGAGACTGCTATTTGGTTCATAGATGGTTTGTAAGTGTAGCTAACCATTTGTCAACAAATTAGTATCTTGAGCTTCTGGGGGTCAGAAATCCAGAATTGGTTTTATGAAGCTAAAACCAGAGCTCTACTGCTCTGAAAGTGCTGAGAGAGAATCCATTTCCTTGCATTTTCTAGTTTCTAGAAGTTGTGTGCCTCCTTGGCTTGTAGCATTTACCTCCATTTTCAAAGGGCATCTCTCTTTTATATCCCTCCTTGTATCTCCTCTGAGCTTCCTTTCTTCTTCCTGTAAGGACCTTGTAGTTATATTGGAACTACCCAAATAATCTCTCTGTCTCATGAACCTTAACGTGATCACATCTACAAAATCCTTTTTGCCATGCAAGGTAATAATACATTTGAGGGTACTGGGAATTAGAATGTTGACACTTTTAGGGCCGTATCATTCTGTCAACCACAGTACTTTATCTGCCTTCCAAGTAAGCACAAACAATAGTTTTACCAAATGACTTGCCTCATCATAACATGGAGAACATTGTTCTAACCTTCAAAATCAGCTCACAGTCCTCACTCTGGGACTCAGGCTAATAGAGCACCAGCTAATACTGCTATCTGCAGTATTACCATTGGCATTGGCAGAGAAAAATAGAGCTCTGGGTAATTTTATACTATAAGCAAAGGTTCCAGAAGTGATACATGTTACTTTTGCTCAAAAGTTACTGGCCATGATGAGTCTTATGATCCTAGGAAGTGTGATCCTAAGAGCTTTTCAGAAGGGAAAATGAAAAATAACTGTCAAACATCAGCATTGATCACCCACGAAGATATTTTATTCCCCAACAGATATTTTTCATTCTTAGTACATCTTCCAATCACCTAATTTTCAGGTCATAGGCTTTTTTTTTTTTTTTCTATATGTCTTTGTAGAAAAATGTCTGGGATAAATATTATTTTCTATATATTTGCCTAAATGTGTGTGTTTCCATATATCTGAAAAAATGCTAGATCTAATATTTTCAGGATTTTTCCCAAGCAAATATCTGTTCATTTTGTTAAATCTTTTCTTCCTTCATAGAGAAACTTTTCATATCTGCTATCAACTTTTATTCTTCTTTTTATTGATAGGCATGCAGAGACCAAAGGCAATAGTGACTAGTCAAGAAATATGTGCCTTCCTTGCTGACTCTTCACCTGAAACTCCTTATAATGCCTACTCTATTTTAGTAGGCTGATGTCCTCTAAGCATTTAATTTTTTAAAAATACTGCTTCTGAAAACCAACTAAGCCAAAATTCCAATTTTTCCTTAAATCTTTTGGTTATAATAGCAGTCATCCTTGGCCATTTTCAACTAGAATTCCTGCCTTCCTTATGATCATATTTAACATGTTCAGTTCTTTATAAACTCATAAGAAAATGCATTCCTTTCCCTCTTCCCCACATTCCAAAACTGATCATTCTACAGAAGTAGAAACAGAGTCCCAAACTTTACTTCTATCTTACCTACCCCCTGCCTTCCCCTACTGCAAAGTTGTGTTCAATATAACTAGATCACTCAGTTTCCACTGATACAGAGATTTCCAGTGACAAGAAAGTAGTTACCATTTGTATACAGTCAGAAAAAAAAAAATGGGGTATTCAGTACAAAGCAAATGTTTCTTATAGTGAAAAACCACCTATCTTTTACCTAATGCAAGACTTCTCAGCTCAGCACTGCTAACATTTTGTTCCAATAACTCATTGCTGTGGGAGGCTGAACTGTGCATTATAGGATGTTTAGCAGCATACCTACCTTCTACCCACTAGATGCCAGTAGCATAGTCCTGGTTGTGACATAAATGTCTGTAAACATTGCCAAGTATACCTGTGGAAAGAGAGACAAAATCGCCTCTGACTGAGACCAGTGACCCAGTAGGTATTGTGTTCTTTCCCACCTGTTAAACAGGTCAGACTTCTAAAAAATACCATATTAAAAATAAGTAAATAAATAAATAATGAAAAATTTAAAATACTGTATTATCTTGACCTCATGTGTAAATAAAAACACTTCTAACATTCTACCACTGCAACAATGCATTAAATTGAAATGTAACTAGCAAATCTTAGAGCATATGGGGAGGAGGTAAGCTTTAATTGAGTGCTTGCATATGGATGAAAAAATTAATTAAAACTGCAGTAGTGTGTCATTAAAATCTCTCTGACATGTTAAATCACTGAGACTGTTCCTAAGGAAGGTGAAGGTAAGATGTCTTTGCTAATCCTTTGGTATATAATGCCACGCTTGGAGATTTGCTTTGCTTCTTCCTCTGTTTCAGATTATTTTCCTGGAGCTCATTAAACACTCTTCTGCCTGCCTCCATAAACACTAGTTGGGGTATTTTACTTATTTTAATAATCAACTCATCCTGTTTTCCTTGGGGTCTCTCATGCTTGGCACCATATTACGTTCTGTCTGCCCTCCTAATTTCCCCATCAATTTCTTAAAGATTTAGCATGCCTGCAATTTGAATGCCTTCTGAAAGCTAAACATTCAGAAGAAAAGGAAGATAAGCAAAACTACATATATAAATATTTAGACTTTGAACCAGTTTCGAATATCTGCAGCTGTCTGTAAAGGGCACAACCAAAGACAAGGACATACAGAAGCTCCAGGTGCATGTGCCTTTAGACACGGAAGGCATGTGTGCTGCAAGGTCCAAGCTAACAGCTGGAAATCAGGATCTTAATTTCCCTGTTTAGCTTTAATCATTTAAGGATTTTGGACTTAAAGTCATTGATGTTCTTATTCTGGGAATACTGGTCATAAGGTGGAGAGGCTGGAAAAAGTTAATAATGACAAGAAACTCAGTTTTTGAGATGTTTATGCTTCAGATAGTATTACAGGTGTTTGGCTTTAATTTTCATTATCAAGGCTAACACATCACCTTAATTTTAATTTTTGCTTCTGTTCAATCCATGCCCTACAACCTATTGAGTCATTCTAATCAGGGACTTTATGCATATGTATTATTTTATTATATCTTATCATTTTTGCAAAGTTTTTATTTTTATCCAAAATGTTTTTCTCATCTTTTTTGCTTATAATTTCATATTTACCCCTTATGAACAAAATTTAGATATCACTGTGGAATTATCTTTCTCATCCATAGTATTTTTTGGAGCCTGCTATAGTTTGATGATCTTATTATGCTGTTAATAACAATAAATCTAAATATTACTATGAATTGATTATCATATACTTTTCTTTATAGTGACATCTATTAAAATTTTAATCCTTTCAAAAGTTTTAGAAAGTAATTATTATTCCTCAAATACAAATAAAAAAATTAAGCAAGGGAATGTTAAACAATTTGTATAACAGTGAATAACTGGTGTGGACAGAATTCAAATTCAAGCAGCCTAACTGCTCCTGAGTTAAGATGGGTTTGGGGTTGGAGCCTCTGCTTGTCCTCCGAGACCCTATTTTTGCATATTCATGGAGATAGTTACAATATATAGATTATATAGATTATACTTCTGTTTTAAACCAGAATTTGGCAAACCTGACATTAAATTTTTTATTCGTTTGTTTGTGTTTTTGGTTTTGGTTTTATCTTGAGCTGATAAGTTTGTCTGGTGGAAGGTGAAGGAAAAGTTAAGGAAGGCAAGGCCAGGTTCATCAGGATTCCAGAGTTAGTGCTTTCGAGGTGCTTTGTTTTATTACATTTGGTTTGCATTTTAGAGGAGATGGGTATATACCTTAGGAGGATAAAAATAACAATGATAGCAAAACATTCTTAACATGCTTTACACTTTGCAAAACACTCTCAAATATATAATCTTACCAAGTTTACTTTTACTCTAGGATAAGTAAATAAAACACCCATTTTAAAGAAAAAAGTTGAGACCCCAGGTGTATGACTTCACCAAAATTGCCCAACTCCAGAATTCTACCACAGAATGTGATAATGATGGGATTTTTATTACTCAGTGCCTAATTTATGTTTATTTAACTAAAACTCCTTTCCTCTTCAGATAAATATACATGCACATCCACACACACACATTTGTGTGTTCACTTCTCCCCTCCACAGATGTGCTCACACATGCACATATTCATATCCACTCACATATCACATACCCGAGATTCCCCCCATATGTTCAATACATTTGCAGGTCTTCCTCAGCCAACAAAAGAACATGTAGCTCCCTAAAGATCCTGGATTCCTGTTGTTTACTGCCGTAAGGCCTAGGTTAGGGAACCACTGAAAGTGGATGTTTGGGTGATAGGTTCTTTATAAGCAATATGCAAAGATAAGTTTAGTCAAAATAATATTCAAAATAATCTGACAATATATTTATCGTGGAAATGTCTGACAACATATTGAGGCAGTGTAGAGTCAGGATATTCATAGAGTCAATATATTTGTCATTCTTTCCCCTCAAGAGTCTTTCTGGAGGAAAAAAGGGAACAGAAGAAAAGGGAGGGGAAGGAATTCTATTATCGTCAATTAAAATGCCATAGCCAACAACAGCAGCATGAAGTCTCAGACCATTACCCTTTGGAATGTGAGCCCATTTTCTGGTGAGTACATTTCATTCCGGTCAGGGTTGTTTGATTAACATAAAGATGACTAAATCAGGGCCAGCCCAGGACAGGGGTGTAAGGGTGTAGGACTTCACAGAAGTCATACTTCTTTCAAAACACAAAGGCTCTCTTTCATTATCACCAAACCCCAAATTACAAACCCTTGTCCAGTTCCACTGCTATTGTATCATTGTTATCAGTGTCAAGTAAGATGTTTACTGTAACAGTTTTATCTTGTATTATGACGATGGGGAGATGTAAAGAGAACCTAGGAAATGTGGGTAGAGGTGAGTTGAGGTGTTTTTCAAGTTGAATTCTTTTTCTTTTTTGATGTAAAGAAGCCTTCATCTCTCTTGGCTATTCTGTATCCCTCAGTCATTACAATCTGATGGCTCAGGTGAAATGTGATTTGGTTGTTACCTAGCCACTTTCTCTTCTTTGCTTCTGGGACTGGGCACAGATTCATTACTGCCACTGAGCCGAGAACTCCAAGGGGTGAGACTATTCCTACTCCACCTTTTCTGTGCTGTTCACAGCTGGAGAGGCATCACCATGTCTGCTGC
The DNA here is from genome assembly GCF_002288905.1 of Enhydra lutris kenyoni. NCBI lineage: Eukaryota > Metazoa > Chordata > Mammalia > Carnivora > Mustelidae > Enhydra > Enhydra lutris. The sequence continues at coordinate 30,773,574 of NW_019154102.1, forward strand.
ATTGGACATCCAACATTCTTTGGCCTTTCTCACTAAACCCTCTACACACCAGAAATATTCCTGTGTGCCATAATTAGAGGTGTGAAAGTAGTCAAAATCAGAAAAATCTGAAATAGTACCTTAGTACCAAGAAATATGGCTACTTTGCAATTTTAGAAGGCTCTTACAAATGCATTTGAATGAAACCTTGCATCAGATTTCTCAAATATACTATGCATTTGCACACACAAAAAGTTAAAAATAAAAGAAATTGTATTTGATAAGCTAAATACAGGCATATGCACTGAAATTGCTCAGGCTTATGGAGGGACTCAGTCAGAGCCTGATATCCAGAACTCAGAAAACAGAAGACCAACTGAGTCCTGGAAGATAACTAGAGTCTAGAAAATGAAGAGAGAAACTTATGACTTACTCTAGAGTCGTAAAACTATCAAGATTTTGAATCAGACAAACCTAGTGTTGAAGAACAACTGCACATTATATGATACATGTTGAGACATTTAGTTTTGGCAAACTAGTAAAAAATGAGTGCACATGGTCTATAAAGGGAGGAATAGGACAGATACTACTTCAGGAACTAATTCTTCAGGCAGATGTAATGAGATGAGACTTATATTATTGAATAGGTATAATACTAAAGATTGTGAAAGAATATGACTATATCCTAAACCTTAATTTCAAAAAGTATATCCCCTAAAATAAAATAAAATAAATCTAGTGTCTTGGTAAATTAGGTGAAAAACACATACCAACGTCACTCAGCTTGGGAGATATTTGGCCTAATTGATTTAAAGTACAGATTGTCTAGTATTTTTTGCTCTCTATCCTTTTCCTGCCATTGCTGCCTGTTGTAGTCAGACTCCAGTCTTCAGAGCTCAGTGGGGAAACAAGGAACAATTCCTATTGTCACAAAATCCCCTAAATCCCCAAGTGTGTGTGTGTGTGTGTGTGTGTGTGTGTGTGTGTGTTTATTTGCCAACCTCCTGTCATTTTTCTAGTCCTCGTGACCATTGAGAATGGGTTCTTTTTTTTTTTTTTTTCTTCCTCAGCCAGTGAGTAAGATGTCCATTTCTCTATTTTTACAAGCAACTCCCAGTCTCTGAGATATTCTATAGCAATCTCACGCTCTTCGATTTGAGAATGGGAAAGTATATCTTTCCCTACCTCTTATGTTGGGAGAGGCAAAAAGCCAAAGAAGCATTTACTCCTATAAATTCCTTTCAAAGTAGTTTTCATTTTCTTACTTAAATTGGAGGTATGTCAGGGGAGGTGATAGTCATACTACCAGTTACAGCTTTTCTTATATACCATGAGACATGGATGTAGATCTATTTAGAATACACAGTACATTGTTTTTAGCTTTGAAACATTAATTGATAGTTAGCTTTAAAAATTTTAACTGAAATTTTAAGAGAAAAAAAATCACATTTAGAGTCTTGTTGCTTTAGTTTAAAATAATCCATCCATGTCCTAATATTTCCATTTACTCTAGATTTTCTGCTTTTGCATGATTGAGGGTTACTCCAGTTAAGGTGCTTTTCATCTTCAGAGTCTTTTACAAACACTCATTAATTACAGCTATGCATGTAGTCAGGTAATGATTTGGGATCTCTCAGGGGCTTCCTGATTTGTGTTTCAAAGGACATGATGATTAGCAAACTTTCCTTCTACTACAGCATAGAAGGTGACTCTTGCCTGAGTCAGTGTACCAGAGACAAATTAGGTAGGGTGTCAAATATACAGATTAAAAGCCCTTTTTTTCTCATTTCTTTATTTCCATCCATCCTCCTGTCCTTCCTTTCATCCTTCTTTCTTCTCTCCCTCCCTCAATTCCCTCCTCCTTTCCTCCCTCCCTCCCCCTTCCCTTCTTCCTTCTTTCCTTCCATCCTTCTTCTCTCTTCTTAATTACACAGGATAATAGAGAATGGTTTGAGTTTTTCCTCTTCCAGGATTAAAAAGAACATCTCTCTAATTTCATAGCATGAAGATGGTAGTACAGACAATGTATGTCTCTTCTGGCTCACAGCCTACATTTGTTGAGCCAGAAAAGAATTGTAAGCACTTCAATAAGAGCAGCTGGTTTTATACCCAGATATTTCCTTAATTCTATATGTCTATTTCATTGTGAAAGTTACTATTTTTGAACCATGAATAATTGTAGGGACCATTGTGCTATCTTCAACATATAACTACCTAATCACAAAGGTTCGTATGGTGTCCCTTAAATTTATCAAAGCAAAATATAGATCATTGATGATCCTAATGGAAATTATTTCTTAGGAAATCCGATTGAGAGTTTCTGATGAATGTTTCAAAAATAGTATGGTCACCATGGAGAAGTCAGGGCACTGAATCAATTTAAAACAGCAGCCCCAGGCTGGTGCCAACACAGAGAGCAGTCAACCATCATGACAGAAAACCAAATATTTATGTAAGTCACTCCATAAATGTTCTATGAAAACTGTAGAGCATTGCCATTTGAAATGTAAATTACCATATTCAAAGTAAAGTGATCAAATGATTCATTTATTGGTTTAGTGCTTAGATCCGGACACCTTGAACCTACAAAAACTTTCTTCCGCTTGGTGCCAATGACACTAAAACAGACTTAGGAATACATTTGGCCCCCCTTTCCTCTGATCATTGCTCTCCTCCCCAAATCCTACTTGTCCAGCCCTAGCCATCACTGCATTGCGAATCTACTAGTCTGAAGTATGCACTTGATAAGAAATAATTAAGAAATACCAGAGAACATTCAAGTTTTTCAGGTATGTACAAAATCAATTTCCACCATTTTAACATAGATACACTAAGGAATTTGACTATTCAGAGGTGAATATCCTAGCCTCATCATTTATTTTACACACACTCACACACACACCCACGCATGCACTTATGCACACACACAGCCAGTGGAAGTGATTTGACATTTCTCAACCCTGAATTTTCTTCTTTATAAAATGGGAATCCTTATATTATAGATTTGTTTTGTAGATTAAGTTAATAACGTAATTGACATGTGACTTCTGTATTGGACGTGGTAGATATTATTTCAATAAATGTTTTATCAGATAGTAAGTTTTCTTTCTACTTTAAGCTATAAAATATAGCTATTTCTCTAGAATTAGGATTTAAAATTGGGGTTTAGAAGGAAAGTATTTATACATGTATCCATTTATTTAATGTGCTTTCAGTTGAAAATTTGGATCAGGCCAAAACACTGAAATATGAATGGCCAATACACATATAAGAAGTTCAAACATACTAGTAGTCAAATAAATGCAAATTAACCACAAAGTGGATTTTATATTTATAAATACAGTATTATTGGTAAATGTGTAGGAAATTGACAATTTAATTTTCTTCCTGGGCTGTGCAAGGTGATAGTAGCTTCCTATAAGACAATTTGACTCTATTGAGTGCTTGAAAAATGCTCATTCCTTTTGATTCCCCATCTCTAGAAATTTGTTCTTAGAAGAGAAAGCATATTTATACAAATATTTATATAAAACAATTGGAAATTATATGAACATCCAGTGATAGAGAATATTGGTTGAATAAATGGCTATATTCCAATAAAGCATAGAATCCAAAAATGATGCCATTGAATGATTTTTTGAAGCACTGGAAAATAGGATATATATATATATGTGTGTGTGTGTGTGTATGTATATACAAAATCTTTGTTTTAGAGAGTGAGAGAAAGAGAACACAAATGAGAGGGGCAGAGGGAGAGGGAGAGAAAATCTCAAACTGACTCTGTACTGACTATAGAGCCCATTGCAGGGCTCAATCTCATTACCCTGAGATCACAGCCAACTGCACCATCCAGGTGCCCCAGCATTATATGTTCTTAATTGGAAGAATGGCAGTTACAAAATGCATATACAATGTGAACCCATTTTATTAAACATCTGCATGCATACATATGTGTATGTTTTTCTTCAAATACTTTAAGAAAATATATTCTATCTTTAATAAGAGGAAAACAATATGACTTGATAAAAATATCAAAATATTCAGCTCACCATTTACTCCTGTATAATTCTATTCTTTAGCAGTCTTCACGATGTTTTGATATTCTAGTCATTTACCTGTTTCCACATATATCTTATCTGATTTAAAAAAAATTACATATTTGTTGACATCTCCTGTTTGCATGTAGTTTATACCTGTTAAATATATGACACAAAGAGGAAGTTGGATTAGCCAAAAACTCTTTTTTCCTTCCTTTCCATCTCCAAACTTTTATCTTAGGTGACTATGTCATTTTTGATGGTGCCACCAAGAAAATCAAAACCAAAAGGAATTTCAGTTTTAGCAGGAAAGATTAATTTAGTTCCAGAAATGCGAATTTGAAATGCTTGTGTTATTTCAGGGTAATGGTATCTAACTGGCATACTTAGGCACATTTAGATGTAGTATTTGGGAGTTGACATGGCTTAACTTTACCCAGGCCCTGTGATCCTGAAAAACTGAGAATGTTATAGAATCTCCCCACCCTTTTGTGTTTCAGGAAATGGCTTCCTGAAAAGAACCACCCTTCCCTCAAATAATTTAGGTGAGACTCTAAATTCCCATCCTTTGCCTGATCGTTGATTAAACCTTGTCCTTCCTGATCAGTCAGATCAGATATTTGATAACCAGACTTTATTAAGGTTCTATTCCTACCCCCAGATCTGTGGTCTTTGGATCACCCTCAGCCTGGGCCAGCCTACAGCCTGTCTTTCATAGCCTCTCCTGAAAATAAGATGGCCTCAGGATAAACCATTCTCTAATCTACTGTTTAATCATGCCATTCCTGTTCATCACACTTCCCCATATCCAGTTCTTTCCAGCCTTGTTTGCCCCTTCTAGTAAAAGAAAAACCTTTTGGCCTAATGCTTGAGAAACTTTTATATTGTGGTTATAGTGCTATCTCTACAAAAGTTTATTTTGCCCACTCCTTGCAATGGTCCTTTCAAATATAGTCTCTTCTTAATAGGGCTGAATTTGTCTTTTATTGATCAAGGTAGTTGACATATAATTGGTATAAGAGATCAGAAGAAGGAGAAAACTTGGCAGAGTATGGAACCCTGAATATCATCAATTTTTACAGGGTAGAGCAAAGATAAGGAGTAGAGGAGATAGCTTGAAAAAGAACCATCTGAGGAATATAGTGGAAACTGGAGACATTTGTATGAAAAATTAAAAGTGAGAGGCATAACCCTTGTCAAATGCAAGGTTTTATTTTCTTGACAGCTAGAAGGAAAAGAGGAGGGTCTAGGAGGAATTAGAAAGTATTTGACACCTAATTTGTGTTGAGATTTCCTTGAGTTACAGCAGTTAACTCTTATAACGCATTCAGTATTATTGATGAATAGAGTGAAGACTTTGTAGTCAGACTGACCCGAGTTTAAGTTTAGATCTGTGACTTAAACGGTGAGTAATCTATCATAAAATGGCAACAATGGTAATACTAATATATTGAGCTTTCCATAATATTGATTATTTATTGAACAGTTATGTTTCAAGAATGATATTGAACACACACACACAATATCACAGATACATGAAGAAACCATAGCACAAGGAAGTAAAAAAATAAATGCCCAAACTTACATGATGAATCTGGGATTTGAACCCAGACACTCCTGCCCTATCACCCATGCAACTAACTTCTGTATTATATTGTCAACCTTTATAAATTTCTTAAATTTGCTTTTTTTTTTTTTTTTTTTGCTTTTGTAGAAACCAGCTAATAATATGTACCTCAAAGGTTTTTGGAAGGATTAAATGAGACAATAAAGTAAAGTGATTAGCATAATGCTCAGCACAAAGTAAGGTCTCAATAAATGTTAGTTCTTAATCTTTTATAAGTGTAAGTGAGAATACTAAGGCTCAGAGTGGGAAAGAAACTCACTCAAGGTCATACAGGTAAACAAGTAAAAGAATTAGGATTCAAAGCTGTGTCTCTCTCTATCTCAAAGACTGTTCTTTTCCACCACAGCTTGCTGTCTCAAATGAGTGAGATAAATTGAATCTTGATTAATAAATGAAACAGTGCACTTGCTTTTATCATTCTGCTGCTTTGGGAAAGGATTTTCAACCAGTTCTCTTGTGGGAAGGGCAGTAAGACCAACAGGACCTTATGTCTTAGTGATTGCTTCTCCATCTGGCATGATTGAGTAAGGATGCAAGACTTAGGAGGAAAATCAATTCACTCTCAGCTGTCGCCTTTCTTTCCTCCTTACCGGTGTTTTACAACATCTGCTTGCTGCTGTTTCTTTCACGCCCATGATTCTTAATCATTTTTTTTCCAGTTTAAAATTACATTCTTCTCTAGGGGTGTCCTCCTCTCTCGTTGCTCAATAATGCAGTACATGATGTCCCACGACGTTTTGCTTCTGTCCCTGGTGAGTGGACAAAGGCAGAACAGATGTGGCACACTGTCAGACAGAGATAGCAGCAGCTCTCAAAGGCTGCTTCCATGAAAGGCCTGAATTACTCTGGTAGTAAAGGGTAACAACAATAGGAGCCATTAGGGCTTGGAACTGATTGCATGTCCATATCCTCTGGAAGACTGAAGAACACAACAAACTGAGCTACAGAGCCTTCTCAGTCTAAAAGTAACCATCTCAGGCTAGATCTAGAGACTGAACAGAGAGAACAAGAAAGAAATATCCATTTATGTGGGCTGGTGGCACAAAAGAAGCAGCATTAAATGAAACAGCTAAAGATGGTTGTAATTTTCTCATTTTGTGAGTCCATTAGAACATAATCCCTATGAGAGATACTGAAAAAAATTATTGTATGAGTGTGTTGTGAGAAGAGACAGACAGACAGAGAGAAAGCAAAGTATCTCCTCCACCATAGGTTTATTTATTTAATGTCTGTATTGCTCACTAGGCTACAAGCGAAGTGCCTTGATTGTGGTCACTGTCTCTGGAACATGGTTTTAGGTGCTCAGAAAAGGTTAATTGAAAGTTTACTGAATGAATCAATAAATTGATGAATAAATGCATGCAGAAAAGGAAGGACTGGGATTAAAGTGAAGGTCCTCACATTTGTGAAATCCATGAACTCTTAGGAAAAGAGAGTTTAAAGGGCGGTTGTGGGTAAAAACTAATGGTTTGCCCAATTCCCCACGTTTTAGACAGGCTTGTCTGTTTCAGAGAACTTTCATGGTGGTGAAACAGCTAAGGTGGAGAGGGAGCAGAAGAGGTATCCAAGCTTCACCATTGATTCACATGCAGGAGGTAGCCATCGGTGAAATGAGGTATTCATTCCCAGCCTCTGGACCTCTCACTCTCATCCAAGCTGAAGGCAGAACAACCCGGACTCTTGTGCATTGTTCAGTTAAAACTGTATTCACAGGATGCTGCAGCTGTTTCCTTGGGCTCACCCCTCCTATTAGACTTCAAAGTTTTAAAAGCTAGGAGACTACATAATTTAATTATCTTGGACTCTTACAGGCCTGTCAAATGGCAGACATTCAATCCATGAATGAATGCATTGAGAAAGTAGAGAAATGTGAAGAAACATAAAGTGTAAATTGCTTTATTTTTGTCAAATGCATTTGTTTCTCAGAATAGTTATTGAAAAGAGAATTCTGGAGAGATGGCACAGTAGGAAGCACCAGGATTCTGTCTTCCCACTTCGACAACAGTTGTATTAGCAGAATCTATATGATGTAATCATTTTGAGACTCTGGAACATATTCAAAGCCTTGGGACTTTTGCGGGGAGGCATGGTGGTAAGTTCTGGTTAATTTTGGTCAATTTCAGCTATTAGGTTGGTATAGTTACTCATCCCCCAAGCCTAGCCCTGTGGCAGAGAGCTGTGTACGCATTACTTGAGTAACTTGCAGGGCTCAGGGTGGGCAATAAGATGTCCTTCAAACATCAGGGATCTGTTCCCTAATCACTAATGGTCAATTCTGATTAGAGACACAAAGGTGGGTAATCATTATTGCAACCATCACTGCTAATTGTCTTTATTTATAGTAGCCAAAAGGTAAAAACAACCCAAGTGTCCATCAATGAATGAATAGATAAAATTTGGTATATATATACAATGGAATATTATTCAGCCTTAAAGAGTTAGCAGTACATTCTGAAATGTACTTTAACATGGGTGAAACCTGAAGGCATCATTCTTAGCTTAGCAAAAACAATACTGTGTGATTCCACTTATATGAGGTCCCTAGATTAATGAAATTTATAGAGACAGACAGTAGCACGGTGGTTGCCAGGGGCTTGAGGGAGACAGAGATGAGAAATAATTGTTCAGTAGGTATGGAGTTTTCAGTTTTGCAAGATGAATTCTGGAGATTGATGGTGGTAATGGTTGTACAATAATGGTTGTAGAATAGTTAATGCCATTGAAGTACACATTTAAAATTGGTTAAGTTGTTAAATTTTAAGTTATATGTATGTTACCACAATTTTATAATTAAAAAAATAGAACAAAATTATTAAATGCACAGAGATACTTAAAATTTCATTATAGCTATGTTTTATTAGGTTTATACTAAGCTCCACATTATGTTTTGGAATCTTAGATTATATAGAATTATATTATTACATGGTATAATCCCATATCTATATATATGCTATACTCTGTATACATATAGTCTTTGTTCCTTACGTGAAGAGGAAATGATTATTTCATTTTATAGCTAAAAGAATCATAATAGAGGGGTTCCTGGGTGGCTCAGTGGGTTGAAGCCTCTGCCTTTGGCTCAGGTCATGATCCCAGGGTCCTGGGATGGAGACCCACATCAGGCTCTCTGCTCAGCAGGGAGACTGCTTCCCCGCCCCCACCCCCCACCCCGCCTGCCTCTCTGCCTACTTGTGATCTCTGTCTGTCAAATAAATAAATTTTTTAAAAAATCTTAAAAAAAAAAAAAAGAAAGAAACAGAATAGAAAGAGTAAGTCACCAAAGATCATAATACTCAGAAAGTATGGTTAGGGTGTGAACTAGTTCTGTCCCTGAAGTTCATTTACAAAAAGAAATGATGCTCTAGGGTAAGCCAAGATGTTCAGTTGCTATAAAATTAATCATTATATAGCCTTTCTTGCCCTAATTATGTGACCACTTCTACAAAACAAACAAACAAAAAAACAGAAACAAAAACAAGATTAAAAAAAAAAAAACCTCACTCCTAAGCAAAAGTCAGAGATAATATGTAATATTAATCAAAATAGTCAAAAGTACCCCGAAAATAGTATCATCAGCTACTCAAGAAAAGGCAACAAAACATTTGGGGAAACTATTATGGTTACTATTATAACTATTCTCTATGAAAAAAAGTGTACAAAAATTGCTTAGAGGAACTGATAGTCACTGATCAAACTGCTCTACTGACCCCTTACTGTGGTACTTTGAGCTGTGTCATTTTATGAACATAAATTTCATGATATCTCCACATTAAGACAAAATGTGTCATCTTTGAATAAATTTTTCACCCTGTTTGAATTCAGATGTCATTGTGTTTATGCATTCTCCGTTATTGGATACATTATTGATGGCTTAGAGCATGAGCTGACATATGTTGTTTTGGTCTTGCCGCCACGCTGTATCAAGGTCCAATGTCCTAGCAGTTTTAAAACCATACTAGAAAAATATTGGTGCTTGAAAACTAGTCTATTTGGACAAACCATATTTCCTTAAAAATAAATAATCAAGGCAAACTAAATATCCTTTTCCCCTAAAAAAAAAATCTATAAGGTCAAGATTGTATAATGCATTTTTGCCTCCAGTCAGTTTATCAAATTTATAGGCTGAAAACAGTAAAAGGATCCTTTCCTATATTTTTGGAATTTTAGGATCTTAATAGGCAATATGTTTAGCCTTCGCCTGAACTCTTTACTCAAAAGATTTGGTTACTGGGCCAACTCCACCTTCTCTTCTCCCATCTTATCCACTCAGCATCAGATCATCACACAAAGAAAAGAGGAAATGAGAAAGTGTATTCAAGGATTAAGCAACAAATGAGCAGTAAACATAAGGGGAAACTGAGGTTAAGGCCAGACATGCTAGAGCTTGTCTGTCAGTCAGAATGGCTCAGGAAAAAAATGCAGTGATACAGAAAAGAGATGTGTGTGTGTGTGTGTGTGTGTGTGTGTGTGTGTGTGTACTAATTCACATCTATTAATTCAAATATTAATCTCATTCAGAAACACCCTCATTGACACAACAAGAATAATGTTTGAATACGTGTCTGGGCATCCTGTGTCCCAGTCAAGTTGACCCATAAAATTAACAATCATCAATGATGAATGAAGGAAAGGATCTGACAAAATACAGCTGGAAGGAAACACAGTACTAGTGGGTAGGATGTTTTCTTCTGACATATTTTCCACTTTCATAATTTTATCTTTATTATTTAAGTCCTTATTTTGCAATCATATTTTTAAATTCTAGACATTCTATATGATTCTTTCCTATTGTTACCCCTCATCTGGTGAGTATCACCATTTTCTAGGGAAATTTTTTTTTTCATTTTATTTTATTTTATTTCTTTTCAGTGTTCCAGAATTCATTGTTTATGCACCATACCCAGTCCTCCATGCAATACGTCTAGGGAAATTCTTCATCTTGTCTTTTATTTCCTACAACATAATAATCACTTGTTTCTGTGTGTGTGGGTTTGTAATTCCGTTTGCTGGATCTACTATGGGTTTTTTTCTTACATGGCACAGTAGGCTCTGAACTCCAGTTTGTGTGCCATCAGTCTCACAGATCTAGTGAATGTTCTGTCAGCCACTGCAGTCAGTGTCCGAAGTTGGGGAAGGTGAAAGGCAGAAGTTGGGATCTCTCTCCTTGGTCTCGACACCATAGTTCATATTATCTCTCCAGTGCTTTTAAACATGTGTTTTAATTTTTGTGTGATTTTTCTTTTTGCTCTCACTGGGGGTTTTGGGCAGACCAACCTTAGTCTGCTCCTGCCAGAAACAGAATCTCCTCAGAATCGTTTCATGAACTGATCCGTCTGCATTATAGTCCTAGCCAAATGTGATTTTAAATCTTCCATTTCAAAACATGAAGCAAAAATAAAATATTTTTAAAAAAGGAAGAATAAATTTGCAAAAACAGTATTTTTTACTCTCCTAATGTTAACTCCTTATCTAATTAGAGAACTCTCACTTTGCATGGTCTTATATAAATTTAGCTCTCTTCTCCTAGAAGCTAAAACCTGACTTTTGACAAAGCCATCACATTTCTTAAACATGAAACTGGCAATACAGAGTGAGTTTTAAACAAAACTACAGTAAAATGGTAAAGTTGGTTTTAAGTTGTCATACCAAATAAAGATCTATAAATGTTACTTGTTAGGTAGCCAAGATATAAGGGGGAATTAGGGAAACCAGATGCCTAATTAATGGTATCTATAAATTTAGTGTAACATCATGTCTATATTGTCTATGGATTGACAATGTTGCTTTGATTTAAATACCAATTTCAAGAAAACAAAAGTGAATTTATCAGTCACTTTGCTAATCTATATGTGACAATTGAATATTCAGCAAGTAAATGGATAGGTTTGTGGACACACAAACACACATATACACACATATATACACAAATATACATATGTATATATGTGTGTGTGTACACACACACACTCTCACAAAAAATGTTTCTAATGTAAAGGGTGCTGTGAATTCCAAATATATATATTTTTAATGGACCACACTGTTAGCCTAATTGTATCGTCTACTTTTTACTGCTAAATTTGCAGCCTGAGAGATGAGGTTACTGTGCTATGGCAGCTCTCGTGGCATGCACCAGCAGCAGTCACTGATTAATTACAAATATCATTAGGATTCACAACTGACTATTTTTTATATATGCAAGTATTTTCAGAGGCTATACATTAAATGTTCTATATCTGCTACATAATCACACTGCCATGCTTTATTTTCCAAAGTTTGCAGAAACATTGTCCCTCCCCCTATTAATTCTGTAAGGTGACCTTAAAATTCTCTCATCATTGAGAAGTGAAGTTTCTAACATTGTTCCCTAGAATCTAAGTGTTTTGGCCAATAGTATAAGGGAGAAGTAATGCTGCAGTGTTTGTACGGATAGCCCTTAACTGGCCTCGAAGCTTCTGTTTCCTGCCTATTGAAAACCAGCAGCATAGCTGTGAGAAACTCCCAAACTACAGGGAGATGCTCTGTGTGGGTGCTCTGTTGTTGGCTGTTCCTGAGTTCCAGTCCGTGACCATAAGCACGAGTTGTGAGCCATTCATGTTATATGTGCTGCACGGCAAACCTTCAGCTCCAATCACATAACAGATCTCAGCTGAATACAGTAATCAATAGAACCATGAAAGAGAATAGTACTTAAAAAAAAAGAAGAAGAAGAAGTCGAGACATTATATTTTGGATATATTTTATTCTGCAGCAACAGATTGTTGCTAAACAGAGATAATTAATGTCCTTGAAGAAACATTCTGTTGTGACCTAAGAGTACATATCCTATATACTTCCTCTGTCTTCTTACACCTCCACTCTGAGAATGATGAAGCTAGAAAAACTGTATTCCACCTTGTTTACAGATGAGGAAGCTGAGGATTTTACAGGAAAAAAAAAAAATGACTTAAATAGTTTGCCCAGGAACTTACAAAAGGAATACCAAATGTTTGTTATCAGTCTAGATCTTCTGCCGCCAGTCCTAGACCACATGTGAATGTGGTTCCCTCTCCACTATGTGCACAGTGAATTAACCTCAGACCTTATGGCTACCATCAAATTGTTTCAGTCTCTTTCCTCTGCTTCTTTCTCTTTCTTTCTTTCTTGCTCTATTTCTCTCTTGGTCTGTTTGTTTGTATTTGATTTCTGTTGTATTATAACATAAGTCTGTTTCCTCCTCCCCTTGAGTGTGGGCTGGACTTTTACTGACTCATTTCGAATGAATAGAATAAGACATAACTGACACCCAAGATGAGACTATAAAGAGGTACTGTGATATCTGTCTTGATTATTCTCTTTCAGATCACTTGTGCAGGGAAAACCAGCTTCCATGCCTTCAGAACTAAGGCAGCCCTGAGGAGAGACATATATAACAAGGGATGGAGAACTCCCCCGACCCAGCCAGCAGCCAGGTGAGTAACCCCTCTGGGAAGTAGATTTGTAATCCTCAGTCAAGCCCAGCAATTTTTCTGAAACCTTATGAGAGACCCCAGGCCAGAAATTCTCATCTAAACAATTCTCAAATCCCTGATCCCAAGGAACGGTAATATAATAAATATTTATTGTCTTAAGGCACTATGTTTTGGGCTAATCTGCTATGTAGCAATAGATAGCTAATTAAGATTTCATATGTTTTTATGGTTAAGAAAAACAACAAAACAGGAGGTTGAGAAGAACATTAATCTTTTTGCATGTATACTTGTTTACTACTTGTTCAGCAAGCAAAATGAATTCTAAGGAAACTAAATGTGACCTTTTGCATGTTTTTCCATATGGCTTATTTATCTGGACCAAAACTTCTGTCTAGCCGTTATATTATAGCTATTTACATAGTCCTCCATAAATGCTGTTGATGTTCTTACTATACACATTGCAGTATCTCAATTCTTTTTCTGTCTGTGAATTTTTATCATTTGAATTCCTAAAGCAAAGACAACATAGCTGGTAAGTACATTTTGAATGCCTGTTCTCCAGTAGGTTGGATCTAGAAATAATTTTATACTCACTCTATCATAGTCCAGTTGCTTGACGTTTTGATTTTTTCCTTTTTTTTTCCAACTGTTCCTATTGTATTGTTTCATATTATTGAATCTGAAGTTTGATCCTTATGAGAGTTTCCTCCTTCTCTTGATCACCTAATTACATGCAGCCTATCTTACTTATACCTCTGGATGTATGCAACAATGTGAACGAGTTTCCTGGTATCATGGCATCATAAAATAAGTATGCTTACAGTGGAGATGAGGACCAAAAGGTCTTAAACATGGACTATTTCCTTAAAAGGCAAACTTGGAAGAAATACTTTAGTATCTCTATGAATTAATTATTATTATTATTATTATTATTTTTATCAGTAGTAGTTGTTCTTAAAGAAATTTTTCTGATCATATGGTGAGGCAGCATGATAAATGAGTGGGTGGAAATTCTCTCAAGGGTGTTGTTCAGGGGTAACTGGCCATAACCAATCAAATGTGAGTACAAGAGAAAGAGGCACATGGAATGGAGAAGTGGAAACTGACATTTGGGAAGCATTTGTTAAGTGCCAGCCACTCTGAAAGACTACATTATTTCAAGATTTCCTCATAAGAATCTAAGAAAGATAAAATTATCCCAACTTTATGTATGAGGAAGGAGAAAATAGAAAAGAAAGCTGGGTGACGGGCGCCTGGGTGGCTCAGTGGGTTAACCCGCTGCCTTCGGCTCAGGTCATGATCTCAGGGTCCTGGGATCGAGTCCCGCATCGGGTTCTCTGCTCAGCAGGGAGCCTGCTTCCCTTCCTCTTTCTCTGCCTGCCTCTCTGCCTACTTGTGATCTCTGTCAAATAAATAAATAAAATCTTTAAAAAAAAAAAAAAAGAAAGCTGGGTGACACTTACTAGTTCCTACAACTAGTAACTGAATCTGAAACTACAGTTTATTCTCAGTCTTTTTCCTCATTTAAATGTAACCTAATGAGAAGTCCAGAAACCAAGTCACAGGAAGACTCGCTGAAGGTAGTAGAAATGTTGAGCACGGGAAAGAGAACATTTGGTGCAGGCAAAGTACCTTCATGTATGTGGATGATCATCATAGGCAGCATAAAATAGACACAATTAATTCTCACAATAGGAGGTATTGTTCTAAGTTACCTAAATGATAATTGTTAAAGAGATAGAAAAATGAATTTCTTAGGAAGAAGAGATTGGATTAGAAATATGTGGTGGCTCATTCCAATCATGAAAGTTTCCATTCTTAAACACTGCCAACCTAAGTAACTTTGTATAGGTCCTAGCTCCCCCAATTTATCCAGAACTTAGATTCATGCAAAGTAATCTATTTACCAAAGAAGAAACACCAAGATCGTAATTGTATTTTCTATGCACTCCTCACTGTACAAGTCTGTCCAAATTTTATTAATTTTCTCCCACCAGAAGTCTTTACTTCTTTTTCCTCTGAATATCAGTAGTTAACTTTGGTTCTTTAATTATTTCAGGTCTATATTTCATCTTCGATTTTTTTATATATTACATTAGAGATATAAATCTTATGTTCATTCATTCCTTCACTTAGTAATATTTTTTAGTCAGCCTGTTCATAACACTTTTATATAAGGCTTTATAAATTAATACATGGATGAGAAGGATTCTTTGACCTTAAGGAACTCTCTGCCCAAGAAAAGGGGAGAGGCAAGTTAACAAAAAATTGCAATGCAGCATGATAAATTCTATGATTGGTAGAAATATAAGTGAGAAAAAGAGCAGAGACACCTAATTGAAACTAGTATCTTCAGGGGGAATTGGGACCTGAGCTGAATCATAATAGGTTCAAGGAAATGCAAAGAGGCAGAGAGTAGACCTTAAGAAGGCATTTAGGTAGTGAAAGGACCTTAGGTCTGCTCTGCTTTTTTGGCCTGCTATATATGAGATGTTTCTAAAGTGGGAAGGATGGGAGTAAATCTTTGTTCAGTGATATTATCCCTGGCCCTCAACGGAAATCTGTTCAATATTCGCAGACATTTCATGACTGGGGCAAGGGGACTTTTGGCATTTAGCGAGTACAGGCGAGGATGCTGCTGAACATCCTACAGTACCCAGGAACAGACCCTCACGACAAAGAAGGATTTGGCTCCAAGATATTTATAGCACCAAGAGACAGGAATTATGCCTTAGGTGCGTAAAAAAGATTGAAACCAACCTCTACTTTAAAGAAAAGTCATCTTTTAGGCTTTAAAGTGAGAGAGTAAGTGGTAAGATCCTCCTGCCTCCTGTCTTCCCTCAGGCCATTCACAGCTTTGCTGTGGGAACAATGGGAATGGGGATGGCTCTGCCAAACTTTCCACTTTATAAAATGCCTTGGGTTTGCTCTGACCTTTCTGTATGGGAGACAACCTTGCATTCCTAATCCTCTTGGATTCTTTTTTTAATCTAGGGAAATGTGTTTCTTGATTAAGTGCAAGATCCAGTGTATCTTCTTCCCAAATTAATGGTTCTCTTGACCAGAGTGCTCACTCATTTGTTAATGCTCCAAAGGTAATGTACATTCCTCAGACTCCATAAATCATATAAACAGAATTTTATATTTGCCATTTAAATGGAGATAAATCATAACTTACCTGCAGTATTTTTGTTTTGTACCTGCAAATATATATTTGTGGATGTACTCAGGACTTGGTAACTCTGGTATTTCCTCAGGGTCTTATTCCTTCACAGCCCCTCCTTTACCCTAACTAGTATTATTGGTTGTTCAAGCAAGTATCATAATTTAGAATATCAACATTTTTAAAAATGTTTAGAATATCAACCTTTTTGAAAATTTAAAAATTTTTAAATATCCTAATATTACAACTGTACAAGGCCTAACTCAAGGCTTATGTTTTGTGAGTCCTTCCATCTCTATTAAAGTTTCCATTAGCCTTTAAATTAAATGTGAGAGGCTTTTTTGCCTGCTGTATATGTATATTTAACTTATGTAGAAATTAAAATGAGTTATTGTTTTATTCTCTTGTCGACGTAGCACAAAATTACATTTACCACACAATTAGTGTGTGTTTGTTCATGTATATAAGTATTTAAATACATATATGTACATATTATTTTATCTCATTTTGTTATGTGTTTTTTATTGTCATAGAATTTTGAATCTCTACTTGATGAAAATAAAAATAAAAGATAAAGTAAAAACTGTCAAACATGCATTATAAAATAAAAGAATGTGCTTTGATTCCAGAAGTAATTGTAGGTATAACTAGCATATTTACTATTGGTATAAATTCAAGTCTTCCTCATGAGAATCTAATAAAGGGTTGCAATTTTGCTTTAATTCCTGCCAACTTGGGCCATATTCCGAGATTCTATTTATACTCAGCAGGAAGTGGTATGAAATTGACTAGTGAAGTTGTGATATTATGATTTATAGTGGGAAATATATATTTGATCTTTGTCCCAATTCTTGCACAGAACTCCTAAAACCCTTGGAATTTCCTAAACTGGTGACAACTATAAAGGTGTCTTTGTTCGGTTAATGAGGTGACTTTGGAATCCACCTAAGGAAGGAGGCTGGTTGCCAGGAGTGATGATTAGAGGGTTGGAACTTTCTGTTCCATCCTGACCTCCAGAATGGAGTGAGGGAGTGGAGGTTGAGTTCAGTCATCAATGGACAATGATTTAGTCAATAATACATATGTAATGAAGCCTTAATAGAAACCCAAAGGACAAGGTTTGTTAAGCTTCTGAGTTGGTGAACACATGGAGATACAGGGAAATTGGCATGCCTAGGGAGAGTAAAGAAGCTCCAAACCCTTTCCCCATGCCTTGTCCTATGTATCTCTTCCATCTGGCTGTTTCTGAGTTATATCCTTTTATAATAAGTTAGTAATCTAGTAAATGAAATATTTTTTTCAATTCTGTGAGTGGCTCTAGAAAATTATCAAAGCTGAAGGGGGTTGGCAGTCATTGGAGCTTCCAGTCTATAGCCAATTAGTGATACCTGAACTTGCAATTGGCATCTGAAGTGCAAGAGAGTCTTAAGGAACTAACCCCTTACCCTGTGGAATCTGATGTTGTCTCTGGGTAAAGAGTGACAGAATTGAGTTAAATTATAGGATACCCAGCTATTGTCAGAGAATTGCTCCTCCACACATAATGTGAACCAGAATTATTAGAGGTCATCCTTGGGCTCCAGAGTGATGAGCACAACACAAGTACCCTTCATTTGTCAAAGCTTGGTTAGTCCATCAGGGGAACTGGCTGAGTGCTTGAGAACAGATCAAAATATTGATGAAGTAAGTTGAGGCAATGAAGTAATTAAAACAGGGGGGAAAGGAGCAAGCATTTCTGAGCACGTTATGGACACTTATGTATGTATATCTTATTTAATATTCACAAAGCCCTTTGAAATCTTCATTGTCAAAGATGAGAGAAAAGAAACTTTGAAGAGCAGATGTTTACTCAGCTCGGAAGGGCAGAGCTTGAATTCAAATGCAGATTTAGTTGGCTTTGACCCCTGTGCTCTCCTAATGGTAATAGGGCTTTGGGCAATGGAGTCTTTTAGGATTTGTGTTTGTTTAGGAAATGAGGACAAAAGTGAGAATCATGAGCTGAGAGAGAATGGCCATGGATCTGCGCTGATGTTTGAGAATATGAGGCATCTATAACCATTACCACAGTCAGACTTGTAGAACATTTTGATTATCACTAAAAGAAACACCCCACCCATTAGCAGTCATTCTCTTCCAACACTCCAACCCAAGGCAACCATTTAATGTATTTCTGCCTCTATTGATTTGAGTATTCTGGACATTTCCTTTAAATGGAACCACGACATGAGGCTTATTGTGACTAGCTTCTTTCATTTGGCCTGTATTCAAGTTCATCCATATTATATAGCATGTATCAGTACTTCGTTCCATTTTATAGGTAAATATTCCATTGTATGAATATTTCACATTAGTTTTTATCCATTCGTCAGTTGACAATACTTGGATTATATGTGCTTTTTTACTATTATGAATAATGCTATTATGAACAAGTATTTGTTTATAAGTTTTTTGTGTGTATATGAAAGTATAGTTTCAATTCTCTTGGGCATATAACAAAGAACAGAACTGTTGGTTTACATGTTAACTCTGTTTAATCTTTTGGGGAACTGGCAGACTATTTTCCAATACAGCCGCAGCATTTTACGTTTCTACTAGCAGTGTATGTGGATTCCAGCTTTTCCATACTCTTGCCAAAACTTGAATATAGCCATTCTGTGTGTGTGTAGTATTTTCTCCCTGTGGTTTTGACTTAACATTTCCCTAATGGCTAATATTTTTGAGCCTCTTTTCACGTACTTATTGGGCATCAATCTTCTTTAGATTATAGCTTGCTTTTAATGTTTATATGTAACAGTATGCATAAAGAACTGCTTTATGTGTGTCTGCTGTATAGTAGTCTAGTTTTTAGTATAGTAGCCTGATTTTAGTCTACTTTTTCCTGTTTTCTTAACCAAGATATTTCTCTTCAAGAATCACTGTAAATCTTAAAGAGTCTTTTAAGTCTTTACAGTTAATAATTTATCAGAAATTACTTAACTTTCAGTAACACAGGCTTGCACTTAAGCTCTTTTTAATGTGTTTAATTTTAAGGTCTGTTAACTGTATAACTTATAAATAGTAATTAAAGATGGACCTCAATATCAACTAAACACATCTACTTGCAGTTACAAAATTGTTATTTAGTGAAATTTTACATGACCTTTGTACAGATTGAGCTAAAGCAGTAGCAGTTATTACCTACATCAGTTGCAGTAATATTTTGCACAGAAATAATTGGAAAACTTCAGCTCACCCCTTTTAAAACCTTCCAGAAAATGGATACACCTTATATAATAATAATGATGATCCTTATTTATTGTTTATTCAGTACGTACCTAATATAATGCTAGACACTTTACTTCAGCTTTTACAAGTTAATATTTATAAAGAACCTATAAAGTAGATATTATTATTCTAATTTTACAATTGATGGGATTGAGATTCAGAGACATTAACTTATTCTTTAATGCCACACAAACCTTAACTATTATGTGCCTCCATTCTGTAATGTCTTCCTTTCTTCTGACAATCCAAATTAACTATTTTAGCACACCCCAAATTCAATATTGTTCATATAGACTTCCTTAACAAGGTAATCCACAGAATCATAAAACTTATGTATTCAGTAGAAGCTTCATTGAGCCTTTTATTAGGTACCAAATGCCACTTATATGCTGTGGACAAAAAAGTGAATAAAACATCATGACTGCCATGCTGGTATAAGAGATAAACTTGAAAGAAGTGTGAAAACGGAGAAAGTGTATTGCTATCAGAATAAAGTGGAGGATCATTTTAAGCTCCAGGAAAGCAAGAATCTATGCTTGCTTTATTTTTCCTTCTATCACTCATGCCTACCCAGGGCCTAGCAGAGAGTGGGTACAATAAACTCATCCTGATTTGAATTGAATTAAAAAAAAAAAAATCCCAGTGGTATTAGAAGGGATTGATGCTGATGAATTTGTGTTCAGTATCAAAGAATAGATTTGGGGCCATGAAAGGTGAAAACAGGGAAGGACACTCCCCCAAAGGAGGACCAAAAAATAGGCAGAGCCTCAGAGGAGTGAGTGTGAGATCTTGTTCTGAATGGCTGCAGCAGAAAACTCTTTCGACCAACCAGGCAAAGGTGAGGCTGCCAAAGGTATCTGTTGTGGTCAGTTCAGGAAAGGTCTTGTGTGTCAGTTTTGGGGTTTGGGTTTTGTCCTAAAAGGAATGGGGAATTGGGGAATTAAGCAGAAAATTATGAAAGATGGTTCTATGATTTAACAAATCGTCCCAGCAATCCCGTAGAAGACAGATTTAGAATGGGAAAATGGTTCAGGGAAACTGAATGGTAATTGTTTTAGCTCTGCTGATAATAAAATATCATGGATAGGGTAGCTTAAACAACTGATTTTTTTCTCAGTTTGGGTGGCTGAGAAGTCCAAAATCAAAGTGATGGCAGATCTAGTTTTAGGTGAGGGCCCTCTTCCTGGCCTGCAGATGGTCACCCTCTTGCTATGTTCATTGAGGAAACTGGTGTTCTTCCTCCTCTTATAAGAGCACTAATCACATCCTAGAACTCAATCTTCATGATATCATTTAAACCTAATTACCTCCTCAAAACCTTACCTCCTGGTACCATCACTTTGGGGGTTGGGGCTTCAACATATGAATTATATGGAGAACACATACAGTCTACCACAGGAATTTTTTACACTACTTTAGAAAATTATAAAGACCCAAATATATAAGATGAATTAAAGAATGTTAAAAGACACATAGACTTAAGAGAAGTGGGTGACTAACCATATGTAAGTTTTTATAAGGTTTCTAGCTAACTTGTTGATGTGACTAACATTTACCTAAGTAAATCATAATAAATTAAGTATTTCATTTTTGTTTTTGTGTTTGGGGGTAAAGATTCATGTGAAAACAATGAGCTTAGCTTAGAATTTAAGATTGTTATGGGACATACAGTTATAGATATGTAATTGAAATTTCTGCTTTTCTAATCAATCAATGAACAGATATGTATTTTAGACTTAAAGTTTAACTTTGAATCAGGCATTTTTTTTCTCAGAATATTCATTTTATTATATATATTGAGTTCTGAAATAGGGTGAAAAAAATTTTTTTAAAGATTTTATTCATTTGACAGAGATCACAAGTAGGCAGAGAGGCAGGCAGAGAGAGAGGAGTAAGCAGGCTCCCTGCTGAGCAGAGAGCCCAATGCAGGGCTCCATCCCAGGACCCTGAGATCATGACCTGAGCCGAAGGGAGAGGCTTTAACCCACTGAGCCACCGAGGCTCCCCATAGGGTGAAAATTTCTTAAGGGGAAGACTTAAGATCATTTTTTATGGTCTTTATAATACCTCTAGAAACCAATATATCTTTAGAAATGCCTGCTGAAGTAAGAAGTCTGAGCTTCTTTAATGTAAATAATACTAAGATATTAATTGGTCACATTTGTACAATGCTTTGTGGTTACAAAACATCTGCAACATTTATTATCACATTAGGAATTCAGTTTTTGCAACAAACTCATGTGTTAAGTGGACCATGTATTATTCCCTATTGTAAGAGAAAAAATATATATGGATTTATATAAATATTTATATGAATGCATAAACATATATTCATATAAATATATAAATGGACATTGCAAATATAAGGGTTTTATGCCCTATTAAAGAAGCAGAATGAAACCTTAAGGCCATGTCTTCTGCTTCCTGTGTATGTATTATTTCCTTTATTAGCTTTTGCCTCTCTAAGATTCCTGTAATGTATTTTTCTCCATTCTTTTACCCTCCTACATATCAGAGACATTTCATTTTAAGAATGACTCATAGTGTAATCTTTGTGATGCCATTTTAAATGGCAATTAAACTCAACACATGCACTAACAATGAAGCATATTAAATGATTGTACTGAAAAATAAAATAGGAATGACCAAGTCTTTGTATGTGCAGGCACTGAAAACTACACAACTCATGACACTTCGAACTATTGATAATGAGATAAAAACAACTTTTATGTATGGTCCTTCTGAGAAAATTATGCACCTTAAAATCAGTGAATAGAGTATACCATATTTTCTTCTAGCCCACTACCATATTCAGAAATTACTCTTTCCAATTAAAAAATTTTGTCCATCAGAAGGATAAAACAAAAAGGAGGGTAGGGATGGGGGTATAAAACAACAACAAAAAAAGAAGATTGTGTTTGTGCTGTTTTTGATTGAAGAATATATTTGTATAAACTGCAGGAATGCTAGTGACATCATAATGGTGACACAGGTGGTTCCTGACTTTAGCCCCTCTCACAAGAAGACCATCTAGCAACTATCCATACACAGAACACCATTGTGAAAAGGCTAAGAGGTATAGCTGAAACACCCCCATGGACCACAGAGACCAAGAAGGGCCACCTTAGAAGGATGGAGGAATAACTACATGGTACCTCATTGCTTCTCTACTAGGTTGGCACGGAGCAGCACTGAGATGCCCCTGCCCAGGCCTATGGTATCTCCAGTGGGAAAGGAGAGCCCAAGGTGGACATATAGTTCCCCCAGTGATATAGGGAGCTTCTTCAGAGGCCCACTCAGGCCTTGCCTTATTGGGACCACTGGGGGAATCACCAGTAGGGCTGAACCACTGGGGATTGCAGATAGAGTTGGAGAGGGGGCCAGGGCTTATAACAACTAATGCATAGATATTGGCAGAAGGCACGTTTGCTCATTGTGTCACCTGAGTGGAGATCACAGCCAGCAGCTCTGTCTATCTCTTGAGCCACTTTCATGGCCTTTTTGGTCAGGGAGCTCACTTGGCTCTTATGCCTGCTTTGGATCCATGTCACTGGGTCTTACCAGCTGGAGCCCATTCTACTACCCTACCTGGACAACGAAGCAAATTTTCAGGCCCATCAAACTCCTCAGCATAGATTTTACTCCTGCCCATTCAGGAAGCCTTGCCAGAGAACCCTGGTGTCTTCAAAACTCCTTTTATGGCCTCACTTAGGCAGGGAGCCAAACCAGCAGACCATCCCAACTGTGGAGCATAATCAGAAAGCCTAAACAGTGATCCTCACCTTGATCCATCCCAAAGTTCTGCCGGGCTGTGTAGCTCCCCTTAAAACCCCACCCAGCAGCAGAGCATACATACTGCCCTGACTGATTGCTGAACACAGCATTTGGATTTATACAAGTAGGACTATCAGCTAGTGGTTCCACCGAATTATAGAGTAGACTAAAGTCCCATCCCAATGCAGGATACAGCTAGAAGCCCCTCCCAACAAGAGAGCCTAGCTAGTAACCTTACACAGACACAGAGCACCCCCACCAACCTATCTGATTGCTAAACCCAGCCTGTGCCCCATCCCCAACTTCAGGACAGAGCTTGTTACCCCACCTGAGCATGGAGTCCATGGCAGCAGCTTATAGGAGAGTACAACCTGGGACACACCTGACCATGAGTGATGGAAGAGCCAAGCCTGTAACCCTCCCCAACAGCAAAACCACTCATACCACCTCCCAGGGAACACAGCCTTATACAATGCCGTATGTCAATTACATTTCATTAAGTGGTAAAAAAAAATAAAATATAGGATGTCTAAGTTCTACTGTTTTGCGGCATATAATTGTAGTTTATTTCCTGGTTTCCCATGGCTCTAAGGCCCTGGCTATTACCTTTACTATTTATATTTGGCAGAAGGAAATTTCTGACATGGATTGATGAACCATAGCTCATAGCTTATTTCCCTCCCCTACCTTTCTCATATAGTTGGAGAGCTATGAATGGTTTTCACATGTTTACATTTTTAAGTGATGGGGAAAAATGCAAACTGAGAGTACTATTTGGTGGTATGTAACTTTTATGACATTCAGGTAATTTTAATGTTCATAAATAAAATTTTATTGTAACAAAGTGCCACACATTTGTTTACATACTGTCTATGACTGCCTTTGTACTACAAGGCAGAGTTGAAGTAAAGACCATGTGCCTTGAAAACTTAAACTTGTCTTTTCCAGAAAAGAGTTTGTAGATAGCTGCTGTATGTCAGTTTTTTATGACCTTTGTTGGATTTGAGTGATAGTTTGGAATTTTTAAATTTTTCTGTTTTCAAATTAGGGAAAGTACCCCCCCTTCAAATTCATACTTATTTTTGTCCAGTTTTGCTCATTTCAGTTGATGAAGTATGTCATTGTGATCTCTCTCTCCTCTATCTTGCTCAGAACTCATAGTTGTAATTTTCTAAATAGACTAAAATTACCATAATCACTTCCTCTTTGACCCAAGAGATATTTAGAAGAGCTTTTATCTTTCTGGATATATACATATATATGTTTTGGCTTCTTTACTCTTTTATTATTAATCTGATACATTTTGCAGTGAATTCAGAAAATCTGAGGTATATGATTTATAACCCTGTGAAAATAATATATGATCTTTTTTTGAAAACAATCCAGGAGTTTGAAAAGACTATAGATTTTCAGTGATGTGCAACATTAGATTTATATATTCATTATATGCTTTATGATTACCAAATGCCTTTTATCCTTACTTAATTTTTGCCTAATTTATCTCTCAAAGGTAGAGGGTGTTTATGTTTCTGAGTAAACATTTTAATAACACAGGTTTAAATACATAAAGCATTTAAAAACTCCATTCAGCATAAGTTTTAAAAAACCTTAATCTGTACCAGATAAAAAATGAGTCTCTGCTCTCTTGAAGCTTTCATGATGGGAAATATTTTATGGACAGCAAAACAAAATAAAATGAATGCCACATTTATTACAGTGTAAAATTTCATTACAATTTTTCTAACTATTAAGAAGGAGAAATATAAGATACTATAGATACACAATAAGAAAATTTTACTTTATGTGGCAAGCAAGGACTTTTTCTCCTTTGCTTCTGTTTTAGATGGTATTTAATGTATGATTTCCTAGGCAGTGTGTATATTGAGAATTAAAGAGTGAAAATTACAGACTGGAGAAAAGCAAAAGTGTGAAGGCCTTCAGTGAAAAAGGAGCAAGAAAAACAAATGAAAAGGAGATAAATAGGGTTAGATGGAAAGAAAGAGGAAAGAATGACAGGAGGCACACTACTCTGCCTGAATGGCAGACTGAGGATTCTGAATTGTTTCCTCAGAGCAAGGGAAGAATTTTAGGCAAGGAACAACAGGATCCTCTTTTTTCCCCCCATCTAAATAGATTTGTTTCCTTTAGTGTGGAGAGGATGGGCAAGATATTGGGGATAGGAAGAAAATTTAGGAGGCTAAACTCTATGACGATTAATAAATTAATGTGAAATGTTGGGGTCTGGGAGCAAACAGCCAAGAATTCTTGAGACATCTTGGGTGCAAAAAAGTTGGTTTTATTAAAGCATAGGGACAGAACCATGGGCAGAAAGAGCTGCACTGGGATTGTATGGAGTGACTGATTAAAAACTTTTAAGTTGGGAGGGGCTTAGGGATATCTGTAAGTCTCTAAGGAATTTGTAAGCAAGGTTTATAGGACCTTCAGGGGCTAGCTGCTGTTATGATAAGGTCATTTACTACTGTCTAGTAAACTCTTAGTCATGAGACCCTTCAGATGTATATCAGTGGGCCATATGTTTGGAGGATGACTGCTAACATATATCTTGGGAAAGTAGAGAGTAAAGGAAGTTTCCAAAGGGATTTTTACATGTTAAAGAAAACTTACAGGATCCTGGAGGTTGAGCTAATGTCAAACTAAGGTTGCCTTTTGCCTGTAGCAAAGTGTTAACATTGAGGCAGGTGAGTTCCTTGAGCAAGGTCCCCCTGCCTCTCTTAAGTACTTGTCAGTAGGCTGCAAAGGAAATCTAATTTTTTCTACATTTCTCTTGCCTTTGTTCTCCACATGAAAATGATTTATTCTTCCACTATTTACATATGGGAGGTTTTTGTGGTATCTAAATGTGGTGTCTGTCCAATCGGATGGGGGCCCCTAAATGTGGGGCAATGATGAGGTAGAATCTGGTGGTGTGGATCGTGAAAAGATTCACCCAGGGGAAAACAAAGGAGACAGAAGTTTATTGAATACAACGCATGGAGCAGTGGTTGGAACAGCAAAGGAGATGCTGTCTGTAAGGAAGCAATGGTGGGGACTGTATTTAAAGCTGGAAGGTGAGGAGGGATGGGTTGTATGGAACTTTCCATTTTTTGGTAGCTGTGCCTCGTTGTAAGTAACCCATTGGTCAGTTAGGGCCTGTGGATATTTTGAGGTGGTTTGTCCAATGGGCCTGTCTATATTCAGCCAGGTGGTTGCTGGGGCCCATTTGCCTTATCAAGTTTCCATTGCTCAAGTCTATTGTCTAAAAGTGGCCTCTACAGTTTTTACTGTTTCTGTTTGTGAACTTGAAATCTACCCATTTTAAAGTTAATATTATGATCACTTTTTTGTTGTTTTTCTGTGCATCTCTAGTGAGTTTGCCCTGACTTTTCTGTCCATTTGTCTATACCTCCAGATATATCAGTATTTCGTTAAAAAGTGTATTGTTTTTGATTGTATATTTTTATTTTATGCAAATAGCCTTGCACTATTTATCTCATTTTCTTTTGTGCTTCTAACTACTACTTAACCCTACATAATATACATCTATTTTCTTCTACATCTTTACTCTCCTAATTATGTACAACCAGGACACTTCAGACTCCCCCAAATCATACATAAGGCTGTAATCACCTTGGTTATGTCTGTCCTTTGATGGAACTGTGTGACCTTTTCTTTGTGACCATACATCATCCACAATGAATTTCAGACACATCATGTATTTGCCTGTCTCTGGGCTGTCTGCTCTGGACTACCTTATGTAAGAAATGAATGAGGATTTTTATATTGCCACAGTGCACCAACACTTAACATTATTCAGTTTCCTCATTTTAAAAATGTCTTTGGTATAAATGATAATTTTAAAAAATCATTATAAAATTTTCAAACATACCTAATAATACAGAGGAGACTAAAATGGATTTCTTTCAGTTAATAGTTATTAAATTTTCTTTACTCGATTTAATTTTTTATCATTTTGCTGAAATACTTAATTCAAATCTTGGTATCCTAGTTTTCTTTTGCTGCTATAACAAATTACCACAAATTTAGAGGCTTAAGTTGGCACAGATTTATCTCCTTACATTTCTGGGAGTCTCAAGCCCAAATTTGATCTCACTGGGTTAAATCAAGGTGTTGGCAGGTTTGCATTCCTTTCTTTTCTTTTCTTTTCTTTTCTTTTTTAAGATTTTATTAATTTGGGGCGCCTGGGTGGCTCAGTGCGTTAAAGCCTCTGCCTTCGGCTCAGGTCATGATCCCAGGGTCCTGGGATCGAGCCCCGCATCCGGCTCTCTGCTCAGAAGGGAGCCTGCTTCCTCCTCTCTCTCTGCCTGCCTCTCTGCCTACCTGTGATCTCTGTCAAATAAATAAATAAAATCTTAAAAAAAAAAAGATTTTATTAATTTATTTGAGAGAGGGAATGCTCTGAGGAGAATCTATTCTCTTCCCTTTTCCAGTTTCTATAGGGCCTATGTTCCCAGGCTTATCATCTCGTTCCATCTTCAAAGCCAGCTATGGATGGTTGAATCTTTCTCACATCACATCATTGACAATGAGTGTTCTACCTCCCTCTCTTATGTTTACAATACCCTTGTAATTATGTTGTACCCATTCAAATTATATAGGATAGTATCCTTATTTTAAGGTCACCTGATAAGCAGCCTTAATTCTATCTGCAACCTCGGCTCCCTTTATGTATTGTAATGTAACATATTCACAGGTGCTAGAGATTAGGATGTGGACATCTTTGGGAGAGTGGCCATTATTCTGCCTCACACTTAGGTATCGTCAATTAGTGATTCATCTCTAAAAATTAAGGACATTTTGCTCTATATTTATAATACCAGAATACCAGAATGATGTCTAACAAAGTGTTTGGGTTTTCATTTTGTTTTTGTTAATCAGGATCCAAACAAGGTCTATTTGCTATATTTGATTATTGTTATATCATTCAAGTATTTTTAAATGTAGACTAACCTCACTACACCCATTTTTTTAAATGCAATTGATTTGTTGAAATATCCAGTCCATTGTCCTGCAGAATTCACTTTATGAATTTGTCTCCTGAGGGTGAGGTATTTTTTGTATTTCTTTTAAACCTCAAGCTAGATCCAAAGGTCAAAACAGATTCAAGCTTAACATTTGGTGAAAATATTTGTCATCTGGTCCTATATATTTCACATTGTGTCACATTAGAAGGCCCATATCTTCTTTCTCTTGTACTGAAGGGAGATTTCAACATTCTTTCTTAATGTTTGAGATTTGCCTACTGCTAGTTTGCATGGAATTTCATTACCTCTTCTTTGGTACTGTTGGAAATCCTGGGGGATTTTTAAAGTATGATCCACTCAGCTGTTATCTGTGGTGTATTTATTTATTTATTTTTTCTAAGATATTCATTATGGCCATAATTCAATTAGGCACTTCTATCCTTCTCTTAATTTGGTTTCATCTACACTGCATTTTTAGAAGGCTTGTTTACAGTTTTTAGTTGGTTAGCTGGTGCTCTTTCCTATTTTCCAATGCTGTTATAGAATTCCTTATTTATTTTTATACTGCTTTTTACATTTCACTGGGAATTTGTGAGGAAAGATGACCTAAGTTGGATACATTTCTCATTTTTTTTAATTTCCCATGATATTATTCATAGAGACAGATGACATAATCTGATTTTACTATCTATTGATTAAGAGAAAATACAGAAAAAAATGACAGTATGATTTTTAGTAACTTTTAAATGCATGTGAAACTTATTAATCAAAATATGGAATTCATTTGCATTTTTAAAATAGCAGTTCAAGTATGTACTAGATATATATTTTAATATTCTGCTAATGTCTAATACATGTGTGGATTCATGAACTTTTTGCAATTTATGACCCCTCCCTAGGAGACTATAGACTTTAGAGTAGAAACCAGGGCTTTAAGGAATATGACTTCCAATTTGGAATTTCAATGGGACTTATTATCTGAATTAATTCTTAATCCCTAGGCTATAAAAGTGCAATTGAAAATTAGCACTTTAATGCTTAAGTGATTCATAGAATGAATTACCTTTTCAGCAGCTGAATGTTACCCTAGGGGTATAAAATATTTACTGTGGTTTCCCAAATTATCCATGTTTTATCCATAAAGCACTCTATATTAAAAAAAGGATTCATTTCATTATTCAATAAATAATTATTTTTCTTTGACCATATTTTTTTTGTTGTTAATGTTTTTATATGTTGGGGATATAGCAGTAAGGAGAAAATAGATACTTATTATGTTCTTGCATATGGAGTTTGTAGTTACTTCTGTGAAATTGGATCTGATCTTCGTTCTATTAACTAGGATAAGATAGGGATAATTTTTGCTTTGAGGACAATTCTATTTGGTATGAGTATAGAGAAAGGCTGTATATTTATTATGATTTGGTTATCTGTAAATAATAGAAGACACTAAATGAACAGTAGCTTAACTAAGTAAGGAGTTAATTCTTGTCTCCTGGAGGTCATCAATCCAGTTTCTGATATGGCTCTCTTCCTTCTTAGGGACTTAAATTGTCAGAGTTCTATAAGGGAAGCAGAAATATTACTAGTTTTGATTGAGGGATACGTAATAGGAATTAGATATCGCATAACTTTGGAAAGAGCTAGGAAGTCAAAGTCTAGGAGAGAGTTGGGATTTTTCTCCAAGCAGTCAGTCTGAGAAGCCAGCCATGTCCAGAGGCTAAAGGTGTGGTGAAGATAAAGCTTGTTTTATCTTTTTGTTTCTGTGTGTTACCTTCTCTGTGGGTCTACTTCCAGGCTTCTCTTGGAGGACCTAGAGTTGATCTTGGTTAACAGGGTCACCATTTGGAAAGAAGGTCTGGACACAGAACAGAGGGACAGTGAAAGCAGGAACCCACTGGTACCTTTACATCTGCCTATCACAGTATTTGACCTTGGTGACCATCAGAGAATAATGGCTGTTACCTGAATGCCATCTCCCAAATGTCTTGCAAATTCTTCTTTTGGAAAACTCTAACCTGGAACCTTACAAAGAATATGATTCTGGATGACTACACCAAGTGTACATAGTCCAAACTACCCAAGGTTTAAAAAAAAAAAAAAGCCCAGCCAGGCGCTCAAAAGTAAAGGCAGGCAAGCAGAAAATATTCATTTGGTTGGTAAGGAGTCATATAGGCAAGCGGTCCATGTAAGTCCAATAGTGTGAGAGAACTTTGGGAAGTGAGATTGAGAAAGTAAATCCGTCCAAATTATGTGAAATATTAGCAGAAAGCAGGGCATGTTGAAGATAATTTAGAGGTAAAATGTAGCTAAAGAAAATGTTGAATATTGGAATAACATTTTAAATCACTTTATAAGACTTGGTAATTTCCAGGGCACCTGGGTGGCTCGGTGGGTTAGGGCCTCTGTCTTCGGCTCTGGTCATGGTCCCCGGGTCCTGGGATCCGGCCCCATGTCGGGCTTTCTGCTCGGCAGGGAGCCTGCCTTCCCCCCCCCCCCCCCCCCCCCCCCCCCCCCCTTCCTACTTTTGATCTCTGTCAAATTAATAAATGAAATTAAAAAAAAAAAAAGACTTAGTAATTTCCGGTTTGCCTTTCCCTTTTTATCTTTATTTTATATTATTGGAAAAAGAACCAAACAACCTGAATTTAGGACTGTTTTGCCTTCTTTAGACGCATATGCTATCTGGATGAGTTTAGGGAATGAACACTGAAGTGTGTATTGGACAGTGATGGAGTGTGTGTTCCTAATGCATTTGGCAAGTACTCTGAGGGAAATTACTTTGTTCTTATTCAGACAGATACGATCGTGTTCTCCCTAAATAAAATGCCTATAACAAGTCATTTCTATGTGAGGAAGAGGGATGGTCAGTATTGAATAAGAAACAAACATTGTTGAGATTTATTAGGATGGTGGTTAAGCTGTGAAGAGACTCACAGTGGTGCAGTTTTTTCCTTGGTAGCTCAGCTGAATTTTGCATTCAGAGAACTAGTTGGCTGTATTCATATCTATTCAAGGATGCTGCATCATTAGGAAAATACCTACAACTCCTAGGAGAGGAGGGATAGAAAGAAGCTTGCAATCTAAGAACTAGGGCTAAAAAAAGCAGGTCTCATAGGAAATGCCATTAAAAGAAAATATCCTCCAGTAAAACTGTCTTCTTTCCCACAGCCATCTGACAGCATTCCATATTGTAATTTCTGTAATATCCTACAAAGTAGACAGGAATCTAGTAGATAGAGCTTCTACCTGTGAATGCTAGGAAAATATGCAACTTAAATCACTCAGTTTTTCACCAGAGACTTCTAGTTGTCTCACAATGTCTTCTCCCTTTCTTCAATAGAAAAAGAGCCTGAAAGTTGATAGCTGGGCACATATCTGCCTGAAGACTACATTTTCCAACTTACCTTAGAGCTTGATGTGGTCATGTAACTAAGTTCATTTGAGAAAGTGAAAGCAAAAGTAGTGAGGGTGATTTTCAGCATGTGTGCCTCCCCACCAAGGTTGATGATGTATTCTTTTCCCTTCATTTCACCTTCTGGTCAGGTGCAAATGCAGGTATATCTTAGACCAAGAGGTTTTGTTAATAATGAATGTCAATCATACAAGTAATCATACCTTTAAAAGAAGACTGGATTCCTGCAGTAGGTGACCATATTGCCACTGCTCCATAAGTGGGTGGAATCCATTTCTCATCTCCTTGAGTGCGGGCTGGCCTTTCATTTCTTATAACTAAGACCTTGTGGTTGAAGTGACTCTGTTTAACATCTAATACCAAGCTGCAAAAAGACTCAGGTTTCAGCTTTTGCACTTTTGTGATGCTCTTTGTTAGAAACCAGTTGTCATAAAACAAACCTTATTACCCTGAAACCACTGTTCTTTGAGAAAGCACAACATAGCCATGTTAGAGGCTACATGGAAAGAGATGCTCAGCCAACTCCTAGCTGTTTGAACTCCCTCATAGGAGGCACAAAACATGTGAGGGAGGAGGAACACCTGGGACATTCTATCCCTAGCATATACCATGCCATGAGAAACAGAAGAACCACCAAACTGAGTCCAATCCAGATTAAAGAATTATGGGAAATAATAAAATTGTTGTTGCTTTGAGCCAGTAAATGTTGAAGTGGTTTGTTATGCATCATAGATAACTGAAACACTCTATTTTATTCTGCTCATATGATATAACAAGACCTGTTTCATCACAGATGATGATGGCAACCCTGTCTTTCTCCCTCCTGACCTCAGATCTCAGGTTTCTCTCCTTGTTTTATACTGATGCATGAAACTATGCAACTTACACACTGATCCAGATATATGACAAATATTGATTTTTTTTACAAAAGCATAAATGGTTGATTGTACTGTTGAACTTTGCTGCTTGTAATTTTAAATTTAATTTGAATACATTTTAAAGATTATATTGGGAGTATCAAATAGATGTCTTTACTGTTAATGATATCATGGTTTTTATTGTGTGTATTCCTACTTCCTTAATTACTGGGAAGTAAGTGTATTGAACACAATAACCTTTTAATGATTCTGACACGTTCTGTAGAAATGACCCAAATATAACACTTTGCTGTCTAATATTTTATATGTCTTAAAGCTTTAAAGTTATGTTTTATCTTAACATATCAGATGAATGAAATATGCCTCGTATTATTATTGCTATTGCTGTTCTTATTTTAGTCTTTGTTATTGCATTATTTTTTTCCCCATCTTAGAAATTCTTTTTTGTGCCTCAATAATACTGACTCATTTTAAGTGCAGTCTCTTCATGCTTTAGTCTTTTCTGTCTGCTCCATGGAGAAGCAAGGATATTAAGGCATCAACAGTGATTTCCTCCGTAGTTCTATAGAAGTAATGAAATCATCACATAATAAGGAAAGAAATATACATCAAATGAACGTTCAACAGTGTATCACAGTTAAATGTAACCAGTGTCTTTAAGGAAAGAATACCCACATTTTTAAAAAATAGCATGGAATTTGTCCTCCATCCTATTCCTTATGGAGGACAAATTCCATTTTTTAAAAATGTGGGTATTCTTTCTTTAAAGACAGTGGTTACATTTAACTGTGATACACTGTTGAACATTAGAGACTATGGACTCCGAGAAGTAAACAGAGGGCTTTAGAGGGGAGGGAGGTGGAGAGATGGATTGGCTGGGTGATATGTATTATGGAGGGCACATATTACATGGAGCACTGGGTGTTGTATGTAACATTGAATCTTGGAACACTATATCAAAAACTAATGACGTACTGTATGGTGACTAACATAACGTAATTTAAAAAATGGAATTCGTAATATAATATTTAATGTCCCAAGTCTTTTAAAAACCTACGCTTTTGATTTTAAATGCTCTCCTTTGTGTTCTTCATTAAAATAATAATGAGAAAAAAAAACCTTCCAAACCATTTATTTAAATTGCATTTAAGGTTCAGGTGCTGTATGAGACATTTCCTATATAACACTACTGAATAATATACTTTTTTGTAGATATGGGTATTGACATTAAAAAATTTATAAGGACTATAGAGACTCTTTTTGTTCAAATCTTGTAATTTATAACCCAAAATTTTATAGCCTGATAAAAATGGCAGTCTTTCATAGAAGCACATAGGCAGAGAAATCTACTCAACTTCCTGTAGAAGTTCAGGTTCTCATTAGCTAATATTTGAAGCATTCTATTCTGAATATAACTTTTAACTTCTTTTTTTAAAATATTTTTTAAATTAATTTATTTATTTGACAGAGAGCG
This sequence comes from Enhydra lutris kenyoni, assembly GCF_002288905.1. Lineage (NCBI taxonomy): Eukaryota > Metazoa > Chordata > Mammalia > Carnivora > Mustelidae > Enhydra > Enhydra lutris. The sequence continues at coordinate 30,807,615 of NW_019154102.1, forward strand.
ATCACAAGTAGGCAGAGACGCAGGCAGAGAGAGAGAGAGAGGAGGAAGCAGGCTCCCTGCCGATCAGAGAGCCCGATGTGGGACTCGATCCCAGGACCCTGAGATCATGACCTGAGCCGAAGGCAGAGGCTTAACCCACCGAGCCACCCAGGCACCCCTAACTTTTAACTTCTAATTATATCTCCTAAGGACTGTATTTGTCATATCACATGTACCACACATAACTACTAGTGTCATCCTCTCAAAAGCCCTCATTCTATTATATCATTGTCCACTGGCAAACTAATTCCTCATACCAAGACAATCAAAGTCATAAGTACTAGTCTGTTATTAAAGATTACATAATAACTGTCCTCATTTTGAAATACTGTTTTCACTAATTAAAAAAAAAAACACTCTCTGATGAAGAATGGTCAAAATGATACCTTGTGTTTCACATCATTTTTAACTTTTAAAATCCCTTGAAAGGTCTTATCTTCATTTTTAAATATGCCTAATAATTGTATTGATTATCAAATAAGGCTCTTTTTATACCAATACAGATGCCCACTGTCTTTTGAGGTCCAGCTAATGATAAACCCCTTATCATAAAGTGTTCATTGATCGTAACAACCCTTTTCACTTACCCTCCTCTCTACATCTAGAGTTTTTATTTGCTCATTACTTGAAACTTATTCAACATTGCCTTGATCTAAGATCTTTTTTCTCATTTATTCTAAAATTATATCCTCAAACTGGACTTCAGGCTTTTTTGTTTTTTCTTTTTCTCTCTTTCTCCTCTTTTTTTCAGAGGAAGTATTACTAAACCACATTTATATTTTTTATCATAGGGTCTGGGACAGTTTAACAAACACTGTTAAATAATTAGTGAGTATCTTACCTTTGAAAAAAGAAAGAGATCAAGTGAAAAAACTAAAATAAAACAAACAGGTAAACAATTAACCTGGAGATAAAACCAATTTAAATTAAAAATAATAATCCCTGTTGTTTTTTGAGGTATACTGTGAACTGAGTTTTTTGCAAAGTACTTTGTATACACTTTCTCATACAGCTAATTAAATATATCTATAATAAGCATAACATATATAAATTTTAAGTATAATTTATATAAATTACTTATATATAATTATATATTACCTATAAATACTTATGTTAAGTATATGTTATAAATTATATATATTATAAATTTCCTTGAAATAAACTGTATTTAAAAACCTTGGAATCTAGGTAAATTTGAGATTTATGAAACAGAATTTAAATTCTCAGAAATCCATACCTTCTGGTAAGGATTCCTTTTTTATTTATTTGAAAATGATTTCTTAAAATAGAGCCTCTCTGAGCAGATGTCAGAGAATGAAACAAGGAAGGAAGACACATGGAGACATGGGGAGCCAAACAACACAATGACTGTGCTACTTAGATTATGATGTCAGATGTGCTAACCTTCTCCTTAAATTCCGTTTTCTTGTTGTGGTCTCAGCATCAAGTGAAAACAGAATTCCTATTTAATTTGTTTCTCTCCCAGAATCAACCTATCTCTAAATCTTGCCAAGAGGCACTCATTTGCAAAGGATGGTGCCCTCATCTTCCTTGTTTCTTGGCTTCCATGTCTCCTGATCAAATTCTTAAAAGTTATTTTAATATAACTTTATGTCATACTATTTGCTTTCTTTAAATCCACTTTGGTTCCCCAGTCGTCAGCACTTCTACATCCTTAGGCAATATATTTTCCTAAAAGAGCACAATAACCAACATTTTCTAACCCTTTTGTGAGTTCCTCAGGACTATAAATTCATTATAATGGAGTAAGTGAACGCTTGCATCTCATGTCCATATATACCCCACCAAAATATAGATGTGCTGATTAACACATAATACAAATGTGTTATGTTCCAAATAGCCACCCAGAGGAAAGAATGTGCATTTGATTTTATTGCTCAGCATTATGCAAGATGAAAGGGGCATGTGTGTATAATTAAAAAGCAGCAAATGTCACTGACTTTGTGGTCAGGAGGCTAGCTTAAAAAAAATTCAGGCAGTTGTGTATTTTGTGACCTTGTCTACCTGCCAAAAATGAAAGGATTGAAAATGAAACTGCTGAACTGGGAACAGAAAAACAAATCTTAGGCACAGCGATTTCTTTCTGGCACAGAAAGATCAATGCAGTACAATTTTAGGGGTGCAAAATAGCTACTATTCCAATTTTGTCTATTTTTCTGTTGATGTACTAGTTTCTGAGATTATCAGTTGAGAAGATCTGAGGTCTGGTTCTTTTTGACAGGGGCGTTTTAGTTTAGTGGCTCTGAGCACAGGCACAGAAGCCATTCTCCATGAATTTACATGTCAGCTCCACCCCTTCCTAGCTGTCTAGCTTTGAGAAGATTCTTAATCTCTCTGTACCTCATTTTCCTCATATTTAAACTAGATGTGAAAATGGCACCTCCCTCCTAGGATAGTTGTGAGGATGGAATGAGTGAATATATGCAAAGGGGATTAGAGAAGTGTCTGGCATGTAGTAAACCTGAATGTGTTAACTATTTAAAGATTTTTTTTTTTAGATTTTGTTTATTTATTTGAGAGAGAGAGTGTGTGTGAGAAAGCATGAGAGGGGAGGTCAAAGGGAGAAGGAGACTCCCCACGGAGCTGGGAGCCCAATGTGGGACTGGGTCCCAGGACTCCAGGATCACAACCTGAGCAGAAGGCAGTCGCTTAACCAACTGAGCCACCCAGGCACCCCCCGAATGTGTTAACTATTATGTTCAGTGTGATCCACCTCACCCAGGAATCTTTATCTCTCAGACATTCAGAGTCACCTTCTGTTCTTTTACATTCCTCATCAAAACTTGATCTCTAAAGTCTTTTGCCACATTGAAGAGAGAAAACCAAGAATTAACATCATATGTGGCCAGCATTATATGGGGTAGTTTAAATATACTTTTAAAAGTAATTATTATCATTATAGTTCCCTACATATGGATGTTTCATCCCCTTTACAGGTAAGGAAACTGAGGCTTGGGGAGGAAAAGTTATGGACATGATTACACAGTACAAGGCAGAACCTAGCATTTAGAACAAGTCTATTTAAATGCAAAGCCCACAATCTTTCCAAAATATCATGCTATGTTTTATTTTTCAATCAAGAAGCACTTGTATTTCAACCAATAGTTTATAAAATATTTTCATAAAATCATCTCAATTGATTCCTGTGAGAAATCTGGGGTTTATGTTGTTAATATATCACTTTACAACTGACAAAATGAAATTGATTGAGAAAGCAAGTTTACTAACTTTCTACAGACAGTAAATGGCAGAGAAAAATGCTAAGTTAGGATATCTTGATAATTTTTCTTATTATTTCTCCTGAATGGATTCATAATGATAGGCAGCATTCAAGTACTAACTTTGCTGAAAGAATGTACTTTTTTAGCAACTGGCTAATGGCCATGGTGTAAAAATCCAGTAGGGAAGTTTCAAGCAGCTGTCAATGGAGGCTAGTATGTGAGAGAAATAGAATTCCTGGAATCACATTTAATGGGTCATATAGCTTACCTCCTACCTCATCTCTCTGTTGATCAGCCCTGTAACTTGACAAATACACTAAGCTTAATATATGCTTTTGACAAGAATAAAAATTGCTTCTACTACTGCTGGAGGGGACAAATTATGGAATTGAAAGAACCAGGAATTCCAAGTCAACACTGAAGTTGTAAATTTTAGGAGGAAAACTGCAGAATGTAGGGGCATAAGTGGTATTTTTACCTTTTTTTTTTTTGAAGTTTTTCACTTCTAGATCTCTGTGCAACACAGATTTTTTTTTCTTCTATCACATGACTGTTACAATCAGAATAAAGGACTCATGAGAAGAGCCACAGTTTGCATATGATTTCATCAAGTAAGGGCAATCTCTGTGGAAATTGGTATTTTAAAAGAAGCTAGCAACCAAAGCATATTTCTCTAAAATAGAATACAGTGTCCACATAGAGGCAAGACTTGGAATGATGAGGAAATAACCTTCCAGAAATCTGGAATCCCATCCAGGATGGGAAATGGAAATACAATTTATCAGAGCATCTCAACTAATGTTGTTGCTAATTCATCTCTCAGAATAAAAGAATAGGGAGATGGCTAATCTGGATCTAATTCATGTCAGTGGAAACAAATACTAGGAAAGATTAGAGACAACTATTATGGCAATGCAGAGGACTGAGTATTTATGTATCCTCTCCCACAAATTCATATGTTGAAGTTCAGATCCCAGGATGATAGTATTTGGAGGTTGGGCCTTTGGGAGATAATTAGGTCATGGAGGTGGAACCCACATGAATGGGATTAGTGCCTTTATTAGACATGTGAGAGGTGATTGTTCTCTGCTCTCTGGCACGTGAGAATACAGGAGAAGATAACCATCTGCAAACCAGGAAGCATGTTCTTACCAGACACTTTGCTGGCACCTTGATCTTGGACAGTCCAGCCTCTAGAACTGTGAGAAGTACGTCTCTGTTGTTTAAGCTACCCAGTCTATGCTACTCTGTTGTAGCAGGGCAAACTCACTGGGATCGTCACATTGAAGGTCTTAGTAGCAAGTACAAAATTACACAAAAATTAAAAAAAAAAATGAATGGGGTGCTTAAAACATAATTTATATATACTTCATTACAGAGAGAAATTTTTAAAATCTTAAAGACATAATCACATGCCTTTCATCATCACCATCTGTTTATTGAACATCTTGTTTAAGAGATTTTTTTGAACTATTAGTTCAAATGGGAATACTAAAAAAATCCTTGTAGGATATGTTATTTTCCTCATTTTACAGAGAAGAAATCTAAGACTCACAAGGATTATGGGGCATGTTTAAATTTATATGCATGAGCATGAGAATTGAACCCAGATACACATTAAAAGTCCTGATCTTCGTACCACACCAGCGAATGAGCTTCTTAAATCAATGATTGGCTCAGAGGGATGTGAAAAGTACTAAAACACTATGTAACAGCAGATTATCCCAGGAAAAATGGAAAAATTGGCTGAAGCACACATTCAAACATTGTGACAATGAAAATTATTGAGGTGGATTTTATCCATGGAAGGAAGTAAAGATAAATATTGCCAGAAGCCTAGAGTAAGGCTAGAGCCAGAATGAACTGAAGTTCATAAAATTTTGCACATTTAATTCAGAGAAGTTTTGCTTTTGTTGTTTTTGTTTGATTTTTCTTCTTGATTAATAAGGAGAAGTTGGAAGGGATAGGCCAGTTGTTTGTAAAGAAGAAAAAAACGATGCAACAGTGTAGTGTAAATAGAATAAGGTATAAGGCAGAAAGATAAAACTGCAACTTTGTTTTAATCTTCTCTTGCAAGAAGACTATACTAAAAGCTCAAAGGGGTAGCAAATTATGATAAACAGTGAGTTTAAATTCAAGATAATTTGGATATTATGAGAGTGTTCTAACTTTGTTTTAGTATGCAGACTCAGACAAAGGTTTGCGACTGCTAAATGAATTTAAAGATGAAAAGCTGAAAATACTATTTCAATTTAGAAGTGATGGAGGAAAAAGTCAAATATGACAACATATTTTATGTCTAAGCTTATAGAAATAGAAAGCAGTCAAATGGGGTATTTATTTTAGAAAAGAGAAGATAAATTGGGGACAAAAATAATTTTTCACAAATATCTGAAGGACAGTTATATGGAAGAGACAATGCATTTTAAATGATTCTCTCAGATAGGAGAACAAAAAGAAATAGATGGAATTTTTAGGAAGGAATATTTTGTTGAAGACATTATTCATAAAAACACTTGGAAGATTTCACACATCAAAATGGCCATCTCTTATAGAATGAGTCTGGATGTGTTTAGTGTGGGTTTACCGATGTTTACTTTGTATATATCCAAGATGTTTCTACTTTTTCCTCTATAAATGAAAATTGAGGGTGAATGTTCTTTGAAATAAGATAATTAGGAAAGACATGCTCAAAAGATAGCACTTAATTAGATATCTGATGTGATGTAGCAGTAATGAAGAGAACTAGAAATCAGAAGGAATATATTTTTCAAGCAAAACAAATACTATGTTTAAAGGTCCTGATGTTGGGAGGGGTTTGACTTGTGTAAGAAATATCAGGGAGGCTAGTGTTACTAGAGTGTGTAAGTGAGGAAAAGGGTGAACCAGTGAAGTGAAAAAGTAATAGAAGGCCATGTAATGATTGTAAGAAATTAAGTTTCACTTTGGCTGATATTAGAAGTCACTGAAAGTATTTGAATACAACAGTGGCTTGAATCAAGATTTTTTTCCCAGCTTTATTAAAATATCATTGATAAATAAGATTGTATATTTTAAAAGTCTATAGCTTGATGTTTTTATTATATATATTATATTATTTTATGATACATATTGTAAAATAATAGCCACAATCCATTCACTCAGACTTCTATATGGTGAGTAAATCGAAGCTAAAAGCAAAGAATCCATGTAGTAGACTACCTCAGTTGCCTAAGTGAGAGATTAATGATTCCCTGGAACATGGTAGGAATGAAACATGGTAGGATTTTGGATATGTTACTAACAACCAATGAGATTTACCAAAAAAATGGTTGAAAGCTTTAAGATAAAGAGAGGAGTAAAGGATTATTGCACGATTTTTGTTTTAAACAATGGGAAAATTGGAGTTGCTTTTCTAGGAATAGACAAATTAAAGGAGAAACTTGAGAGAGTCAAGAAATTCGTATAAAGACAGTGACATAAAATGGTGTTAAACTGGAGAGGCTTATTAAAAGGAATACTGAGTTGGCAGTTGATAATTTGATTCATGAGTTCAAAAAAGAGGTCTAGAAAGGGGATACAATTTGGGAAGTACTGCAAAATATATGCTATTTAAATCAATGGGGCTAGATGAAGTCACACAGGTGTGAGTATAGAGAAGAGGTCCAAAGGCTGAGTCCTGGACATGCCAGGATATAGACATTAGGGGATAAGGAAATTGAATAACAAACGAGAAACAAGGTACATCAGGAGAGCCTACCTGAAAGTAGCATTTCAGGAAAATGAGAGCTGTCAGTGCAGATTGGTCAAACCAGATGAAGACCAAGAGTTAACTAGTAGACACAGAAAATACTTGTCATTGGTGATCTCAGTAAGGTACATTTTGGTGGAGTGGTTGAAGCAATAGCATTACTGTGGAGAGTTGAATAGAGAATGAGAATCTAACACCTAGTGTCAGTGAGGATAGACAATCATTGAGGCCAAATCATTTTGCTATGAAGGGGAGATGGGTCAGTAAATAGAAAGGGATGCACAGAGTTTTATTTTATTTGTTTACTCATACATTTAAATAAATATTTGGGATAAAAAATTATACAGTTTGCATACTTATGGGTATGATTCAGTAGAAAGGAAATGGGCAAAATTAGAGCAATATCCTCATTAGGTGAATAGCGGGAGGGTGTCATGAACAAACAATGAAGGAACTTTTAGAAAGATTTATGAATAGTTTACCCATAGCTCCAGGGGGAAGATGTAGATGAGGTTGAGGAGGTGAGTGGGTAAATGTACTTATGTTTATGGGGTAGCAATCTTCTAATAGTGCCCCCTTTTTTTTCCTCCATGAAAAATCAAGCATAAACAGTTAAAATTATTTTTGTCTTCTGATTTCCACTGCTAGATTAATCACATGTACAAGTAGTGACCAGGTCATCTTCCTAAACTACCCTCTATCCAAACCAGGGTAAGGGCACTTGATGTTCATTTTGTTTTGTGTAAGGATTTTCTACCCACCAAAGAACAGGCTATATCAAAAACAATATGTTCCTACAGTGATTCAAACAATGAGATTTTAGCACAGACATATTCAAGAAGATCAATGGAACAGAAATCAGAATAAAAAAAAGTACATGTAAAGTTTCAGTATTTAATGAAGGCAGCATTTTAAATTGTTGGGAAAAGAATATGATACTTTTAATAGAGTTTATGGGATTAACTTCTTGGGAACCAAAAAGACAAAGTTAAATCTTTATTTTCTTTTTTTCTTACCCAAGAAGAAATCTAGATTGATTAAAGATATAAATTTAAAAAAGGAAAAAAGAGAAAAATATATTAACTGCTGAAGAAAATATACCCTATTTGTATAGTACAGTATGGAGAAATATTTTAAATAATTTTATTTTATCAAATCAATGACATATGCATTTAAAAATAAGATCTAAAACAAAATAAGCAGACCACTATGCATAGCTGTTCCTACTGGTTTGTATATGTATATTTGTAATAGTAGGAGCATGTTGTTATTTCTTATTTTATCAAATACATATCTGTGTGCTTTCTTTTATATGAGAGTCTTGCCTTTTATATCTTCCTTTATGTACTATAATCCCCTTTCCATGCTTATAATGGAACTATGATACCCGCCTCCCTCACATGTGATATTTGGTCTAGAAAATCTTGGAAAAGAAAAATGGTTAAGCAGATTTTGTTGATTGTGGACATTGTGTGGACACCCCATGCTAAAAATGGCTTTTTGTTCAGTAACCCCTAAGTGTTTGTTTTATAAGGCATTTTTCTGGAGGAGTTCAGTTTTCCAAAAAGACTCTTCTAGTGTCCAGTCTGGGGTATTGGCATGCTTGCCTGAATTCTAAAGCAGTGTATGGGAAAGAAGCCTGCGCCACTCAGCATCAGACCCTTCCATACCCAACCACATGTTTCTTACAGCTTTTGGGCTCACCTTTGCTAATTGCTGGGCTTGAGGCTCCAGATTTCAGAGCATTTACAGTTCAGATTCCCTTGAAAATAAACCTTTATTCCTTCTGTCTGATCCTTGGGTATTAAGACTGGAAGGGGATATTCCTTTCTGGGATCATGTATATCAGTTCTACAGTACCTGATCTATCCTGTCCTCAAATCTTCATGTATTTTCTACCTTTAAGAATTTTAGTGCAAAAAAAAAAAAAAAAAAAAAAGTATTTTAGTACCTAATTTCTCTACCCTGCTCAATCAGTTAGCCTAATTTATCTGATTTCAGTCTTCCAAAAATTACTGAAATGATGATTTGCTGAAATTTGGCTTCCCATATTCTTTGTATTCATTCACTTTTTTGAGGAAATGGAAAATGTTTTTGAAACATCAACATGTTTCTGGTTAAAGATATTCAAAGCATGACACTAAAGGCAAATTCTATAAAGTGGAAGATTCACAGATGGCATTTATCAGTAATTAAAACCACTTATAAGTTTTAAAAAGATCAAGTAATTCAGTTAAAATTAAAGATACATATAAAGATAAACATTGTAACTCATATGACAGATAAGAAAGAATGTTCATTATGTGCATAACCATGTGAAAATAATAATGAAAATATGAGTAACCTGACAGAAACAACATACAAAATGTATGAGTATGCATTTCACAGAAAAAAATGATATATTAAAATGGTTAGATATATGAAATATATCTATAATATATATGATATATATGAAAGATGGTTAGATAATTAAAGAAAGGCAAATTTTTAGAATAGGATTTCACATTTATCCAACTATGACATTTTCTAAGATGAAATGTTTGATAATCTCTTGTATAAATAAGTGTGGAGAAACAACCACTGGTACAAATATAAATTAAATCAATATATATGGAGAACTAATTGATAATGTCCATCAAAATCTAAAATGCCCAAACACTTTAATCCAACAACAACATTTCTATAAAGTATCCTTAAGATATTTGCATAAAAGCAAGGAAAATTGCATTTATAAGGTTATTACTTGTAACATTTCAACAGTAACAAAATAAAGAACACCTAAATACTAATAATACTAGATAAAAATTATATATAACATGATGTATCCGCAATATAGTGATCGGTAATTAAAATGAAAGGAGATCTAGATATACACATATGGCAAATGTCTAGTATTTTTAAGTATCTTTAATAATGTAAAGCCATACTATGTATAGTATGCATTGATTTGTTCAAGCAAAAGAATGTACACTTACATATATGAATATGCATTTAAAATTATTGGATGGTATGTAAAACGTTATAAGCCATTGAAGAGTAGAACTGGATTATGAGAAGTATGGTAATAAATTTTGCTTTCACTTTATGTTCTTTTACACTTTTGAATAACATTATTTTATAGAAAATACACTCAGAAATTATGTTTTTAAATTAAATTATTGGGAAAGTGTTTCTGATATTTTGCTGACAGAAAAAAAAATATCCATAATCATGAACCCATTGTTTAAAACTCCACATATAGGAAAGTGGTAAAAAGTTTGTGAATGTGTGTTTGTGTATAAACAGAGAAACATACAGAAAATATTTCATTTAATTTGTTTACTTACATTTTCTTAAAGTATTTCATCTGTTGTATGATGCAATAAAATCCCATACACACATACACACAAAAAAAATATTTTGAAAGTAAAAAAGGAAGGGAGAGGGGAGGGAGAAGGAAGGGAAGGAGCATTTTTCCTTCTGCCAGTTACACTAAACAGAATTCCTTGCCCTGGAGTAGGGAACCGAAGTAACCTCTAAAATGTGATTATATTCTTAATTATTATGCTTTATTCCTTGAATTATTATCTCTTCTAAGGCAGAGAGTACCAAATCTGCCCCCACTGACTGCCTCTGAAGTCCTATCTTCTGTCCAGCATCCCTGTGATGCTCCATCAGGACCACTAGTGAGGGAGTGGTAAGGCACAATGCTTCTTTGCACCCCTCTGCCTTGTTCAGTGCTGCTGTGGCCTGGAATGCTTTTCTCCCTGTCCTTCCACTGGCCTCCACTCCAGCCTATCTTTCTGGCATCTTTTATCCATTCCACTCGTGCAGTCGTCATTTCTAATAGAATCCTCATTTGCCTCAGCCCACTTCTCATGATTAGAAGGAAGGTTAACTGCTACCCCCTTACCACTTCTTAATGTTGTGCATTTCAAATTATTTCTTCACATGTAAATTTTTTTTTAAGATTTTATTTATTTATTTGACAGACAGATCACAAGTAGGCAGAGAGGCAGGCAGAGAGAGAGGAGGAAGCAGGCTCCCCGCTGAGCAGAAAGCCCGATGCGGGGCTCGATCCCAGGACCCTGAGATCATGACCTGAGCTGAAGGCAGAGGCTTTAACCCACTGAGCCACCCAGGTGCCCCATTCACATGTAAATTTTTAAGAAGCGTATAATCTTCTTGATTTACTCATCATTATATGTAAGTTTTTTTAAAGCACTATTTTAAGCAGTATTTTAAACACTATTAGGTAAAAAAACCCACGTCTTTCTAAATATTAGCACATTTCATAGAATAAAATTTAATGATTACTTACAATCCCCTGTAAAAGAAAGCATTAGCTCAAATTTATATTCTTACTTCCACAAATATAGTACTTTTATCCAGCTTATTAGTTTATGTTTTCATGTTCTTCTCAGCAAATAAAAGAATTTCAATTGAAAATTTAATATGAGCCACTAGGATAATTTGGACTGAGCAGTATATTAAATCCTCAAAAATCTGAGTATATAAAATATAACACTTCTTTTGGTACTATCATTTGTGTTCCTGAAGCCAACTTTAACTAGCATGCTGGAACTATTTCTGATTATTTCTTTTTACTGGGTAATAGGGTCTCTTAAAATGCTTCAGATACTGTCTAATATTAAATGTGAGATATTAAATACAATCCTTCTGGGAGATGAAAGCATTTTACTTAATTTCTGTGTTTATCACACTAGGAAGATTCTTAACACGTGGCAGAGGGAAATGCATCCACAGAATATCCTAAGGAAGGGGTAAATTTTTTTATTACAGGCAGTATGAAAAATACATACAAATTCAGGCCAAGTTAGAATGCATAGAAGGGGCATAGAGGATGGTGAGGCCATGCTAAATGGCAAACCAGTAAAGACTGCCTGGGTGAGAACACTTGCCACTTCAAAAATAGTGAGGAAGGTAAGATGCCATTCTTCCCAGGCACCATCAGTGAAAACCATGAAGAATCTAATTGCCTTCCAATTAGAGGCTGAAGAAAGATGCAAGATTTTTTTTCCTTAAAGGAGGATTTTAGCTCTCATAGCAATGCTTTGCTTGCACATAAAGGGTTTCAGAAATGTGCAGATCATCCGTCTGTATTTATTCAAAAGCTGATAGATTACAATGAGACAGTTCTGACAGGCTGTGACATGGGAGACAGCATCAAAGTACTCCTCAAATAACTCTTGTTTGGATCATAATGCAAATGAAAAATTATTTCCTCCCCAAAACCACAGTCAGATTATCCCAAACTGATAAAAACAAACAACCAAATCCCAATTGGTTTTAATTATTAGAATTTGCTCATAGGCAATTTTTCTCATTATAAAAAAATAGGCAAAATATGTCTTATAGTTGACCACATTTTGGCCAGTTATTTTTATTTTTTCCTCATTTAAATATCCATTTCTCCATTATAGCCAGCAATTATCAACTATTAGATTATTTAATAACTATTATATAATTTCTCACACCTCTCTTCAGATATTATGAAATTCTTGAGGATAGGTGGTAATTACTCAACTATACTAGAGAATGACTCTGGATATTTTATGATCATTGAGATGTGCACATGGAAATTGCCTGGGCCCACAGGGATGTCAAGGAAATGGCTAACAAGATAAGTCCCAGTATACATACAGACAGTTCTTATTTGAAACACACACAAATCTTGGTTATCATGGTTTAGTTACAGTTATAAAACCAGTCCCCCAACATCACAGTTCAGATTTCAGGTATATAATAATATACTTTACCAAGTATGTTAACTGCAAGTAAATGCATAAAGTGCAAACTATTCTGCTAGTTCTTGAGTCCATGATTCACTACATAAAAAACATGTAAACTGTCATGGTTAAAGACCATATCACTTCCTCCAAAGTCTTTTAGTTATTGGGCGCTATACATTTATTACTTCATGCACAGACATCAAAGCATGTAGTTGTGTTGTGTCCTTGTCTCTCAATTATAAGCTATGTGCCATTTTATAAAAATGGATAATCAAAAGATGATCTAGGCCAACAAAAAAGAAAGTACAGCAAAGAAGTAAAGAGTGATAACATTGTAAGAGAAATTCAAATGAACCAAATACAGTTATAGAAGAGAAAGGTGACCATGGGAATGTTGACATGGCTGCCATTGGAGAGACCTTAGACATGGGGCCAGAGGAACGTAGTGAAAGAGACCTTATCAACATAAAGGAAGTGATTGTGACAGAAATGCTGAAGAAATGACACTGGCAAAACAAAGAAAAAACACTTAACATTAAAAGAACTCTTGGATATATTTCATTACACTGAAAGTAAACATGATAAAATGTTGGAAGTTGATCTAAATTTAGAAAGGAGAATGACAATTCACCAAGACATAGATACTCATTCCATATCAGATGTTATACAGTGAGAATGCAGTCACTTTTCAAACTGTTTTTGATGCATTTTTTTTGCAAAGAATTAAACACATTTTTGATTTTGTTGTATGTTTTAAATTATAATGTACAAAATAAATATTAGTTTTACTGTTTTTAAAATTTCCCTGTATATTTATAACTGACAGAAAGTTTTTATGTTTTGGTAAACATTTTTGAAGGTCACAGATCATAATTTTCCCCATTGGTTAAGAATGCTTTATAGTTTCACATTAGTGGTATTTTTATGAGCTGTCACTACAGTGGAAGCAAAAACTGACTGTATATATTGTTATCATTGTCACTCTTTAAAAAATCATATGTGAAAAAAATATTATGCCATACCATAAAAATTAAGCTGAAAATATCAGTAGTCTTCCCAATGCATCACTAGTAATTACTTTAATGCTAGATTGGAAGTATATACTTTAAATTGACATTTGTGATCCTATAAGAAAACTACAATGGAGGAAAAAATTCTTTGGATAGAATTTCAGCAGAGAAATATAATTTTATTATTTACATTTACATTGTACTATATTTACTGTATTGCTACAAACTTAATTCAGAAACTTCTTATTGTGATTTTTGTTGTCATTTTAAATTTCCATGACGGACTAATTTTGTCAATCTATAGCACTTTCTAAGGACAGATAGTAAAAATGTCATTGCTCTAAAATGTCTCTATATCTTGCTTGATCTCTCAATCTCTTCCTATATCACACTTTCATTTCCCACCACCTCCACCACTGTCCCCACCTCCTCCACAACCTGTAGATCAGATTCATGTTAATAGAGAGAGATTGAGGAGTTACAGAAACGTCCTCAGGTACATTCTTCATTTTATATTTTGATAATAGTGGATATGTGTGTGTGTGTACATATGTCTATGCCCAAAGACATAACTAGTATTGCATTCTTTATTAAATGTAATACCACCAACAACGGTAATAAAAAGATGAGAAACAGCAATAACATTTACTGAGAATTTACCATATCCCTGTGAATATTCTTCACAGGAGTGGCTCATTTAATGTTCCCAATAACCATATGAGGTAAGAACTATTAGTAGTAACCCAATTTTAAAATGGAAAAATGGGGACTTAGTAAATTCCGTAAGGTCACACAGGTATTACAGCCAGCCAGGGGTCAAGATCTGTCACTCCAGACCACATATCCAGTGCCTACTATACTATGCTTCAGGCACAGATTCAAAATGGGGCAAAATATCTGAAGTCTCCTAAGCCACTATTTTATTCAAACTAAGAATAGTAAAGATAATCATGTGGAATAAAGTGAGTATCTACATTTTTAATAAATGGATGGGTAACAATAGAATAAATTAACACTTAGGTTTCAAGAGTTGTTTGCACAGTGGTGACAGGTCTCCCACTCCTTGTGCCCAAGTATCTTAAGATCGTTTTTATAGAATTCAGCATGTGAAAACAGGTCAGTCAATTCAAGTCATTATTGCCAACTGAAAAGAGATACAAGTTCCAGTTGAGTTTCAGTCATATTCTCAAGTAATAGAAATATGAGAATTTAATAAAAAATTCTGAATAATCCATAATCTTGCTCTAGTTCTTCAAGCTTTATAACTGGGTAAGCAAAGCTAGTAGAGATCATAGAGTACATTGCATATGACATTTAATTCCATCTCTGTCCAGTCAAGCATACAAATGATTTGATTGTACAGTACCAAAATGCCTGCCTGATATTTTGTCCTGAGTTCATCTAAAAAAAGGGCTTCATTCTTTGAATTGATTGATTGACAGCCATTTATAGATTCCATTTATTCATTTCACAGAATCCTAAAATTACAGAATTTCGCAAAAGAAAGTACTTTGGAGTAAGGAGCTTCTGCTTTTCAAACTTTGTTTTCTTTCATACTTGATTAAAAGATTGAAATGTGTAGACAATTTCATTTGTTAAATACATGGCTGTGATTTCATTTTGAAAAGAATCAGGCAAAGTATTGACACTTGCATTGTTTAGGAATTATCACAGTTAACCTACCCAGAAGCCTAATAAAATGTCTTATTCATGGATAAATTGAACCAAAATGCACAAAAGAAGTTTTCATGTTAAGTAGATGTGAAGGTCACTGGATAAATAGCCACTGAGGGGGAAAAAATGTATTTTGTTTCTCCCTATGTCTTTTCTATAAAACAGCCTTTGCATCTATCAAAGTTAGTTTATTCCAAAGCTTGAAATTGGAAGGAAACTGCAATTTAAGAAGCAGTAAAAGAACACTCTGTACTCTCCTTGAACTTCTCTGCCCCAATCTCTACATATATTTTCATTTTGTCCTCAGTCTTTTGTGATTGCTTTTGAGGAATAATATGGGCTCCCTCTGGTGACTAATTTCACACCTAAACATTCCCATGGCAGTTAATTAAGAAGCTGCAGTCTCTGGATTGTGTGCTTGTCTTAAGCAGAAAAGTATGTGAGGTTATAGGCCTACAGGGAAGATGGGGGGAAAAAAAGAAAAGAGAAGAAAAACCCTCTGAGTTTAGCATTGGTTCTCTCCATTGAATGCACAAAATAAGTTTTCATCACTTAACTAACTTCATCACATTAAACTCCCCAGTTGTACACCATCTTTTTTTAAAATTATTATTATTATAGCTGCTCTGTTTTAGAATAAGAATATTTGACATTTTCAGGCAAAATACTTTTTTAAATTCAGGCAAAATTAAAATATTTAAAAATAATATAAATGAATGATTTTTCAGTGTTTGTGCACATGAAAATGGTGTATATAGCCAGAAGGGAATAGGAAATTGATCCCATGGATGAAGGACTTCTCCAGGCCCAGTCTCTCAGCTGGACAGCTCTTCATTAGTCAAAAAGAGACTTAGGTGAGATTTCCTTCCCAGCATTATGTGGCAAAATTCAGGCTTCTTATTCAATCCATCCTTATATTTTTAAATCTTTTTTCCTCTCTCTCTTACATTCTAGGAAGTAAAAATAAATTCTAGAAGATGTTATTAAATTTTTGAACCACATTCTGGCCTCATACTCATTCTTTTCTATTCAGAAATCATCATTTTGAATTTTGTATGTGTCTTTTCTGTCCAACAGTCATATTTTCAAGACATGTGTGTGTCTGTAAAACAGTCATGAAATTGAATGTTTTGTGTCTGTTTGTAATTTACCTGTGTTAGTACCGTTGTGTATACATCTTCCTACAATTGACACCTTTATCAACCTGAGGTTTTAGAGATTTATACATGTTGATGTTTGTAAATATAGTTCATTTTCTTTACGTGTTTTCATCTATAATACTGTAATATTTATCCAGGCCATTAATGATGGCCATTTAGGTTGGTTTTCATTTTTCTGTCAACCTAAGAATTTAGAGTGTCTCAGGAGGGTCTTTTCCTTTCTTATATATGAGGGTTTTTCAGCACATAGACTCTGAATTGATTGATCGATAGACTCTGGATGGATTGGTCTCAGTGAATTGTGCATCTTCAACTCTATTAGCTAATACAGAATTATTCTTTTTTTTTTTATTTTATTTATTTATTTGTCAGACAGAGATCACAAGTAAGCAGAGAGAGAGGAAGGGAAGCAGGCTCTCGGCCAAGCAGAAAGCTGGATGCGGGGCTCGATCCCAGGACCCTGGGACCATGACCTGAGCCGAAGGCAGAGGCCCCAACCCACTGAGCCACCCAGGCGCCCCCAGAATTATTCTTTAAAGCAATTATTTCCATTTACTTTCCAACTCACTTCTTATTTACTCTATGAGAACATTTGGGGGTTTAAGAATATCTTTTCAGTTTAATTTCTGCCATTCTTATAATACTTCTAAAGCTGATGTTCAAAGATTACTTCATTTATTAACAGTCTACCATTGTCACAGCTTTCCCCTAGTCCCCTGATCCTTTTCTACATGACAGAATAATTGAAACACTGCCTTGCTTTTATGTATGTCTCCCATCCTAAAAAATCATAAAATCTTATGTGACCTGAAATCCTTGTCTGCAGATATTACCTGGTTTCTGGGTTCCCTTTGTAGAAAATTTTCTGTTTTCACTTACCCTACTCCCATTTTTCTCTTAAATTTGTCAAAATCATATATTATTTCCCTGATAATATTAAGAGTGCTATTACTCTGTTGGACACTCATGACCCTCATGTGCTAAAACCAATACTATTTTTCTGGTCTTACTTTATTCAACTTATTACAATATTTGATCTAGCTGATTACTTCCAATTTCTTTAAACACTATTTCCTTCATTCTGGCTATCATTTTCTCCTAATTTATTAAACATTTGTTGCTGAATCTTCCTTATCTTCCAAATATATAAATTTGGAGGGACTTAGGATTCATTCCTTGGAACTCTCATCTAACTTCTCTCAGTGAGCTCATCTAGAACTATGACTTCAAATGCCATCTGTATTCAGATGCCAGGTTTATTTATTTTTCTATCTGACACCTCCATGTAAAAGTCTCAGAGTCAAGACAAAGACAAAGTCAAGACAAAGTGTTGAAAAGGAAAATCAGACAAAGTGTTGAAAAGGAAAATCAGTCAACAAGACAAAGTCAACAAGTCAAAATTTAAATCCGGGTTTTCTCCTCAACTCATTTTTTCCTTTTCTGAGTTTTCTCCCCTTGATGGTGACTCCATCATTCCTACTGCCAATATTGAAAGCCATGGAGATATTCTAGACATCTCTCTTTATCAACTATTGCTCATCTAATCTATGAAGTAAATTCTGTTGACCTGTCCTTCAAAACATAGCCACATTCCAGCTGTTCTCCCAAATACTACCACTATTATTTCAGTGTAAGTCTTACAAACCTTTCATTATTTAGCATCTGATACATGTCCCTGATTCCACTTTTGTGCTCGATGGTATATTTTTCTACACAGTAAAGAGAAGATACTATTACAGATATGCTAGATTTCATGTCACTTATTTTGTAAAATTCCTATTTTTTTTCAGGTAACTCAAAAAATAACCCAAAGTTATTGTCATGTCCGCATTAATTTAGTACTGGCTATCTATCTTTTCTCATATCCTGCCTCCTTTCCCATTGTTCACTTCTCTGCAGTCATTTGACTTTTGTGGTGTTTCTTAAGCACACCAAGCATCTCTCTGCTTTCAGAGTCTTAGATCTAGCATTCCATTGTTCTAGAATCCCCTTCCTCTGCATAGGTTCCAACTTTGCATCATTTATCAGCCCTATTAGAGAACTCTTTTCTGACCTCCCTTTCTAATATTGGAGTCTACTCTCCCCCTACCTATCCAGGACTATGTTTATTTATCTTTATAGACTATATTGTCACCTATCACATTTTGTATTTATTTGTTTACTGGTTATTAGCTATGTACTCTGATAGAATTAATCACAATGAATGCAGGGGCTGTCTTTGCGACTATATGCCCAATATCATGAGGGAAACACAATAAATATTTGTTGAATGAATAATATTGAATTCCCTAGCCACAAATGTTCGTGTACTTTCCTCTCCAGTATTCAAGTCAAAAAGTTGATTTTCCTTTTCAACATTACTTGCACTTCCTGAAACACTTCTCTTACACAATCAGCTTTCTCCTCATTTGCATTTCTATCCTACCTAGTCTGAGTTTAATCATTTCCCATTTCAGTTGCGTTTATGAACACTCAAGTTTCTATTTTATGTATTCTACCATATTCTTATATTTCCTTTACCAACTTGACTAAAGAAAATACAACCATTTATTTTTTCAGTCCTATTTCTGACATAAATAATAATTTTCATAAAATAACATTCCTTTTATTAAACTTTGATGTGGAAAGATTTGGAAATAAAATCAGTATGTTGTTGATAGTTAGATTTCCTCTAGTAAACATTGATGTGGAAAGATTTGAAAATAAAATCAGTTTGTTGTTGGTAGTGATTTCCTCTAGTAACACTTGATAATCACTATCTTTTGTCCAAGGGTATCGTTTTGTAAAATGTTATTTTCTGTAGGGAAATTGTATTTGTTGGATACATTGGGTGGTAAGATACAGGCTCTTTCAGGAGTAGGATATATCAGTAATACTAAGCTGAAAAATATTTTTTTAAAAAATAGGGAATCCAGTATATAAAAAGTAGTGGGGAGACTACACTGATAGAGCTAATATGATCAATTTGCACCCTGGTTAATTCACCTGTGGTTGATAATGGACATCTAGCTCTTAGATAACCCTTCATGCTTCATACCATACACAGCTGACAGATTAAAACTCAGATCCAAATATGGAACAACTTTACTGATTATTTTCCACAGTGACATTCTGACTAGACTACCTCCTATTTAAATTCTCATCTCTTTCTAAGACTTAGAAATCCTTCAAATGTGTAATATGACTTGGAGAAAAAGGGGCATTTTTCTGTGTTTCCTTTTCTTATGTTATTTTCTTCTTTATTGTTGTTTTCTCTTGGTAAAATAAAGGTATTAACAACCATTTATTTTATTTTGTTTTACTTTATTTTATTTATTTATTTTAAGAGGGGAGGAAGGGAGAGAGGGAGAGAGAGAATGTTAAGCTGGGTAGTTGTGGAGCCCTGTGAGGGGCTTGATCTCCTAATTCTGAGATCGTGATCTGAGCTGAAATCTAACCTAGTGAGCTACCCAGGCACCCCTGGAATGAGCAACTATTTAAAGAGACCACTGAGTCTGCCTTGTGATCCTGATTCCTCACTAGTCTTCGGGTAAACTTGTCTGTTTTAAATACAGATTTAAGAGCCTTTATTAGGGATTTTGAAATTCAAACCACAAATGCTTGTCTATAATCTAAGCTCTAGTATAATCTTTTTTATTCATCCATAGTGGTACTGATTTTATTTTTAATTATGTTTCCTCAAAGCAAAGCAACTCTTAACTTTTTTTCTTCTTAGATCTTAACTCTACCTCCACCCTTAATCAAGTGCTTTGCTTTTTTCATCCTTGAGAAAATTGAGTCAGTCTTGTATTGGAACCCTTAATTCTGCCCTTACCCATCCCAAATTATAGAAATGATTATCTTAGATTTCATTATATTCTCATAACCCATAATAAGATAGTTTTTATCATATTCTTACCAATCTGGAGGAATAACTATATCAATTTATAATGGTAAAACTAGTTCATCAAACATAAGTATGTTTGATGAACATCTGAAGATCAAATAGAAGCAGTCAATACCAGAGTAAATAAAGTGTGTTTTCTAGTAGAAATAATGCAGTTCTTTGAAGATTGTTTTGGAGCTGTGAAATAAATACCTGATTCTAATTTTAACATATGTAGAATATTTGTTTTGAATTTAAAAATGAAAAGTAGGGCACTTGGGTAGCTCAGTTGGCTAAACAACTGCCTTTGGCTCAGGTCATGATCTTGGAGTCCCAGGATACAGTCAGCATCAGGCTCCCCACTCAGCAGGGAGTCTGCTTCTCCCTCTAACCCTCTCACATCTTATGCTAGATCTCTCTTTCAAATAAATAAATAGAATCTTTAAAAAGACTTTAAAGTAAAACAAAACAAAACAAAAAACTACCTTTGGGTCTCAATCTCTCTCATTTCTATTAATTCTTTGTCTAAGATTATGATATTCTAAAAATATACAAGATTTCCTACTATATGTGTATTTTCTTTTGGGGACTTGGGTTTCTACTTTAAAAATCAAGAAATCAACTTAATTCCCCAGTGTTTTCATGAGGGAAGAAATTTTAATTATCTAGAAGTGATTGATTTACACAATTTTCAAATCTTTATCACTTTATCCTAGTTGTCAAACCTCATACACTTCTCCCAGCATATTTTGTAGGGAACAGACATCTGTATTATTGAGTATCAAATTTCAACTAACAGAAGGCGGAAAAATAATTTAGCAGGACACAGGGGCAACATCAGTCATATCAGTACTAAGTCATGATATTACACTTCACCTTGAACTTAATTTTTACTGGAACTTAAAATATCATCTTTGCTACTGGTAAGCATTCTAATCAGTTTTTCTTGATTTAACTACTTTTTCTATGGATGAATGTTTTGTGGATACTCTTAACATTTTAATCTTACCTGCTATGATATGGTAGGTAAATTAATACTAGGAATCATTGCTCTCTATAAGAAGTGTAAAGGTGTTTTTTTTTTTTTAAATAATGTACTTTTGGGGGGAAAATAATCTGTTTAAATGTGCTAGATACAATAAAAAGGAAGAGATTGTATTTACACTGATCAGGATGAGTTTAGATTCAGACTCAGCTTTTCCTACACACTGCCAAAAGCAATGGATTGAAGCCCCAGGTTCATGAGAATGAAAAGATTGTGAGAAAATGATTTGTAAAACATATGTCTGCTAAAGAATGTGCATCCAAAATATACATAACTTAAAAACTCTTAAAACTCAACAATGATGGGATGCCTAGGTGGCTCAGTTGGTTAAGCATCTACCTTTGGTGTAGGTCAGGATCTCAGGGTCCTGAGGTCTTGTCCCAGATTGGGCTCCCTGTTCAGCAGGGAGTCTGCTTCTCCCTTTGCCTTCCATTCCCCTTGCTTGTGCTCTCACTTCTCTCTCTTGCTCGTGCTCTGTCTCTGGCAAATAAATAAATAAAATATTTTTAAAAAACTCAAAACAACTCAACAGTGAAAAAGCCAGAAGTACAGTTAAAAATGACAAAATAGCTGAATGAATACCTCACCAAAGAAGATACTACTTAGATGACAAATAACCATATGAAAAGATGCTCAATATCATTTGCCATTAGGAAATTGGAAATTAAAGCAACAATAAGATGCCACTACATATCTGTAGAAAGGCTAAAATTCAAAACGCCGACAATATTGAATGCTGGCATAAATGAGAAGCTGAAGGAACTCTCCTTTCTTGCTAGTAAAAAAGCAAAAAGATACAGCCACTTTGGAAGTTTGTTTGCCAGTTGCTTACAAAGCTAATTGTAGTTTTATTATATGATCTATGTATCAAGCTATTAGGTATTTGAATTAAAAAGATATATTCATACAAAAACCTGTGCATGAATGTTTATAGAAGCTTTATTCATACTTGCCAAAGCTGTAAATAACCAAGATGTCCTTTTATAGGAGGTGCAGATAAGCCAGGGAAGTGGGATAGAATGATCCATAATGTATTAGATTAGAGTTAGAGATATTTTTAGCTAAATAAGCAAACTGATAGTTACATATAGAAATACATATAGATACGTTTAAGTACATGAGTTAGTATATACACATATAACTCCTTCCTCTGTCAGCTGAGAGGGTCTAGAAGCAATGGCACTCTAGTAGCAATAAATACACCTAGTGTCATGATATTGATTTCTAATACTGTTTTCCAATGAAGGAAACCAGGGTTTCTTGGACAAATAACTTATTCTAGGACTTGGGAAAGAAATATATGATTAGCCTGGGGCATCTTATAGTGAGAAAAAGTAAGAAAATACTAAGAAAACAAACAAAAGCAACAAAATGTTGGGAGTATGTCAAATCAATACAACTGAAAGGAGACAACTGAAAGAGCTTCAATGGCCAAAGAAGGGATAATCTGGGCAAAAAAAAAAAAAGAAAAATAAGTTGCATTGGATTATAACCTAAACTATAAAATAAATTTACATGAATCCACACTGTGACATAAATAAATGCTTGAACAATAATAAATGAGGGAAAATAAACACATATCTTTGCAAAATTTCAAGTAATTTATTAGGTACTTCACCTTCAAGAAAGTAGAGCATAACTCCTGTTCCTTAATTATGGGGTGGGCACAATGACTTGTTTCCAGGGACTACAGTATGCAGGAAAGGAGGAATAAGAGTATCTCTATGATGTAGAAACTAGAGAAACACAGTTTTAAATTCCAGTGATTAAGATTTACAGTGGTAGGAGTCATACTGATAATGTTTCCTTGATATTATGTGATAAAAATGGCATTTTACCACTGTGTTCTCTTTCCTAAAAACATATTACCACAGTTTAACCATAAGAAATCATGGGCTAAGTCTCAGTTGAGTGACATTCTACAGAATATTGGACCAGTATTCCTCAAAACTATCAAAAAACAAAGACTAAGAAACTGTCATAGTCTAGAGAAGCCTGAGGAAGTGTGATGATTAGATATAATGTGGTAACTGGGATGGAATTTTGAAATAGAAAAAGGACATTAGGGATAAAGTAAGGACATCTGAATAAAGTATGTACTTAGTTAGCAATAAGTTATCAGTAATTGTTCATTAATTGTGACAGACGTACTATGTAAGATACTAAAAATAAGAGAAATTGGGTATGACATATATGGGAACTCTGTACTATCTTTGCCATCACTCTGTACATCCATATAGCTACTCTATAAAGCTTATTAATATATATACTGGCTAATGATGTGTTTTTAATTGGTAACACTACCATTTGAGTCCCCGTAACAATTCTAGTCTTTAGGGTGGGGAAAGTCAGAGGAATGTACTCATGTGATTTGACCTCATTATAGAATTCATATTAATTAGGTAGTTTAAACTTCCCAAATGTTCCATTTAATATATATATGTATTAAGTTAAAAACATTTCATTAGGTATGAAGATAAAATCTATCAAGGTAGGTGTTTTGTTTTTTGTTTTTTTGTTTTTTTGTTTGTTTGTTTACATTCATGAGAGCCTTGGACTCTTTTCAGAAGGATCTTTGAATAAGTGAAAATTAGAACAGAAAGTCACGTCTCCATCACTATCTGTTTTATTTAATCAACTGCTTTAATTTTTCAGTTATTCTATAAAGTAAATACTTTTTGTAACTTAAGAGTTAGCCATGCACATTTTCCCTTATTTTCTTCTTTTCTGCTATTTGCCATATCCTCTAGGAGACATAGAGAATTCTTTTTTTCTTACACCAACACAGTCAATCCACACCCTCAGTTCAGATTATATAGAAAGGAATCTATGACATGTCATTTGATTCTATTGTTAAGAACAAGGGTTACTTACTAATTCCAGAGGTTCGATGGTGATTATGAATTAGGCAGGGTAATATGTCCTTGTTGATAAGGGTTTAGATTGTAGAAGCCTCCAGAATAAATGTCTGACCATGGAGGGTCACCTGGGTGGCTCAGTTGGTTAAGCATCTGCCTTTGGCTCAGGTCATGATCCTGGAATCCTGGGACTGAGTTCCACATCGGGCACCCTGTTCAGTGAGGAGTTTGCTTCTCCCTTTGCCCTTCACCCCACTAGTACTCTCTCTCTCCCTCTCTAATAAATAAATAAAATCTTTTAAAAAATGAATGTCTGACCATGGAAAAAGTTTGATTTCATAGGTTCAATGAAACAGAAATCTGTCTCCAAATTCCTGTAATGAGAATATTTCAGAGGAGAC
Organism: Enhydra lutris kenyoni; assembly: GCF_002288905.1. Taxonomy (NCBI): domain Eukaryota; kingdom Metazoa; phylum Chordata; class Mammalia; order Carnivora; family Mustelidae; genus Enhydra; species Enhydra lutris. The sequence goes on from NW_019154102.1 coordinate 30,832,371, forward strand.
CTTGAAACCTGTCATTCCGAATTTCTTCTCCATTCTCCTACTCTGGGTTCCCAACATGATTCTTTTAAACTTGTAAGTAATGGGCAGAATTGATCATCTCAAAAAAAAAAAAAGACCTAAAGTCCCATCTAAGAAGGATAATTGAGATGTGAGAATATTTGAAGGGTAATAAAGGAAGAAGAAAAGAGATTCAAAAAGCAGGAGCCCTTCTTGGAATAGAAATGGATATTATCCAAATGTGAGTGAAAGTCAGTCAGAGAGACTTGAAGATTTTTGAAGGGAAAGTAGGCCATAATCATTAAGCTAGGAAACTGGTATCCCTCATGAGAGAGAATGCAATGGAAAGATAAAGTCCTTTGGAGATTTTTCTTTGGACTCACACTTCCCAAGAATTTTCCAGAGTTGTTATTCTACTCTTTATTGGCCCAATGACTCAAAAATGACTTCATGTTTATTTGTTAACTGTGTGATACTCCATATATCTTTCTGGGACATATATAGAAGGACCATCCATCTTTCTAAACTACAGTGTTCAGTTTTTTAGGTAGTAAAGGACAGTGAGCTCAAGAGATTTAAAACTCAGGTTTCTGGTTACTTTTACACTAATATATATGAAAGGAATCTAGCCAACTAAAGGATAGTGGGAGATAAAATTTGTGTTATATTGATAATGTTTGAGCCTTCATGAGTGTTTTATTATCCATTGAAGGAAAACAGAGTAAGCAAAACTTAGGGGCTTTAAGCAAAAATGACTTATTCATTATCATAATTCTGTGGGTGGCTCTTCTCCATATTTTTTTGTTGTTGTTGAAGTCAGTCAAGCAACTATATTCAAATGCAAGCTCAGATGGGGTTGTAATTTCCAAGATGGTCTCTCATTCTTCAAATTCTCTCTGTGCCACCTGTCATTATTCAGTAATCTTGTCTGGACTTCTTTACAGAATGGTAGCTGGTTTGTAAGAGAAGGAGTTCTAAGATGACAAGCCCCAGTGAACAAATAGGTTTCAAACCTCTGCTTTCATTGACTTGCTAATTTTCCGTTGATCAAAGCAAACTATGTGGCCAAACCCAGAGTTAATGTAGGAGAGGATTACATAAGCACCTGAATCCTAGAAGGCATGCTTTATAGGGAGCTTCCATTGAATAGCCTCTCATAATTAGAGTTTCAAAATAAACATCAAATTCCAACAAATTGGATTTAAATTATTGTGCCTTGGGTGATAGAGAGGGTACATGGGAAATATAGGTCAGGCAATGTTCCAGAATTTTTTTAAACAAAGTATATTGGTTTCTAGTAATTATCTTCTGGGGCCCAATTACCACTTTAATATACCAAATCAATAACTTTAGTTGAATTTTGTTCCCTGATGTATTAACAACTGAATTTTGCAGAACTAATTGGTTTCCTGTGTATGTTCTCTGCTAACATGGTTTCCAGACACCAAACTTCTCTCCCTGCCCACTAGCCTTGTTCGACACAAGAAACATACATGTACCCACACACATACACACATATACATACCTGAAATTAAAATTTAAAAACAATGTAAAGGGCCACCTTAAACTGACTAATTATTTTATAGATCTGCTTCCTGAATTTTATTTTCATCATTTCATCATCGTCTTTAAGACCATGGCATTTAAAAATACTTGAATGACTTTCGTATGTCAGCACTCACCTAGGTACTGAAGGGTTACAAAATAAAATATGAGACAGTGCCTTCAGTTTGCAGAATACTTTTAAATTCAGATATTGCTTCATATATGTTATAAATTTGTTGAAATAAAACCATACTGAGAAGTTTTCAGGAGAGATTTTTATATCCATATGATGGATGATGAAATTGAGACTCAGAAAAAAGAAGTGAATGCCCACAGTTTTATAACCAGAAGGAGATTGAGGTCAGATTAGAATTATGATTGTTTGAGTAGAATTCCAATGCTAGAATAAATATGAGAATAAATAAATTGATAGAATGAATATGAGCTGCAGGGTTTTATAGATCTTAAATTTTGACATAAACACTTGGGAAAATGCAAATTCTGTATCTTATACATTAGTGATACTTTATACCATTAATATGGCTACATTAATATTATTCTATCACATCACTTGATGTCTCACATAACTACTGTCCTTAAAGCCTTGCAGGTTAGTTAAGGAGTAAGGTGTGATCACGTAAACAAATGGCATTAAATATTCCAAAGTATTAAAAAGAAGAATGAATATTACCAAAATATGGTTAAATATTAAATTGTGTAGCAGTGAAAGGAGCAATATATAAGTTCATTGAAGAGGAAGAGGAGTGAGGCTAATATAGTCAGAGAGGACTTGATGGAAAAGGTGACACTTAAATCTGGCCTGAAATCTGTTATACTCATTTGTAGCTTGTGTTCTTTGCCTCCAGCCTCAGCAGAGTTCATACTCATTCTCTGGCTGCTCACGGATGTGACGTCTCTTGTCAATCACATCGGAACCAAGAAAGTTTGACCCTTTTGCCACATTGATCTGCCGTGTGTTATGTCAGCTCACCTTCCTCCCCTTTCTATTGTACAAATGCCTGCATTCTGCCCTTCCAGGGTCTAAGTAACATATCAAGCATATCTTACCTGGAATCCATGTACTGAAAAGCACCGGTTCTTTATAATCACTTACATTGGAGAAAACATGCTCTCCAAAGATATAAGTGCTACTACTCTAAGTACCTGAGGTGAAAGAACAATCGTGAAATTTAATAAAGAAGAAATGAAATGTTCAATTGGAGACTAAAATTGCTTTACAGCACTACAATAAAATAAAACACAAGCCAGTTGCCCTCAGCACCAGACTATTATTCACACACAGCAAAACAGGAAGTAGCCCTCAGGGTTGCTTGACCAGAAATATATGAGTGATGAGAGTTTTATTTCTTCCCTTTTAACCTCTGAGGAACTGTGGGGGAAGGGTAGAAAGACTCATATTCAAGCACAATGTAAAAATATTTTCCATCCTGTTCTTCTACCATCTTTCTCACATTTTATTCCAATGATCTGCTACTAGACTGAATAGAATATATACCTCTTTATTCTCTTGATAATGCTACCAGTCAGGGGTAGAAATTTGCATTTCCCTTCAGAAATGACATAAATTGTTTCCCATTAGTATTAAGGTAGGGCAATAATTCTGGATCCCTCAAAAAGCTGGTATGTATCCAATTTAAATCTTACCTCAAAATCCTACTTGGTACCTAGTGCAAAGCCTAGCTCATCATACTGCTTAGATCTTTTGTTGAAGAAAACAGACAGAAGATATTTATGTAGAGAGAGTGTGACAGTCTGAGTAGAAGATGAAGGATTGTGGAGGATTTTTCTTGAAATTGTTTGTTCAGGGAAGCACACTAATTCTACTCAGATAGTGTGTTTATATAGGGTGACTTAAAAAGAGAGTTGATGGAAAGTTATTCCTGTCCTTCTGTCTGCTCTTTGTCTACCTCTTTAAAAATAATATACTGATTCTTTACCTTGGACCAGTTCTTTGACCATTTTTGTTTTGTTAGAGGGACAGAGGAAAAAAAAAATGAACTGTAATTGACTCATGTTGACTTTTATGTTTATTAACACCCAAAGTCTTGTGTGCTGTCTCAGTGAATCACATGTATTTGGCTATCATCATTCTGTTGCTACATGCATTACAGGTCAAACTTGAGCAGAATTTTACAGGCCTAAGCATTTTAATCTTCTTTTGTAGTAGTTTTAGTTGTTGGTATTGTTGTTGTTCTCTTCTTTAATTTTTCTCAGTATCTAATCGAATCTAACACTCTCTTAAAATGAGATCATAGTCTCATATTGTGCATTCTCTCTTTGCCCAAACCCTTATGCTAGTATTTTACAAATAATCTATAGAAAATGACCAGGAATTTATGTCAGAGGTAGCAAATATCCCTCAGTCTTTATGAAATGTGTGTATATGAACCATGCACAGACCCTCAGAGACTGGACTGATGTCATATAGGGGCCATTTTTGGAAAGAGGGGAAAATGGAGGTGAGGAGACCACAGAGCCTTCATTCCTTTGCGTTCTACAATCCTTTGAATTCCTTTATGATATATGTATCAGATTTTCACATACAGTTTCAAAGGAAGAGAAGTGTTGCTTTGAAACAAAAACCGAAATCTATTCCTTTCTATAACCTTATAAATGGATGGGTAAGAGAATCCAAGAGGATTATTCCCATAAAGACACTCATTTTAATAGTAATACAACTCTTTTGTAGGCAATAACATCATTCTCCACCTCAACCTTTTGTGATTGGCAGACTGATATTTGAAGGGGAATGAAGAGGAGAACACATGATGTAAAGCCAATTAGGAGAATAATTTGAGGCAAAATCAAGAGCATCTAACCAACAGCATCCTCAAGAAAGACCTAATTGTAAAGTGAATTATATTACTGAACAATAGGGAAGAGGCACCACCTGAAATAGCCATCCTACACCTGATACCTGAGGCAGAGAGGAGAGGAAATCTCTCCCTAGTTCTATATCTAGCCCCATTCCGCTCTTGCCATTAGGGATACACAAGAGTCAAATCTTGCAAATAGTGAGACTCATCTGTTCTAAAGCACTGCATTATTTTCTGCCCTTCAGGTCAGTTTAGTTCCCCTCCTGATAGTCTGATTTTCATGTAATTTTAAGCCTTTTTATTTCTTTATAATACCCAGTTCATGCCTTCCTGATAGTGTTAATGAAGCAGCCAGATATTTGTGGACTTCTGTGCTTCTCAGTTCTCTCTACAGATGAAAAGTTTCTTTCACTGCCCTGTGAAAGCCAGTTGGGGCCCCAAAATTTCTATAAAAATTTCAATTAGTCTTATAAATTGTATTTTTCTAAATATTGGCCTTTTTCTTGGTCCTGCAGACTGGATAACTGCTTCAATTATGTTGCAAAAGCAATCACCTTTATTTTTTCCAAGTGGAGAGCAAATCTCTATTTATGAAATGAGTTTAAAAATATCTCACCTGTGCTTTCTTCTGTTTAAGCTGGGAGGTCAAATATGTTGCAAACGTGTCTCTCTTGGCAGCATTATCAGCCATGTCCTTAGTACTTGTTTAGAAAATTTACTACAGAGAAAAATGTTAGCTCTCTTTCTGAGTGATGGGAGGAAAAAAAAAAAAAGGAAAAATATTGACAAAGGGGTGAGGAATGATGATAAAGGTATAAAAATAATAATTTGAAAGATAAATGAGAGAAAATAGGAGAGAAAGAAGAGTACAGTAAGGCAGTTAGGGAGGTGAGTGAAAAAAAGAGCTTTGCAAGCTAAGAAGATAGCAAATGATAATTATGTATGACTTTATATCTGTTAAGCATGAAGCCAGACACTATATTTGAACCGAGAATATTTTTTTCATTTTGCAAGTTTAATTCATCAAACAAAAACAAAAAAAGGGAACACAAACAATATAAGAAAGGAAACGGTCCTGAAAATTGGAAAGGTTGTGGACAAATTAGAAGATGACAGAACAGGAAAGTATCAGAGCAAGTATTCCAGATTCTTTTCTCATATTTTAAGACAGATTTTCTAAAAGAAGGAAATCAAAAGTTGGAAAGAGAAGGAAATGAAAAGTTGCTCATAGGAAGTGTTGGGGAGAAGGAATTTCTCCTCCCACTATCAGAAATTCTTCTGATTGGATTAATAATTGATACAGGACAGATTAACAGGAGAAAAAACTGAAGTTTATGTGCACATGGAGGTCCTATATTAAAAACTGAGACCCAAAGAAATGACCAAAGCATGTAACTTTTGTACATTTTAGACAGAGAAACATAAGTTGGTAAGGAACTGACAAAACAAAGAAAACAAGTCTGGAAGTTTCAGTCGGTAAAGAATTCTAAACAGAAGTTGGGCTGAGGCAGTAAATTAGTAAAAGTAACAGTGCTTATATGGTCTTCTTCAGCCCTGAATTCCCATCTCAGACAAGAAGTGTGTCTCTCTACTTCCTGTTGCAGTGAGGGCACATTTCACATAGGAGATTTATTTCCTGCTTTCTGGAGACAAAGGAGGGTCAGAGTGCCTTTTCTGTACTGACTGCTTCTGAAGTAACTTCAATTCGAAATAATCCATATGCCACTGTGGCATATCATGGGGTGGCCTGTACTAATCCCCAACAAAAGGAATAGATGAATCTTCCTAATTTGGAATTTATCTGTAAAGAGTGACTTTAAATTAGCCCACACTTTTTCACTAACATTTGCCAAGATAATATTAATGTTTCATTATTAATTAATAACTTCCTTAATTAAAGCAAGGGCTGGCATTTTTTTAAAATTTGTTTTTTAAAAATTTGTTTAAAAATTTAAACAAATCTCTTTTTTTTAAAGAAAATATTTAAGAGTTGACTCTTATGTGAATGGATGTGAAGGATGCCAACACTCCTATACCTCTGAAAATGTGTTCCCTCATATAGCAGAGAAACTTGAATTTCTGCTTTGAACTGGCTTCAACTAAGAAGATGGTACATAAAACTTAGAGTGAAAATAAAATATCTCTGGTTTTAATCAAAAGAAGCATAGATTAGAAGCTTTTCCAGTTCAACCTCTTTAGCATATGAATAGTACTCATAGGATAGGAAACAAACTGTCATCAATAAACTTAGTAGTAATTTACCCAACATTTTAAATGAATCTGAATTGGCTTTGTGTTTCAGAATAGAAGGGTAGAGTCTAGAGCACAGAACATGACCTGTGAATATAGACTAGTGTGTATATCTAGATCACTTGGTTCCTGGGTGAAATATGGGAAAAAATTGTGTTAGATCTTGGGAGGAAGGCATGGAGTTGGCTGCAGTCAGAGCAGGTTGTGGGTGTGTGAAACCTAAGAACAGACTTTCCTGTCGGAATGGATAGTCACGGGAAAATGAGTCTAGCTTCAAATATTATACAGTCACCTCCTATGACTGGCATACCCTAACACCAAGGAACATTGAAGAATCACTCATACTGAATAAGAAAATCTTGGTTCTGAATGCCAATACATTCAGCTGTGTCCTGTACAACTCTGACCTCAGATTCCCAACTTAAACAGTGCTGAGCTGCAGGAAAGGAGTCTCTGAGCTCCAGAAACTAGATACAACCTAGGAATGGGTGGTGAAGAGGTCCTTAACCTCTTCTACAGTCTTACCCAGAGTGGTTCCTGCCCTTATGTAAGCCTAATGATTAAATACAAAAATCTCCTAAACATCACAGACATTTCTTTTTTTTTTTTTTTTTGATTTTATTTATTTATTTGTCAGAGAGAGAGAGAGAGAGGGAGAGAGAGCAAGCACAGGCAGACAGAATGGCAGGCAGAGGCAGAGGGAGAAGCAGGCTCCCTGATGAGCAGGGAGCCCGATGTGGGACTCGATCCCAGGACGCTGGGATCATGACCCGAGCCGAAGGCAGCTGCTTAACCAACTGAGCCACCCAGGCGTCCCATCACAGACATTTCTAATCCAATTAAATTGCCAGCAAAGTCAGTGCATTCACTTTGCAGTCTTTGTCTACAGTCATAGTTTCTGGAAACAGAAGAATAAAGGCATTTTCTCCTATTAAAAAGAAAGAAAGCGAGCACACAAAATGCCATGCTTGACTATGACAATAAAGAGATTTCTTTATCTGTATTTTTCTAATACCTTTGGAAGCATCATAGATAAAAGATCTATGAATCTTTTATTCTCACTCAGAATAAAGAAGTTTTCATTCATTCAGAAAAAAATAATCTGTGTTCCTTTTAATATTAACTCAGCTCATGACCAAGTATTAATTATCTTAATTTTGCTTCTAATAGTTCAGAGGTCAGACTGCATATAAAACATTCACTCAGTATTAAGGAGTTTTTAATTTTTTTAAACCACACATTCTATAACTCAAGAGAATAATTTAGCATGCTATGTATTTACTAATATTATTATATCTCTGGTCAATACTACTTGAAAATTCATAAATCCATCCTCCTGATTTTACTAAAAGTCCATTTTTACAAAATGAGTAAATGAAAAAGTAGTAAATTGTATTATGAGTCTTCACTTTAAAAAAGGGTTCACCTGACATTCATCATTTAATGATTTCCTTTACTGCCATTGTTTATTCACACATAGATAAACAAAGGAACTGTAGTGAAGGGCTAAGAGCCTAAGATAATTACATCTAAACTATATGATATCTAATCCATCCATGCTGAAGATGAGGCATTCTGGGACGCCTGGGTAGCTCAGTTGGTTGGATGACTGCCTTCCACTCAGGTCATGATCATGGAGTCCCGGGATCAAGTCCCGCATCGGGCTCCCAGCTCCACGGGGAGTCTGCTTCTCTCTCTGACCTTCTCCTCGCTCATGCTCTCTCTCACTGTCTCTCTCACAAATAAATAAATAAAATCTTTAAAAAAGATGAGGCATTCTGAATAAAAATTTTGTCCCTGGTAAAATAGTGCTATTGAACCATCAGTTGATTGATAGAAAACCTTTGTTCCCTCCTTTTTTTTTTTTTCTGGAATATATGACTGCTGAAATAAAATCTACTGGTCAGTGAGATGAAAATCACCTGATGGTTTTGCCCTAAACATTCTCTCTAGAATATTTAGAGAATCCCTAATTGACCATATGTCTCCCTGACCCCTCACAAATTATATATCCATTAGTTGAAATAAAGCGTGCAGACTGATGTTCACAAAGATTTTTTTTTAAGTTTTTATTTGAATTTCAGCTACTTAATATACAGTGTAATATTAGTTTCAGGTGTACAGTGTAGTGATTCAACATTTTTATACATTACCCTATGCTCATCACAAGTCACTCCTTAATCTCCATCACCTATTTAACCTATCCCCCACCCACCCACCCACCTCCCCTCTGATAACCATCAGTTTCTTTTCTTAGTTAAGAGCCTGTTTCAGTTGGGTCATGATCCCAGAGTTCTGGGATTGAGTCCACCTCAGAATCCGTGCTCAGCAGGGAGCCTGCTTCTCCCTCTTCCTATTCTGCCTGCCGCTCTCTCTGCTTCTGCTCTTTCTCTCTGACAATAAATAAAATCTTAAAAAAAAAAAAATGTCTGTTTCTTGGTTTGCCTCTCTCTCTCTCTCTCTTTTGTCTTTGCTCATTTGTTTCTTAAATTGCACATGAGTGAAATCATGTATTTGTCTTTCTCTGACTGACTTATATGACTTTTTATTTCAAATACCAGACTCCTGACTCAGAAACTCAATCTTATCTTTCTGTTTCCTCTCTCCTATTAGAATGTGAGCTTCATATAAGTAGGGATTTTCTCTGGGGTTTTCTCTACTGTACCAGCAGCACTGAGAACAATCCCTGGTTATGTATTATATGTTCCTATATATTATCTGATATACTTTTTTTGTTGAAGGTAGAATGAGTGAGCTACCTTAAGACTAGCTTAAATAATGTTAATATGCATTATAGATCCAGGGTCCCAAACAATGCTAAACGTTTCTTTCTGGCCTCTCCAGTGTCTTGACTCTGTTTAGTGTTGCCATTTACTCTTGCTTACTCACATCTCTTCTAATAATGGCTTAGATCCCCATAGAGAAGGGAGGATGGCTACTAGAAACCCAAGCCCTTTCCCTTTTATTTGTGATCTACTAATGATTATCAAGTATAATACGGAAATACAGAAAGACTCCAAATATCTGGGTACCCTGTCAATTTTATCTGTTAGCTTGGCTAAGCTGCAGAGTACCAGATATTTGGTTAAGACTATTTTGGATGTTTATGAGAGGGTGTTTTGGATGCAATTAACATTTGAATTGGTGGAATTTGTGTACCCTGTGACTCAGCCAAATTGATACATAAAATTGCCCCATACCACTGGATCCCTAGAAACTTCCCTGAGGTAGAAGACCCCTTAATTTTTGTCAAATTTTTTTCTCATCCTCTAACACAGAGATGTCTTTAAAGTGTATAAAAATAGTTGTTGTGTCTTGCTCATCTGGTTCAATCAGCATATCATTATATAATAGACCAGTGTGATGTCTTTTGTAAGGAAAACACAAACAAGGTCCCTTCAAACTAAATTATGACTTAGGGTTGGAGATTTGATGTATCTCTAAGGTACGACAGTGAAGATGTATTGCTGGCCTAGTCAGCTGAAAGCATATATTGCTTCTAGTGGTCCTTACTGACAGAAATAGAGGAAAGTCATTTTCCAGAGCAATAGCTGCATATCCAGTACTAGATGTGTTAATTTGCCCAGGCATTGAAACCACATTTGGTACAACAGCTGTGTTTGGAGTCACCACCTGGTTAAACTTGTGATACTTCACTGTCATTATCCAAGATCCATCTTCTATATACGCCAAATAGGCAGGTTGCCTAGGAATGTGGTAGGAATCACAACTCTTGAATCTTTCAAATCCTTGATGGTGGCACTAATTTTTTCAATCCCTTGAAGAATGCACTTGCTTTAGGGTTGCTATTTCTCTATGTAGAAGCAATTCTGGTATCTTCCACTTGGCTTTTTCTACCCTGTTAGTGTACAGTTCAGTGAACTAATGTGGGGATTTTGCCAGCTGCTGAGTATATTTATTCCAATTGTACAATCTGAACTGGAGAAATAACCACAGGATGGGTTTGGGAATCCAGTGGGTCTGTTTTGACATGGATCTGAGCTAAAAGTTGGTTGATTGCCTGACCTCCTTGAGCTTCATGCCTGACTGATGGAGCATGGTGACATTTTGAGTGTCCTGGGATTAGTGTCCGTTCAGACTTGTGTCTATTTGGTTCCCAAAAGATCTTTTAATTTCCTTTTTTCCAATACACAGTTACTCTGTTAAAAGATCATAGATCTCTTTGGAGATGTCTAGAAGATCTTGGCTGAGTAATTTAGGCACAGAACCCATCTCCTCTTGAAAGCCCCCAAAATTATCCAAATTATGTAAATTATCCATGAATCTTTCTTTTTTTTTTTTCATCTTTACCATTCAGACCCTGCAGCTTTTTATCCTCTGAGCTGTCATTCAATCACTAGGAGCCAGTAGAACTGACATTAGAGCTTATTTAAATTATTTTCAATTCACTTTAATATCTTAAATAACACTGTATAGTTGAAAAGGTACTTTGGTATAATTAATTCCTGTTGATCAATGCAATGTTTTGGTAAAGCAATTTGACAAGATATTAGCATTAACATGGCAGAAAATGATCTGAGGCTCATATGTGTCATCAGTATTACTCCGTTCAAAGAATGTGAAGAGATAATATCTACTGAGGACAATAATATCATTGTTTATTTGGATTATTACCTCATTGCTCAAACTTCCTAAATTAGACTACAGTGAGAAAATTATAATTGTAATAATAAGAATGTCACATATAAAATTTATTATATTTGTCAATTTCACAGAAAATAAACACAAAATATGTTGGATTAATTTTCATAGAGCTAAATTTCCTTTGTGTTAGAGAATTTTTTAATAAAATAAACTGAAATAAATGAATGAATAGATAATTGCAAAATAAGATAATTGTTAATGCTAAATTACCTGACATAGCCTCCCGGGAAGGAAGGAATATTTGTACTGACACCATTAGTGACATTGTAATGTCATTATTAGTATGAAGAAGAGAGAGTTGTGTGAACATGGCTTGCTGTATTAGCAAACTTTTTTCTTTGCATTATTCATTCAAATGTGTTGTAAACAAATGGAATATGCTGTTTCTATGACTTCTCTGTCTTGAAATAATAAATATACAATAGAGATCTGCTTCAGTACAGCTTAGACTAGTAGGAAAGCTCATTTTTAAACAATGCAGAGGCAATTCACACATTTAGATTTAATCAAATAAAATATAACAACCCAGAGAATTACATTAGAGTAGTCTATTGAAGTCAGAGAATAAAAGAATTAGGAGAAATTTCAAGGTAATATAGCCCATCCCCTCACATTTTACAAATGAGGTAATAATCTCTGAGCAACATGCTCAAGGTCATGGAATAACTAAATGGTAAAGTAATTCCCAACTTCCTTTCAGTGGAAAACATAGACTTCCCTTTTCAATTCTTTGTTAAATTGCATGCACTTGGTCTCAACATTTAAAATGTTTTCTGAAAGAACATAGTAGTTTATTTTGTATCCAGCGCACGGAAGGGTTGGATTATATGACCACAAGTTTAAATATTAAGAATTATAATACAGCAACAACCAAAACAACAGCATGTTCTCTGGAAAAACAAATGTTTAGAATAGACATGATTAAAATTCATGAAATCTATAATAAGATGGTCAATCAAGGAAATAAATTATGTGTCCACTAAATTGTTGCATGAGAGACTATAAGGAATTACTTTCATATTTATTGATCTGTTGTATATCTAGCATTGTACAAGTAACATATCACTTTACCCTTAAAATTTTATCCTTTTACAAATTAAACAATGAAGATTTATGTATGTTACACAACTTGCTCAAAATCAAACATGTAATAGATAACAAGAGGTTTGGATATGATTCTGACTGAAGATTTGATCTTAAACTCTTAGAGTTGTTGAAGCTTGGAGATAAAAGCAATTTAAATTAAGAAAAAAACATTTTATTTATTTTTATGAAATCTATGGATTTTAACTGATAACAAGTGATATCACAAATATTAAAATACAAAATATCTTCATGCTTGATCCATACAAATTTTTTCTTGTCTTTATTATTAATTATTATTTTAATACTGACATTATACTAAACAAAATAACAATTTAAAAAACAGAATTAAAGTTGAAAATAAAAATCACTCAGATTTTTTAGTGAACATTTCTTGGTTGTTTTAGTTAAGATTCTTTCATATATTTTTATTTTCCAGGTAGTTTTTAGTTATTTATTACTATTCATCAACCTAATTTTCTAAAGAGATTTCAACTACCCTAATAAAGAATAGATTATTTTGCCAGAGAATGGCTCCTGAAAGTTGACATTTTTTAAGATTTGTTTTTTATGTTATATGTACTTTGTACTTTCATCAATGTATAAACAGTTCCATGCATTAATATGTTTTAAACTACCTCTAAAATGCAAATATCTCGCAATTGTCTTATGGTAGATACTGGTAGTGGTCACCGATATTTTCAATTATCTTGATGTTACAGGCAAAAGAGACATTTATACTTTTTGACCCATTTAAATTAGAAATATGCTTGTATTCTGCTTTGACTCATGAAATGTAATGCATGTCATTTCCAGGTGGAAATTCTTAAGAGTCCATAAAAAGTTCTCTGTGTTCTCTTTTTCTGCCTAAGACCCCTTATTGTGATGATGGAGTCCTACATTACTGGACAGTGTCTCAGCAAGTATTCGTGACTATCATGCTCAGAGCCTTCCTGCCAAACCATACTGGTCATGCTTCTAAGAGTTGGCAGTGGTTGCTGCAACATAAAGTAACCAAACTTGAAGATACACCCATAAAATATACCTCTCTCCAGAGCCCTTTCCATTACATTCAGATTTGAATTGAAACATTTCTAGCCCACGATTCAAAACCCTATCACGTTCAATAGACTCCCGACTGAGGTCATTTTTTTTCCTTATAGTCCAAACCCTTCTTTCTTCTTTCCTCTATCATACATATTCTGCCATCATATTCCATATTTTGGGTAGTTTTTCACTTTGGATCCACATCTATATTAGGACATCACCTACATCCATCTAAATGCAATTAAAACAAAGATACTAGGGCCATTTTGTATTATGTAATATCTGTTTTGAAATAAAATCTTCTATCAGTGCTGTTATTATGTATGATATATTTCAAACATGAAAAACATGCAGACCACAGCATGATACACATCTATGCATCTAAATTCAAAATTAATAAAGCATGATGCCACATTGTTTTCTTTTTCCATGGAACTTAAAACTAGATGGAAATGTCTTCATTTTCCATCATTAGTTTATTTTTTTTCTCTCTAGTACTAAGTTATGATTTCCATGAAATCAGTGACCTTGATCTCCATAATTCTCATTATTTGATCCATGGCACTTAGAAAGCTGCCTAGTACATCAAAAGCATTTGTTTGATATTTGTCCAATAAAGATTGAATATATGAATTGTACCATGCTTTTATTCTTGCATTATTTAACCTTAGATAATAATAAAAATTATTCATCCATAAAAATGTATTTTCTTATTTTTTGAAGGCTATCAAGACTATTTTTTCATAGCATATATTCCAATTAATATGGATTAAAAACCAACCCAATTGGAAAATGATCCCCCACAAGAATAGGATAAATTTTAAAGAAATAAATTATAAACTTCAGTAATTAAAATGAAAATCCTACCTTTTTAATTCTATCCACATTACTTTTCAGTAATAATTATAAGAACTAATCTTACTGTTTTAGTACAGAATCTCTGCCCTTTGATAATTTAATGTTGACTTTTGCTTATATGCTCTCTCTGCCTTATTTTCAAGGCTTTCTTTTATCATTTCCTTTGCCAGATAATCAGTGAAAAAACTTTAATAATTATCCTACTCAGTCTGGATGCCACAAGAAAATACCAAAGTCTAGGGGCACCTGGGTGACTCAGTCATCAGATATCGGCCTTTGGCTCAGGTCATGATCTCAGGGTCCTGGGATCGAGCCCCACATCCTGCTCCCTGCTCCATGGGAAGACTGCTTCTCCCCCTCCCACTACCCCTACTGTGTTCCCTTTGTGTTCCCTCTCTCACTGTGTGTCTCTCTTCAAATAAATAAAATCTTTAAAAAAAAGTACCAAAGACTATGTGACTTACAAAACAACAGATATGTTTACACCATCTAGCTAGATATGGAAAAAGGGAAATCTAGACAGAAAGTATCTTATACCTAGATGCATGAATGGATGGATGATGGATGGTTAGAAGGATGAATAGATAGATAGAAGGAAGGAAAGGAGAAAGAAAGAAAGGGAAAAAGAAGGAAGGAAGATGGATGGATGACAGGATGAATGGACAGATGAATGAATGAATGATAAAATGGAAAAGGCAGAGAACTACAAGTCTTGATGATAGCATTACCTCATATAAGAGAAACAACAGGTTAAGAAAACAGGCTAGACTTAAAGGTGTAAATTTAGGATTTCAGCAGTAAAACATTTTGCTCACCAAGATCTAAGGTATGACTACAATTATTAGTGGCCAGATTAAAATGGGGATATGTATTATGAGTGCATTTAGGGTCCATGGATCTGGGTATGTAATCCATAGGACTGGTGAAATCATATAGATGATCACATAGGACAATAGCAAAACGTGAGGTAGAAGGAAGGATTTTTCCATGTGCAAAAGTCTTTGAAGAATGCTGGCTCTTGATAGATGAGAGATTGATAACATTGAGTTTAGCAAGAGTTAGTAGTCTTTATTGAATACATCAACTTCAGTGGGATAGAGTTTTTACCTAAGAGTGACAAGTAATTGATTATATTTGCATGCTTTATTTCTGGGCTCTCAGTTCTGTTCTATTGGTCCATGTGTCTGTTTTTTATAATACCATACTGCTTTGATTATGATAGTTTTGAAATTTAGTTTGAAGTTTGAAGAGCATATCTGGAGCATGATACCTCCAGATATGCTCTTTTTTCTTAAGATTGCTTTGTCTTCAGGGTCTTTTGTGGTCCTATGAAAATTTTAGGGTTGTTTTATCTATTTCTGTGAAAATTGCCTTAAGAATTTGGATGGGAATTGCATTGGATGTATAGATTACTTTGGGTAATATGAGCATTTTAACAATGCTAATTTTTTTCAATCTGTGAATATGGAGTGTCTTTCCATTTGTTTTTTCTTCAATTTCTTTCATCACTGGTTTATAGTTTTCAGTGCACAGGTCTTTCACCTTCTTGGTTAAATGTATTACTGAAGTTCATTCTTTTTGATGCTGTTATAAATGGGATTATTTCTAAATTGTTAGTATATAGAAATGCAACTGAATTTTATGTATTAATTTTGTATTCTACACTGTATTGAAATTATTACAAATTCTAACAGTTTTTTGATGGCATCTTTAGGATTTTTTGTATATCATATTCATAAAGAAAGACGATTTTATTTCTTCTTTTCTGATTTAGATAAATTTTATTTCTTTTTCTTTCTAATTGCTTTGGCTAGTACTACCAGTACTATGTTGAATAAAATATGAATAAAATAGCTAGACTGGGTATCCTGGTCTAATTCCTGATTTTGGAGGGAAAACTTTTAGCTTTTCACTGTAGAATATGGTATTAGTAGGGCCCTTCATATACAACTTTAATTAAACTGAAGTATATTTCCTCTCTACTCACTTTGTTGAGAGTTTTTATTATGAATGGATTTTGAAATTTTGTCAAATACTTTTCCTCCATATACTAAGACAAACACGATTTTTTTCCTTCATTTTGTTAATGAGGTATATCAGATTGATTAATTTCTGGATGTTGAGCCATCCTTGAATCCCTAGAATAAATCATTGTGTATGATCCTTTTAATGCAATTATTTATTTTGATTTGCTAAAGTTTTATTGAAGATTTTGCCTCTGTGTTTATCAGGGATATTGGTTTATAAGCTTCTCTTCTTATATAGTCTTTGGTATTGGTATCAGAGTAATGCTGACCGATAAAATGAATTTGGAAATATTTCCTTTTATGTACATATGTATATATGTATGTACATAATTTTGAAGAGCTTGAGAAGAATTGATGTTCATTATTCTTTAAATATTTAGTAAGATTCATTACTAAAGCTGTCTGGTTCTGGACTTTTCTTTGTTGTGAGGTTTTTGATTACTGATTTAACCTCCTTACTAATAATTAGCCTGTTCAGATTATCTGTTTCTTCATGTTTTGGGTTTGATGGGTTATATATTTTTAGGAATTTATTTCTTCTAGATTGTCCATTTTGTTGGCCTGTAATTGTTCATATTGGCCTCTT
Source organism: Enhydra lutris kenyoni (assembly GCF_002288905.1). NCBI lineage: Eukaryota > Metazoa > Chordata > Mammalia > Carnivora > Mustelidae > Enhydra > Enhydra lutris. Next base: position 30,849,266 of record NW_019154102.1, read on the forward strand.
ATGAGTTTTTGTGTTATCAGTTATAATGTTTGATATTTCATTTACAATTTTGAGTTCTCTCTCAATTTTCTTGGTTAAGTCTAGCTCAGAGTTTATTTTATCTTTTTTTTTTTAAATAGAGCTTAGTTTAATTTGCAAGCCCTTGAAGAACTTCTTTGATGTTATCTGGTGGGTTTCTTGGATGTAAAACCTATTGACTTTCAAAACTAGATGTTTGTGGGTGCACTTGGGTGGCTCAGTTGGTTAAGTGGTTAAGTGTCTGACTCTTGGTTATCAGCTCAGGCCATGAACACATGGTCATGAGATCTAGTCCCATGTTCAGCTCCACATTCAGTGGGGAGTCTACTTGAGATTCTTTCCTTCTGCCTGTGCCCCCAACTCATCTCTCCAAGGTGACTAGCTTTCGGACCAGAGTCCTCTTTCTCTGTCCTCTGGGCTTTTATCTGCCGTCCCGCTTTGCTGGCAGCATCTCACCTCTTCTTCCTCTCTTTCCCCCTCCTCATGTTTCTTTGCCATCTTGGGCGTGGCTTACATAATGGCTTCTATACCTCCTCTGTGCCTCCAGTGCCACTGGCTCCTGTTCCTCCTATCCTTGATATCAAAGAATAGAGAGCACCTCGCTGGACTTAAACTGCCCACTTCAGATTTCCCCACAGGTGCCCAGGTAAAAACTTGACAGTGGGGTACAAATTGATTGACTTTTAAGTGGACTCAGGTGTTATGTCTTTGGTATTTAAACTAATTTAAGTTTGTTAGTTTAATTAAGATAGACATGGCTTTAGAGTTATCAGCATTAAATATAAAACTTTTATTCTACCAAGGTTTATGGAAGATCAAATAAGCTCTTGTTATCTCTGTTGTAATTTGTCAGCAAAAGATGACTTAAAATGATGGTTAATTTTATCTGTCTCTAAGTTTGCATGGGTAATTGTTAAAAAAAAATGGGTTGAATAAATAAAAGGTTAAAATGAATGGATTTTAAAAGTACACTGGTATAAGATTGAAATTCTGCTTTTCTGTTAAAAAGAAAGTTTTCAGGGCATCTGGGTAGCTCAGTCAGTTAAGCATCTGCCTTCAGCTCAGGTCATGATCCCAGGGTCCTGGGATCCAGCCCCACATTGAACTCCTTCCTCAGCGAGAGAGCTCATTTCTCCCTCTCTATTGGCCTGGAGGTCCTCCTGCTTGTGCTTAATCTCTCTCTATATATGTCTGTGGGTGGGTCAAAAAAATAAATAAAATCTTAAAAAACAAACAAACAAAGCTTTCTTGGATTGTTGGTCTGCTCTTGGTAAGAAAATGTAAACAAAGTTTTGGTATTTTTGTTGTTATTTTTTCTCTCTTTGTCCTGAAAACCAGTTGTTTTTATGTGTTTGTGTTCTAAACAAACAAAACAAAACAAAACAAACAAAAAACTTCTATGTTTTCTGTTTATCAGATCTTTGATTACTTAAGAAAGTTAAGACTTTTCAGTATCAAAGGACCTCAGTTTTACTAATAACTAAATAACTTCCTGAAGAATCCCTTATTGACACCTTGGTTAGATGTAAATACTAATTTTTTAATGATCTGCAATCCTATTTAGGCATGAGCTTTAAAACTTTCTGAGGATTTTAACAAACTTCCCTGATATTTGAATTGTAGAAATTTTTTTGACTAATTAAGCTTGTTTATTTGGTATGTTAAGTTACTTAGGAAGCACTGTCAAACACATATCGATGAGCCTTAGGTGATGTTGTTTGGGTAAATGCTATAACTGCTTCATAAATTATAAGAAATTCCTAAAGTTTTAATTTGTTTTGGTATAAGGTCATCACTCGACATTCTAATTATTACAGTGTCATGTGTCACAGAAATAACCACATTTCCTTGTCAGTTATATTTTAATGAACTCTCATATCAGATCATTAACCATGTCCATTTTTGAGTCTCTTGTCATTTAGAGTTATTGTTCTTACTCTCTTGCAAGATATGTTTTATCCTCAAGGAGATTCATGAAAAGGACTTTTGACAAATACAGGTTTTTGATATCTTTACAATCATGAAGGTAACCTAGATAAGAATTTTCAGAACCAATGAAAAAAACTGCATTCAAACTAAACAAGAATTAGTAGCAAGGGACTAAGTGAAGTGAGGAAGATGATTATATCTTTTGTGACTCTTGTTTGAAACACTGTTGGTTCTTTAACATTTTCTCTTCCAGATTAAGGAAACTTTCTCTTATGATATCCGTGATACACAGAAATATGATGAAATAGTCCTTTGTGAACAAATTGAAGAATTTCTTTTCTCTGTGGAACCCTCTAGAATTCAGAAACTCTCACTGAATATTTTTTATTTTATGACAATTAGAGTTATTTGCATAAGTTCAGTAAGAATCTGTTCTCTTTCTAATAGGATACCATTGGAAACATTGGTTATTTTACTAGGACTTTGACTGGAATATCATATTTGAGAGACATGTATTGACTCAGATATCTTGAGAGGGCTTTAAGGAACTAAGATTAACTTTATGAAACCAATAAAGCCTCTTGGAAATGTTGGTCTGATACCTTGCTTACAAATTTCCCCAAAACCTTACCAGGTGAGTAAAGAATGTCACTTCCTGGCAGGTATAGGAACCTCAGGATATTTTGGGGACCTCAAGAAGTGGAATTTGTCCAAATCTATAGGTATTGCAGGCGTAACTGATGACAAGTATTTGGCTTGACTTTTGGTCTCAAAAGGCTACTAAAAGTTCAATCTAGAGACTCCTTGTAAAAAGTTCTATCAAAGAAGATGTTAAAAGATCCATATGGCCAATCACTATTCTTGCTGAGTTTATGTAAATAATTAAGCCATGTTTGTTAAAACTATTCTTGTTTTACAAGCAAATCACTTTTTTAAACCTTTTATGTATGTATGTATATATGTGTGTATTTGCTGGGGTGGGCAGAGTGGGAGTGAGAGGGAGAGAATATCAAGCAGACTCCACACTGAGCACAGAGCCTAACATGGGCTTGATCTCAGGGTCCTGAGAACATGACCTAAGCCAGAATCAAGAGTTGGAGGCTTAACTGACTGAGCCACCTACATGCCTCACAGGCAAATCAGTCTTAATTTGGCTATCTTTAATAAAAGTGAGGGTGATTGTAGAGAAAAAATATGTTTCGATAACACATCTTTGTCGATTTAGAATTTAATACTATTTATTATAAGCTAGACTAGATCCTGAATTCTCCTGACTAAAGTTTTCAGTATTCTTTCATTCTCTTAACTTAAAGTCTTCAAAAACTAAAACTGCCCTTTTCCCTAAAACCCTGAAAACTGATGCTCTACAGCTTGAGGTCATGTTCAGAGAAATTGCCTCAAAACTCATGCATGGACAGTCTTTCTGTCTATTGTTGTATGGACCATTCAGAAGGATCACCAGAGACATTTGAATTACAAACCAAAAAAACCCATTTGATTCTGACTGCCTGTTCCCAATCCATCTGAGAATGCTTCAAGCCTGACATCTAAAAATCTTCTCACTGGCAGTACTAGAGATTCAAACATTGGGTTCGTAATTTGCCCTAACCATTAACTTATAGTTTTCTTTTCTTTCCATAAAGGTACCTCTAACTAATTATGTGCTTGCTTGCTAAACAAAGCAGAGTCTATATGACGGCCAACACCACCTGCTACACAATTAAAGCCTTACATGACTCTCACAGTAGCATTACGTTATTAAAAACTGAAATAAATGAAGTATGTAAAACAGTTCCATAACATCAAAAAGCCACCTGCACTAGGTGGTATATGTGTCATAATTATTAAAACAGAATGTTGTGTTATATATTTCTGATTATCACAAAAATGTAATAGGATTGCTGAATGAAATGAATATTCAAATTGGTGCTTTAAACAATTTCTTTCTCTCCTTTAGTGATTGGTTAAACTACTGGATTGGAGGAGGATTTTGTATAGCTATTAGGTCTTTTTATTGGGCTTATTTTTCTCATAACAATATTAACCTTTTCTGGCATTTCTCCACCTGGCATCTAGACTCCTTCACTGCTATAACGTCAAGCTGACAAGTGATCCTTTCTATTCAAGGATAGTCATATATGTTGTCTACCTTGGATTTGGCTGCCTCTGCCTTTTGTACCTCCTATACATAAATTTCCCAGTTGGCCATTGTTGACCCATAGGTAGGAATATCTCTATGCTCCTATTTGGCAGAAAGAAGTTACAGAAGATAAGACCTTCCACCCTCAGCAACCTGAAGATTTAAAGGTCAAAAGTGTTCAGGAAAGAAATGATGAGAACAAAGTGAGGAGAAGTGTAGATTAAATTAAATTTCCTTACAACTCATAGCCCACTGATAAATACCTGAGACAGGCACAGTGTGACTTTCCTCAAGGAACTCACAACTGCCTTAATGTTAATGCTTTGCTACAGATTAAAAACAGCCTTACCTTGACAATAGACCTCCAGGATCCTATAAGTCTTCTTTAATATACAGAAGTCCCTTTAGAGACTTCTGTTATCTCTAAACCCTGCCACCCCAATTTAAAAATATATCACAGTACAGCTTTTCTAGCCATAGATCCTATCCCCATTCTGTAATGAAAGCACCTTTTTGCACCATAAAAAGATAAAAAGCCAAAAACAAACAAAAAAATCCCAGTTTGGATCTCTTCACTTCTTTATTTTGATTGCTTTACTGTTTGAGGAAACTTGTTTTCTTATTTTTTTAATAACAAAAAGCAAAGTTTTAATTATGTTTTACAATTTGCCACTTCGTCAATATCAGGTAGAAAACCGCAAATAGCAAAGCCAGATTTAGCTGTAGCTGCTATTTTTGTAGTATTGTTCTAGTAAACCAACTCAGTACAAATGATGAGGATGCCATCTTTCCTAGTTTCCCTATTAAAAGAAAGGTATTGTCAATGATTTCTTTCTCCAAAACAGAACAGATTGCCTCAAGAGTATCAAGTATGAAACATATAATAGAAGTCATTAAAATTCTCTTTTTTAAATATTTTTTATTTTTATTTACTTTCTTTCTTTCTTTCTTTCTTTCTTTTTTTTTTTTTAAAGTAGGCTCTATCCCAGTGTGGAGCCCAGCACAAGGTTTGAACTCAGGACTCTGAGATCAAGCCCTGAGCTGATAACATCAAGAGTTGGTTGGACACTAAACTGACTGAACCACCCAGGTGCCCCAACGTCATTGAAATTTTCTGTTGGTAGGTAGACCTTGAAATTTGCTATAAACTCTGAAATTTTGGAATATTTCCTGCTAAGATGTATCTTCCTAGGCGTATAACAAGTATTTTGTGAATATTTGTTTGGCAAGGGAACTCAAGAGCAGGAGTTTCAAATGATATACTTAAAGGGTTCTGCTCATAGAAAAGTCTTGATTAATTATCCATACTTGATTACCCCTCAGGAATAGAAAAAATAATGCTATATAGGTTATAGCTCCTTTACAGAGAATTCCCAGCTCTGAGAGTCATTTCCTTACTGCCATCCCTACATCTTTTAGATTCAAGAATATAGAACTGATAGAGTAGCCTGGGTAGAAATTGGGAGGACATGTATTGCTTGGAGCACTGGGTGTAGTGTATAAATAATGAATTTTGGGACACTGAAAAAATAAAATTAAATTAATTTAAAAAGAAAGAAGGAAATTGAATAAACACACAAGCCTCCTATCAGCCTAGATCCCTGAGAAGAGATTCATCAATCCATTTTTAATTTCCTTCCTCCTCTTCCCCTCTCTCTCTCCCCATTTCTCTTCTGTTTCTTTCATAAAAGATCATGAATGTTTTCCCATAGCAAGCAATGTTCCAGACACTGGGTATATGGCAGTGAACAAAGCTTTGAGTCTTACATCGAGAAGAGAGAAAAATATACATTAAAAATTATATATATATATATATATGGTAGCTCAGTTGCTTAAGTGTCTGACTCTTGATCTTAGCTCAGTTCTTGATCTCAGGGTTGTGAGTTCCAGCCCTGCATTGACCTCCATACTGGATGTGGAGCTTACTTACAACATAAAAGATAAGATAAATAAAATAAATAAATAAATAAAATAAAATATTACATTTGAGAATCATCTATATAGGGTAATAAATCTTAATCTGTTATTTTGTTCCAAATTCACTTTGGAAAAATCTTATAATTACAGAGTCATTGGGCCTCTTTATAAATATCAGTGGGAAAATTTTAAATAGGGCACTTTTTGACATAACAAAGTTAAAACCAATTTGCCAAATAATTTAGGCAAAATAATTCACTATATAAACAAACATAGGTATTTCTGAATTACTTGAATTGTCTATCTACATTGATCAAAATAATTAAATTCAAGTGAAGCATTAGAAGTTTATTCTATTTTAACTCAAATGACCAGAAATGTGCTGTAAATGGGAACTAATTTTCATTCTGATCTCAAATACTCTTCCTATTCTTCTGTATCTAGTTCAAATCACTTCTTACATAACAATGAGTTGGGGGGGGAAGCAATACAAGCTTAAAATTCATATTTATACTCAGGAACTTCCTGGCAAAAAATATTTTGAACAAAAGAGTTCTTATTTTTAATTATTTTTGTCCACTGACTGATGACATTGATTATAGATACTAATCTTAACTCTTTACAGAGTTGTTCATTTAAGTATATCTTGTGGAATTTGTAACATTATTATAGTCCTTAAGAAAAAAAGTAGATAAAACCATACTCAAGGCATTCCAGACTGGGAAATTCTGGCATAGAAGGTCTTCTTGGTATTTATTCCATACCACCTGAGAGTTTGTGAGATTAAGCAAGGGGTAGAAAAATGATGTATGCATTTTAATTTTTTTCAGAGCTTGCCCTAAGCAGGACCTTTCAAAAACTTGTTTCATCTAGTGTTATCTGAGAGAAAAAAGTATTTTAAGAATTTGTATCTAATTCCATCTGTTTCTACAAAACAAAGTAGCACTCAGAGTGACAGGAAATAATTTGTTTTTGAGTGTACACAAATAACATATGGGATGTAGACCAGAAACTAAATTAACCAACCAGTATTGTACTTTAATAATGGTATATGTTTACTAGTAGATGGTAGATTTTATTAGGTCAGATCTTTATCCCATATGACTATTAACTGTCTTTGGAACATAAGATATTCAGTATATGTTTATTTGAATAAATAAGTTTCGATGGATAAAATTGGGCAGGCAATAACTTTTGTTAGTCATGGGATTCTTGATGGAAAAGAAAAAGAAGGATTTATTTTACCAAAAGAGGGTGAATTAAGAAGACTAGAGGCAGTGCACACTAGCTTTCCTGAGTTTAAAATTTTTCTGAAGGCCTGTTTTTATTTACCTGAAAATAGTAGTAGAAAGGAAGTACTTTGGCATACTATTATACTAAATATAACTTAGCCAGATATAAAGCACTTTATTTTTAACACATTCTCTTCATTATCTAGTGGTGAACTTGGACAAACATCTGATTTTTCATCATTAAATTTTTTGCGAATCTATAAAAATATATTGAGCAACTTACAACTCCAAAATTTTTGCTCTCTCAATATAATAGTTTGAAAAATGAATAAAGCAAGACTCCTTTCTAGTTTTCAGTAACTCACAGTATATAGTGGTTAGAGATGGATGGGAGAAGTGTCTGAAACCGTCCATGAGTTTACATCTTGCAGGGAGATTGGGTTTTATTTTTTATTTTTTAAAGATTTTTAAAAATTTATTTATTTGAGAAAGACACAGAGACAGAGAGAGCACAAGCAGGGGGAGAGGCAGAGAGAGGGAGAGGGAGAAGCAGACTCCCTGCTGAGCTGGGAGCCAGATGTGGGGCTCCATCCCAGTACCCTGGGAGCATGACCTGAGCGGAAGGCAGATGCATAACAGTCTGAGCCACTGAAGTATCCCAGATTGGGTTTTATTTTGAAAGCATTGTGGAAGTCATTGGAAGAGAATTAAAATGAGTTCCAAAGCTTGAATGCTGTTCTTATATGTATACTGCTTTCTCCAAGTAGTGGAATTTGGCATAAGAAAAAAAGAGAATTTTATGTTATATTTGTGTTTGGGATATGTAGCAATTGTCTATTAGTGTTATCAGCAAAAGTGATACAAGTGAAACATCAAGGGCATATTCATCAAAAAGTGTTTGTACATTGATGGAGAAATTTGGAGAAAAGGCCTGATAAAATCCAAATCATGACTGGAAGAAATAAAGCATAAAGTATGAACAAAGCAGATATTATCTTTTTAAATAGTTTCTATCACTTGAATCTCCTTTTCTTAGGCTTTAGCAGAAAGCACATAAAAGGAGTCTCTTTGTGTATCTCTCTTGATATTTCTTTAAGAATTAATGATCAATTTTAATTAAACCATGTTAATATTTGTAGCTGGCTTGCCCTGACCCTTTTAGTGTCCGAATAATCAATAATAGTGCACATTAATTAGCTAATATGTTTGAACAATATCATATTTTTCTTCATTCAACCTTATCTTGTCCACTTAAAGAAATTGCTTTCCTATATAAAGTTTATAAAATAACTTCAAATTTTCTCTATCTCATATTATCACTCTTGCTCACCACACACATACATGCATATCTTATCCCAACTTTATCCTGCCCTAGTCTTAGTTAGTTTTCAGAGATACAGAATAATATTTTAAAATCTATGAAAATATTTTTTATACCTATTCAGCTACACCTGGTCTAAAACTCTGAAATCATGAACAATCACTGAAAAAAACAATAGACTTTTTATTATAGCCTTTATTTTCTATTTAATGGAAAGTTTTGGTCTGTCAGTCCTTCCCCAAACACGTAAGATTCATGTGGCTTAACCTGGGAAGGAGGGTTTTGCGTAGCATTACAGAAGACAAATTCTGAATAAATAATACACTTCCATGCAAAAATTTAAACACATTTTCAAAGTGAAGTTTGTGAGAGGAATTAGAATTCGAACTGTTGAAACTCAATGGACCACCTGGACAACCTCTTGTTTCCCTTACTTTTGAGATTGTAGAACCATAATCTCCCAAATCCTTCCATAAAAAGAGAGGGCTGAGGGCCAGGCCAAGATTCACCATCCTTAAAGCCTACTAGGCACAGTAGTTTAGCTGTGTTTGGGACACTGAAGGCCAGTATAAGCTGCAATATCTCAGGGACATGAATGCCTTAAATGAATTTTCGGTCCAAAAATAGTGAAAAGGGAAAGCAAACCTAGCTATATAGCTAACAGACCAAATTGGATATCAAAGAGGAGAAAAATTTTCAAGCTATAGAAGACATTGGATTGTATATGTCTAGTATTTCTTTGAGGAATCAAGTCTCCCTTACTCTTAGGTCAGAATTCCCTGGTAGTCTGATCCTTCCTCCTCAATACAGGCATAAAAAGAAAGTAGGCAACAATCTCTTCTGAGCATTTAGCTCTCTTGGCTAAGTGATTGGTTGTTAAGTATGGGCATGTGATCCAAACAGATTGAAACAGAATCCTGTCCCTCTATATTTTCTGTTAACACTCACAGGAAGATGACCTCCCCCCACCCCCGCTGCAACCCCGGTGTTAATATGCAAGAAGTATCTTAAACCAAGAAGAAATGGGTATGCGGTAAGAGAGATTTGAGGACAGTGCACAAAGAGAAATAGAGCTGAGATAGAGAAACAAAATCATACATATAAGCCACAGCAGGAACCAGATTATCAGAATTCTTTCAGTTACGTGTGCCATTCCGTAGACCACTTTTTTTTTTTTTAAGATTTTATTTATTTATTTGACAGAGAGAGATCACAAGTAGGCAGAGAGGCAGGCAGAGAGAGAGGAAGGGAAGCAGGCTCCCTGCTGAGCAGAGAGCCCGATGTGGGACTCGATCCCAGGACCCTGAGATCATGACCTGAGCCGAAGGCAGCGGCTTAACCCACTGAGCCACCCAGGCGCCCATGTAGACTACTTTTGAATGTACTTTTTTTCCACGTACCTAGATGTATGCATATAGTAAAAGAAGGCAAATTTTAGAAGGGCTGCATATTTTAAGGAATTATGAGGAACCTCACCTCAGTAATCTCCATTTTTCATCTCCTGAGCACTGCAGATAAGGTAAAATAGTATGCAGATTTTAGAATGCAGACATACACATTTCCTAAGATCATTCTGGCAGTTTGGGCACAAGAGGAAACCCATGGCTGCCTAGATTAGATGCTACCGCAGTGTCAGCTCATAGAAGTATGTTACAAAACAGAAGCACCACTGCAGAGGTGAGAGAGCATTGTAGTCTTTCCATACCAAACTAGCTCAAACTTAACAGTTATCTTTTGGAAAATAGAAATTTCAGGTCCCTAGAAGTGATGCTCCATAAAGGTGGTTTCTGAGGTCAGAGTGAAAGTAGGTTTTTCGATGCTAGAGATCTGGAAGAAATGCTAATCCTAGCAATATAATAAGGTGATAGCTCTTGTTTTTCCTCTGGAGGGCGTAAAGGAATCTTACCTTTCTCAGTCTTTCTTGAGTTTGCTCACCAGTTTTCTCGCCACATTAAATTTCTTTGCTGCTTTTCTAGTTATCTCTAAAAGTTTGTCCATTGTTTCTGTTGTTGCTCTTGTTATTTTATTTCCCCCACCTCTGCCCATCATTTGTGCCAAGTCAGTATCATCCATTTTTATGTTGTTATGGAAGCATTTGTCTCTGTGTTTCAATAACTGTATTATTATTTGGTGCATAGCAAACCATCCCACAACATAGAGGTTTAAAACAGCCATTTTTTACTATCTCACAATATATTGGTTTGGCACTAGGGTGATTCTTATATAGATCTCTTCTGGGCTTATTCATGAGGTTAAATTTTGCTAGCAGGTCAGCAGGGTTTAGATAGTCTAGGATAATCTGGTGGCTTTTATTTTCCAAAAACATCCTTACTAATGTATAGCCCATCTCTTAAGCTATTCTTATCATATGATACTGGCGTTTCATTGAAATCTGGTGTCCATATTTCTTCCCCTTGAATATGAGTGGTCCTATCCCAGATGTGTGATTTCTGAGGCTATGTTTTGAGTCTTTACATTTTCTACCCAGCTTTGTTTCTTCAGATATCCATTCTTCAACCCACCAAACATGCTGAGAAGACATCCAAAATGGCCCACACAGAGAAACCATACTAGAAGTTTCCCATGGAAAGGAACTGACACACTCAATCTACAATCAACATCAATCACCAGAGTATAAGTCTTCAGGTGACTTTAGCCTGCATGCTTTAGACTGCTTCAGATGAAGCAGAAATGAGCTATCCTTGCTAAGTCACACCCAAATACTATATTCTGGAGAAAAATATATGTTGTCTTAAGCCACCTAGACCTGGGGTGTTTTTCAGTGCAGCATGAAATGATCAAAATAGATGGCCTCATTCGTATATATGGCAGTTTGCAGGCTGTTGACTGGGGAGTTTCAGTTCTACTCACAGTGGTTTCTCTGGGTAGCTCTGGCTGATTTGTATTTGGTTTCATGTTTCTAAGTCCAGAGAAAGAGGGCAAGCCTTAAATGCACAGGCCCTTTTAAAGTTACAGCTTGTATCACACTTACTAATGTCTCATTAATCTAAGCAACCTACCTCAGAATCTATGTTATGGCAGAGTGCCTTCTCATGGGCTCTTCAAGTTACAATATGCATTGTGAAGGCACATGACTTCCAGCATCAACTCAACTGTGGCACACAGTTACCCCATATGCAGTTTGCAGTTTCCTTTCTGTTTAAGTAACATAGATTTCCTAGCACTCTGGACCTAGGAGTAGCTGTGAATTTGGAAATTTTTAGTAGGTGTAATCAGTGTTGGCAACTTAAACATGATATGAAATAAAAATCAGAGGTTTTCTGGAGATAATCAGATTATAAATTGTAATCTAGAATAGGTCTAAGGAGTCTTATGGAAAATACCAGCCTCTTGATAGTTTTCATACTCACAAAACTTAATGGGGTTATATCCTACAATAGGACATTATGAATGCCAGTCTTAAGACTTGAACTGTGATAGAGTCTGACCACTTCTCTTTCTAATATTGTCTTTACTGGGAGGCATGATAGCTGCTACCAACTTATATAACAAGGCACAGGAAACCTCTTTCTGAAAGCCAAAACTGAGGTGTGAGTTAAGATGTTATTCCACAGTTTCCTGTAAGGAGTAAAGACCTTCATATAGATCTAGGCATTTGTGAAATAAAAAAGCCTTAGAACTATAAAGGGATAATCACTAAACCTCGCTTAAAAATCCCAGGCTGTTTTCACTGGAGCATTTTAAAAATGAGATTTTAAAATAGATAATTATAGCTGTGAATTGAGTCTCATTCACCTGAGGGTGAGAGCTGGGCCACACAAAACTGAGGTCAGGGTGGTGTTCTATTCACCATATGAAATCTGGAGAGACAGTGTTTTATAGGAGGAAGAGAAGGAAGGGACGATTTGTGAAAAAGGTGGGGGAAATAAAAGCTCTAGAGCATAGGATGAACATAGAATGGGGACTTTTGTGAAGCATCACAGTAATATGTTTTGAGCTTCTAAAGTGTAACCCAAGAGTAATATATCAGACCACATGAAATTACCATCTTTGTAAAAGAAAATTATTAGAATAGTCTAGATGATTAAACTTAATAATTGGGGGGAAGGAGGTACTGATATCTTCTTTGTCTTTTTTCCATCTTCGTTATATGAAGAATAATTATCCTTAGCATCTGTGTAGTCACATTGTTCTCTTTTTAATGTTTCTGATGTATCCATGTGGGTTGCTAGACAGATCCTTGGGTGTCTCCCTGTAATATATACTTACATAGTACGTCTTTAACTAAACCAAGTTTGCACTGGCCCGTCTAATACAAATGAATACAAAAGAATTTTGGAGCCTGATTAAACAGACAAATGAACAAATATCTTGACAGCTGCCAAATACCCTAGAAATATTTGTGTACTACAGAGTAGGAAATTGGTGTACTGCAGAGTATGGTAAGCAGATCTCGTCTTAGCAGAAATTGTCACTGCATGGGACTGAAAAAAGTCATCATGACAGGTATGGGAAGAAAGAGTTGGTGAGAATGAAAGGCATAGATTCATAGTAAGGAGCCGAGAAGGTTTTGATTAGAAATTTATTCCATCTCTGCATGACACACTCACATACACTTATATATACCTAGAGCATTAGAATATAAATCAATGCATTGTGTTCAGGATGGATCTGATCACTACCAACCCATAAGCTCCTGGAACTTATGTGAGCATAATTGATTGAGGCTATTCTGCACTGAAGTTTTTGACATCATACTGGGATGTACAATGGCCTATCATCAGAGGAGGTAAAAGAAACAAAATTATAGTTACTCTTAAAATTTCTATAGGAAATGGAAGACATCTAGGAGGAATTGTTTCTCATGTGATCAGGTAAAAACAAATATAAATATTTATAGGTTTGGGGAATGCATATTTTTGAAAGTAAAAATCAATTTAATTAAATAGTGCTGAACTTCATTTTTCAAAGTCCATTGTTGTCTTGTTTCTTCTGCTAAGAAATTTCCATATGTGGTTGTCATAGAAACAAACAAACAAAAAAACACTTCATGCTTTCTTTTTTTCTATTTTGGATGCTATTGTTAGAGTAATTTGGGCCATATCAAAGATTTTGGATTTTCCACTGGTATTGGATATACTTGATTTCATCATCATACATTATGGGGATGCTATATCAGAAAAAAAAATCACATATCTCCAGATGGAATGCACCTAAAGATGGATATACTGAGCTTCATTAATAATAGAACCTATGAACTACTAGTGACCCTTATACCTTTTCAGTAATGTGAGACTAGAAACATAGAATACTGAAGAATATATATTTTAAATCATAAAAATTCCAATTCCAACATCTGAATATGTTTGGGGAAAAGACCATAATAGATCATGTGTTATAGTTCAACTATAAAACTCTGAATGGTTCTCAAACTTTTCTAATGTTAATTACCCCCTGTGGACCTTTGTGTAGTTTGATCAGCATTTATGGAATGCCAGCTCTATACTATAATGTTGGAGATAAAGATATGACCTAGGATCCTTCAGGGCCCTCAGTCTAGTGGAGACCCCAAACTCACCTAAGACTAAGATTCAAGACTGCATCCGAGAAGTATTCTAACAACAGTAGCAGCAAAAATGGAAACGTGAGGAATATTGAATATTGAGATTAGTTTTATGGAGAGGCCATTCTTCTGGTTATATTATGGAGACTATAGTTTTAGTTAAAAGATCATGAGACAATCTTGAAAAAAAATAGAATTATTTTCTAAAGACTTAAAAAGATCATGACTTGAGCAAAATCAAGAGTTGGACGCTTCACCAACTGAGCCACCCAGTTATCCCAAGAAAATAGAATTTAGACTGCATGTTAGTATATTGTTAGAAAATAAATAGATGTAAATATTTGTGTCACAGAACATGATCTCAATTTTTCTTGAAATGGCATTTGCATATTTTATTTGTATATTGTCTCAAGGGAATAAGTACTAAAAGTTTACTATCTGGTACAAGAACGTAGACTTTTGTTTATGCTATATTCTCCATTTTTTACTATTACTGCTTTTCAAATAGAGCCACCTGGTTTTCACCATATGGGGTTTATTGAGCAAATCTCTAAATTTCCATTTCATCTCTGTTGTGATTTAATGAAGTCCCTTTCCTCTAGTCTTCAGCTTTGTACAAAAGCAAAGTATCATTTTACCATCTTTCCCTGTTTTCTCTTCTCTCATACCATTTCCTTGCCACATTCACTACTTACCAGATGACTCCTGTGGGAGCATGATTATATAATATATAGGTAAGAGAACAAAACCAGGTGATCTCATAAAAATACATAAGCTTTATCTGTACAAAGCAAGTGTTTTCTGCTTCTTGCAGTTGAGTATGACAACTTTTAAAAATTCCAGTGTGTGTGTGTGTGTGTGTGTGTGTGTATAAAACTATATGGATATAATATACAGAATTGTTGAATCATTATATTGTGCACCTGAAACTAATAAACTAATATATCATGAATATAATTATATTAGTTTCAGGTGTACAATATAGTGATTCAATAATTCTATACCATTATTCAGTGCTCATCATGATGACTGTACTCTTAATTTCCATTATCTATTTCACCCATACCCACCTCGGGGTTATCTGCCTTTTTTTTTTTTTTTTTTTTTTGGTGTTGAGTTGTATAAGTTCTTTTTTTTTTTTAATTTTATTTATTTATTTGACATACAGAGATCACAAGTAGGCAGAGAGGCAGGCAGAGAGAGATGAGAGGCGAGGAAGCAGACTCCCTGCTGAGCAGAGAGCCCGATGCAGGACTTGATCCCAGGATCCTGGGATCATGACCTGAGCCGAAGGCAGAGGCTTTAACCCACTGAGCCACCCGGGTGCCCCATGTAGAAGTTCTTTATATATTTTGGATACCAACTCTTTATCTGACATGTCATTTACAATTATCTTCTATCAGTCAGTAGGTTTTCTTTTAGTTTTGTTGATTATTTCCTTCCTATGCAGAAGCTTTTTATTTTTATATAATTCCAATAGTTTATTTTTTGCTTTTTAGTTTTCCTTGCCTCCAGAGACATATCTAGAAAAATGTTGTTATAGACAATACCAGATAAATTACTACCCTGTTCTTTTCTAGGATTTTATGGTTTCAAGTCTTACATTTAAGTCCTTAATAAATTTTAAGTTTAGTTTTGTGTATGGTGTGGGAAAGTGGTCCAGTTTTATTCTTTTACATGTAACTGTCTAGTTTTTCCAACACCATTTGTTGAAGAGACTTTTTCCCCTTGTATATTCTTGCCTCCTTTTTCAAAGATTAATTGACCATATAATTATACGTTTATTTCTGGACTCTTTATTCTGTTCCACTGACCTATATGTCTCTTTTTGTTCTAGTACTATACTGTTTTGATTACTACAGCTTAGTAGTATATCTTGAAATCTGGGATTGTGATACCTCCAGTTTTTGTTCCTTTTTGTGGTTTCAAACAAATTTTAGTACTATTTTCTCTAGTTCTTTGAAAATGCTGTTAGTATTTTGATAATAATTGCATTAAATCTGTAGATTGCTTTGGATAGTATGGATGTTTTAACATTTGTTCTGTTCATAAGCATGGAATATCTTTTCATTTGTGTTGACTTCAATTTCTGTCATAAACTTTTATAGTTTTCAGATTACAGGTTACTCCTTGATTAAGTTTATTCCTGGGTATTTTGTTAGTGTTGCTATGATTATAAATGTGATTGTTTTCTTAATTTCTCTTTCTGCTACTTCTTTTATTAGTGTGAAGGAATACAGTAGATTTCTATATATTTATTTTGTTTCCCGAGATCTTACTGATTTATCAGTTCTGAGTTTTTCATAGTCTTTTGGGTTATCTATCATGTCATCTGGAAATAGTGAAAATTTTACTTCTTCCTTACCAATTTGGATGACTTCTACTTCTTTTTCTTATCTGGTTGCTATGGCTAGAATTTCCAATACTATGTGAATAAAAGTGGTGAGAATGGACATCCTTGTCTTATTCTTGATCTTAGGAGAAATCCTCTCAGTTTTTCCCCATTGATAATGAGGTTACCCTGTGGGCTTTTCATATATGGCCTTTATTATTATTATTGAGGTATTTTCCCTCTAAACCTACTTTATTGAGTTTTTTTTTTATCATGAATAGGTGTTGTACTTTGTCAGATGCTTTTTCTTCATCTATTGAAATGATCATTTGGTTTAATCCTTTCTCTTGTTAATGTGTCATATCAAACTGATAGATTTGTGACTGTTGAACCACCCTTGCATCCTGGGAATAAATCCCACTTGATTGTGGTGATTTTTTTTTTAATGTATTGTTGAATTCAGTTTGCTAATATTCTTTGAGGAGTTTTGCATCTATGTTCATTAGAGATATTGGCCTATATAGTTTTCCTTTTTTTTATGGTGTCTTTATCTGGTTTTGGTATCAGGGTGATACTAACCTCATAGAATGAATTTGGAAGTTTTCCTTCCTCTTCTATGTTTTTGTAATAGTTTGAGAAGAATCAGTATTAACTCTTCTTTAAATGTTTGGTAGTGGAGCACCTGGGTGGCTCAGTCAGTTAATCATCTGCTTTTGGCTCAGGTCATGATCCTAGGGTCCTTCTTAGAGGGGAGCCTGCTTCTTCCTCTCCCTCTGCCTGCTGCTCTACCTACTTGTGCTCTCTATCTCTCTGTCAAATATTAAATAAAAATTTTTAAAAATAAATAAATAAAAATAAATGTTTGGTAGAAATCACCTGTGAAGCCATCTGGTCCTGAGCTTTTGTTTGTTAAGAATTTTTTGATTACTGATTCAACTTCATTATTTGTAATCAGTGTGTTCAAATTTTCTATTTCTTCCTGATTTAATTTTGGTAGGTTATATGTTTCTAGGAACTTTATCCATTTCTTCTTGTGCCACTTGTTGGCACATAATTTTTCATAATATTCTCTTTCAGGCTTTGTATTTCTGTGGTGTTTGTTGTTATTCTCCTCTTTCATTTCTAATTTTGTTTGAGTCCTCTTTGTCTCTCACTATGTCTCTCTCTTTCTCTCTGCCTCTCTCTCTCTCTCTTTTTAATTTTTATGAGTCTGGCTAAAGGTTTATCAGTTTAGCTCATCTTTCAAAGAACAAGCTCCTGGTTTCACTGATCTATTCTATTGTGTTTTTTTGGTTTTGTTTTGTTTAATTTGTTTCTATTTTGTTTATTTCTGCTCTAATCTTTATTATTTCATTCCTTCCACTGGTTTCGGTTTTTATTTGTTCTTTTTTTTCCCCCTAGCTTCTTTAGGTGTAAAGTTATGTTGTTTATTTGAGATTTGTTTTGTTTCTTTAGGCAGGCTATAAACTTTAGGTATTGCTATAAACTTTCCTCTTAGACTAGTTTTTGGTTCATCGCAAAGATTTTGGAGTGTAATGTTTTCATTTTCATTTGTCTCCATGTAATTGATTCCTTCTTTGACCTTGGTTTAGTGGCATGTTACTTAACCTCCATGTATTCCTTATTTAATGGTATGTTATTTAACCTCCATGTATTTGTGTTCTTACAGATTTTTTTCCGGTGGTTGATTTCAGTTTTGTAATGCTGTAGTCAGAAAAGATGCATGATATGACTTCGATCTTTTTAAAGTTGTTGAGACTTTCTTTGTGGCCTAATAAGTGATATTCTGGAGAGTCTTCCATGTGTACTAATAAAGAGCGTATATTCTGCTATTTTAAGGATGCTATGTTCTGAAGATATTTTTTAGATCTATCTTGTCCATTGTGTCATTCAAAGCCACTGTTTCCTTGTTGATTTTCTGTTTGGATGGTCTAGCCATTAATGTAAGTGGGGTGTCAAAGTCCCCTACTGTTATTGTATCCCTATTGATTACTTCCTTTATGTTGTTATTAGCCTGCTTTATGTATTTGGGTGTTCCCATATTGAGTGCATAAATTTTTATAATTGTTATATCTTCTTGTTGAATTATTCCCTTTATGACTATATAGTGTCCTTCTTTGTCTCCTATTAGAGTCTTTGTTTTGAAGTCTAGTTTGTCCAATGTATTACTACCCCATCTTTACCTTCACTTCCATTTGCATGGTAAATTTTTTTTATGCTTTCATTTTCAATCTGCACATGTCTTTAGGTCTGAAATGAGTCTCCTGTAGGCAGCATGTAGATGAGTCTTGCTTTTTTATCCATTCCATCACCCTGTGTCTTTTGAAGTAGCGTTAAGTCCATTTACATTCAAAGTAATTATTGATCAGTCTATACTTATTGCCAATTTATTATGGTTGTTTTATGGTTATTGAGGATGGCAACTTTTTCACCTTTGTATCTCTAGCTTCAATATCTAGTTGCTCAATAATCTTGTTGACTACAACTGAATAACATTATTCATTTTACAAAAGGTTTTGCTATAAGTAATATTACCTCTTCTGATGAATTTGTGATTTGAAAAGAAAACAATTAATATTCTAATATTCAGGAATACATCTACCACGAAAAGAAAGATTTTGCCCATAATTTCTTTGCACTGACAATATATAAAAATCCTAGAATTTCAGAGCAACTGTCTCATTGGTCATAGTTTATGTTTCACTTATACATTGCTTGTCTCTTTCTCAGTTTATTCATTATGCAGGAAGTTCTCTCTGAAATGCCTCTACTTATATTTTCCTCTTAATTCCTATCTCTCCTCCAAAACCCAGTTTAGGAATTAGCAACCTCCTTCTTAATACCTTTCTTGACCCCCTTGCTAAAAATCATCTCTCCTTTACTGATCTCCCAGAATACTTTATATGCATTTTTCATATTCATTCAACTCTTGATTATTCTGTGCATTGATTAATTAATTAATGGCCAGGGTCATGTAAGCTTTGAAAATAAAGATATGAATAAAGCAAAAGATTTGACTTTAGAAAGTTTACAAACTAGTGAAAAAAATAGATGTTTAAGTAAAGCATTGTAAAGAATTAGGATGAACAAAACAATAGTGGTATGAACTGAATTTGTTTTATATATGTATTTATGCCTCTTCATAAGAATATAACCTATATAAACCTTTGCAAAAAATGCAGTGTTTTTACCTAGACTTGAATTCACATTGAATTCTCCTGAAATTATCTGCAGGCACTAATAGATTAAGAAGGCTTTTTGCAAATCTCCAAGCTAAAATTGATTGCTGTCATTGTAATAGTAATTGGTTACTATACTTACTAGAATGGGTATGAGGAAATGAGGCCCCAAATATTAGTTAATAAATAACACCTATAATTGCTAGTCAAATGGTAAATTTACTGATGGTTATAAAGATATATTCAGTCATCATATTTCTTTTAAGTTGGAAGGTAATATAATTGTGCAGGTGATTAATTAATTAACTCAGTGTCTCTAGCTACAGAGGCTAGCTAGAGAAAAATATTTCTGCAGGCATACATGACATATTAGGCCAGTGGGGGATAATGAAATGTGATAGAAACAAAACCAGCTACAGTGAAAAAGTGACCCCAAAGCTCAGGTCTCCTAATGGAATTTGGTTTTTGGCAAGACCTGTAGGTAACTACTGATTTTGACTCAATGATCTCCTGTTTCAAGATCTGATTCAAATTAGTATTCCATCCCATGGAATGCTGATATTATTCAGATTTTTTTTATTTTCTGTTCAGCCCCATGTTAAGACCTATGTAACTTTCCTGCTGTTTTAAGATTTCCTGTAGCATGGGAGAAAATAATGTATTTAGCTAATCTTATTAGAAATCTTATCTATTTTGTCCCCTTTCTCCATTATGTAATAATGCCCTCAAGGAAGAATGCATGAGCAATCAAATGGATGTATTTATCCAGAGATTAGGAGAGGGATCTGGGTTTAATATATTAATGTAGAAGTCACCAGCTCATAAAAGATGGTATAACTGGAAGTAGATAAAATCCCCCATACGGAATACAGAGCAAAAACGGAGGATTAAGGATAGAACTCTGAATGGGGGTGGGAGGGAAGAACTCTGAATAGGGAATGTTTACTTTTGAGATATTTGTAGGTTTTGATTAGCCCATAATGGAGCTAGAAAAGTAGAAATGGATGTTTGGGTGGCTCAGTTGGTTGAGCGGCAGCCTTTGGCTCAGGTCATGATCCCAGCCAGCATCCTGGAATTGAGTCCCACATCTGGCTCCTTGCTCTGCGGGGAGCCTGCTTCTCCCTCTGCCTCTGCCAGCCACTCTGTGGGGCTGGGCTCACTCACTCTCTCTCTCTCTCTGACAAATAAAGAAAATCTTAAAAAAAAAAGAAAGAAAGAAAGAAAGAAAAGTAGAAAGAACAAGCTACTGTAGTGTTACAAATCTGAAGAGACCATATCAAATTGGTTTGAGTATTTGATAAGAAGTCAGGGAAAATTGAGGAGGCAAGAAGTGTGACCTTGGAATGAGAAGTTTTAAGGAAGTGACGGGACATTAGCTATAATGCCATGAGTATAAAAGCAGGAGACGGAAGCGTCAAGGTAGGGAAGGTGAGGGTGGCCTCAAGGAAACAGGTTCATCTATAGCATTATCTTCCTGTGAGTATATGGTTGGGAAAAGAAGATGCATGCCAAGTAGAGGAGGAAAATGGGACTGGGAATGATTTAAGCAAAACAAAGCAAAAACATAGCTTTGATTTCAAGTAGATATTGGGAAGTCATCCTCACTATAAAACCCATTCCTACGTTATTTTCTACGATTCTCTGTACCTTGTTTATAACCTACTTAAAGACTGCTATAGTCAGTAATCTCTCAACTGCTTCATTGCTTGGACTGTTAGCATTGATATTAGCCTTTTCCTTGGCTGGAGCTCATCCTTATATTATGTGTACTCCTGCTAATTCTAGGGAGAAAAGAACTATGATACAATATTGTATAAATACTCCTAGACACACAAGTGAACCAATTGTCCTTGTCCAGCTGAAGTACAATGGTTTAAATCCCAACTTTAGTGGAGATAAGACTTAACGCTTCAGACATCATGTTCTTGAGGTTCATTTTAGTGGATTATAAATGCATCCAAAGAGTATTAATACTTTCTAACCATAAGAAGAGGTATTTACAAACTTTTTTTTTCTTTTACAATTTAGCTTTGTTTGGGAGAAATAAGAGACTGGAAAAATTGATGTATTCGTAAATAGAAAATCTGTATCTCTCCCTATATGTCATTATCCATTTCAGTTTTTCTATATACATTTATGATCACTTATTATCTGTCTTTGTGAATATTTCCCTGTTTCCTCCAAAGTAATTGCTAGCAAATTTTTAATTTCATTAGAAAAGTTAATTAGGAACTGAAATGGCATGAATTTCAATAAAACATTTCGTTAACTATGGAGTAAGGTAGAACAAATATCCTTTCATATTATAACCCTTTAATTAAGACAGAAATACTTAATATAAATATATAAACAAATGTAAATAAATATTAAAAAATCCTTAACTTTTAGGCAAACTTAGTTAAGAAAACCCTAATAAGTACAAATCATGTTATTTCAGTGATAAACAGTAAGATTATTAGCAAAAATTATGTATCTCTTTTCTGCTTTTTTAATTAATTATTTTTATTAACATATAATGTATTATTTGCCCCAGGGATACAGGTCAATGAATCGTCGGGCTTACACACTTCACAGCACTCACTATATCACATACCCTCCCCAATGTCCATAACCCAGCCACCCTCTCCACACCCCCCTTCCCCCAGCAACCCTCAGTTTGTTTTGTGAGATTAAGAGTCTCATGGTTTGTCTCCCTCCCAATCCCATCTTGTTTCAGTTTTTCCTTCCTTACCCTCCAAACCCCCCATGTTGCCTCTCAAATTCCTCATATCAGGGAGATCATATGATAATTGTCTTTTTCTGATTGACTTATTTTGCTCTGCATAACACCCTCTAGTTCCAGTCATGTCAATGCAAAAGGCAAGATTTCATTTCTTTTGATGGCTGCATAGTATTCCATTGTGTCTCTATGCTCCTGATTAATACTTTTTTTTTCCTGCTTTAGAAAAAATGGATCTGGGTCCTTTAAATATTTTTCCTTTGCCAAATGGCATGATATTAAACTTTGTTAGTAGATGTTGATAGGTTGACATCATAGGAGGAAAAGGTTTTGTTTCCTGTTTTTGGTGCTTACTCACCAAGTTCCTGTTCTGCCCACAGCTTCCTCAGCACCCAGCTTCTACTGTGCATGGATAGTCAGCAGTACCAGTGGTCAGTGCTTTGGTTGACAGTGTCCCTTGGGCACACTTATAGTGCTGCTGTTTTAGTAAGACTCCCCATGAACTTTCTTAACATTCTAGGGAAAGGATTTCCGGCAAGTTCCACGAGTATAATACTCAGAAACTTCTCTGCTATTTTGTAGGCTGTGTTTAGGCTTTTTTCAACAAGGTCTGGATCCCAGCCCTAAGGGCAGTAGTTTCTCCTTATATCTGATATTCTTGTATTTTTTTAGAGTTCCCTTTACTTCTTACTAGCCAGTCCTTTATTACCCAACATCTTGTTGTAATTAAAGCTTCTTTATATTAAATTCCTTTTGTTCAAGTTATTCTGTGGTTTCCTTCTCCTGTTTGGACCCAAACTGATAAACATTCTCCATGATATAATTATGTACCTAAGTTTCTCTTGGAGCAGAAATGATTCAGTATTCCCTGAATACAACCATCCATAGTATCTACATAGAAAGTTCAGGTGTTCATTCTCTCTTTCTCAGGTAAGTCCATTTTGCAGGGCTTCAGTATTGGCTCTGGACTTTATAACCCATCTGGGTCTATTACTGGCTCTCAATCCAGAGGTAATGGAGGCCCAGATTTTTTCTAGAATCCTGATTTTGTTTTACAGGGTTTGGTACTAAGGTATTTCTAGTTGTTTTTATTTGGATAAACCCCACTTTTTTCCCTTAAGAAAGCTGTATAACAGTTAACAGTAAAAGATAAGATAATTGATATTTGAGAAATTTTTATTTACCCTATGTGTTAGCTGTCTGGAAAAGAACTGCCAAGTAGGAATTACAAGAGTAAAAGCAAAAGTTAATGCATATGAGTCAAACAGAAGAGGCCTTAGAGATTAAATAGTATGGTTTCAAATCTCCATTCCAAAAAACAAACAAACAAAAAAAAAAAAAAAAAAAAAAATCTGTATTCAGGTACCCTGAAAATCAGATATGCTAACCAGGTGTACTAGTTAGAAGTTCAGAGAAATACCACGTGGAGGTTGAGAGACTTCATGTTAGGCAATAAAGATGAAAAGAAATAATTCTATGCATACTATTCTCAAAACCCTATAATAAAGACCCATGCCTTTGTCACCAGGGTCAAGGTAATATATAATTGCAAATCAGTCACTCATAGAACAGAGGAGTTCAAGAATTCTAGGACTTGGATTTAGGCAAATGAGAAATATGAAACATCTGTAGTCAGCCCATGAGACAATATTGATCAATTATCCCTCAAATAGATACATAAGATCATGAACCTGGATTTACTTCCCTAACAGGAAAGGAGTCCCTGATACCATTAACCAGAGACATACTATGCAAACAAGAAATATGGCACAGCAATTATGTTCTTACCTATTATTCAGATGCTTTGTGTTCTTTTCACGTTTGTTTGTTTCCCTGTATGATCTGTCAAAATGGAATTGGTCTCAGAAAATCTCTCATTTAAGTTGCATATTTGACAGTTTCCCTCTGTAAGGTTAAAATATGTATTGGCTAATAACTGTATATAACTAAATAATAAAACCTACTTGTAGTCTTTGTTGCATAAAGTAAATCAGAATATTTATAGAACCTTTAATTTAGTTCAGTGCTTCTTTATCATGCAAGCGTAATAAATGATTTCTATTCTTATCTATACTGTCATTAGTTAACATTACTTTACTTATTTACATGATATGTGTATTATATACAGAATTGTTCTTGATGCTCTAGAGCATACATTAAATTAATTAAAAACACTTTGGAATGAAAGTTCAGCTGTAGTTACCCAGATTCTGTATTGTGTAAACTACTTGCACAATTAAAAACTGTAAACACATTTGTAAATGAAATTCTAGCATTTCCCTTAGTGATTGCTTCTGTAACATCCACTGTACTTTTGCATGAAATTTAATGTCAGGAAATTCAAGATGGACTCTAGAATGAGTATCTATATGATATTCTTGAATTGTATATCTTATTTCATATGTATATGTATATGAATTTTGTATCATTATTTCAATAAGTGTATCTTATTTCAAAAATAGTCTACAAAATTCTAAGTGATATCTCACATAGAAGGATCTGTACAAATCCATGGGAGCTAATAGTAATGATTAAATTTGAAGACATAACATTTGGTTCAATCATACTGTAAGGTAAATAAAGAAAAAAATAATTTTTAAGATTTATTTGAGAGACAAAGTGCACGAGAAGGGGGAAGGGTGAGAGGGAGAGAATTTTTAAGCAGACTCCGCACTGAGTGTGGAGCCCAGTGCAAGGCTGACTGAGCCTTCCAGGCACCCCAGGAAAAAATAATTTAATCCAGTTGTAATTAGACACACAAAGGATACTGACATTTAAAGATCAGGGACAAAAGAGGCAAATATGAATAACATCAATAATAGAGTTAATGATATAGGATGTCATAGAAACCAGTAGCAAGCACTTCAACTACAGTAAAATTAAACAGAGGTCAACAGAATGCTCAGAGGGGAAAACCAAGCAGGTTCAAGGAACAAATTATTTCACAAATATTGGCAAGGATATGAAGAATTTGGACCACTTGTGAACCTTTGATGGGAATGTAAACTGGTATAGCTGATGCAAAAAACAGGATAGCAGTTCCTGAAAAAATAAAAATAAAAATAAAATTACCATATGATCCAGAGCTGAAGAGGTATTTGTACAACCATGTTTATAGCAGCATTCTTAACAATAGAAAAAACATGGAAACAACCCTGGGAACCTGGGTGAGTTGGTTAGGTGTCTGACTCTTGATTTTGCTTCAAGTCATGATCTCAGGGTCATAAAATCAAACCCTATATGGTGCTCTGTGCTCAGCGGGGAGTCTGCTTGAGATTCTCTACCTCTCCCTCTCCCTTTGCCTCTCCCCCTGCTCTTCTGTGCTCTCTCTCTCTGTCTCCCAAATAAATAAGCAAATCTTAAAAAAAAAAAAAAGACAAGGGAACAACCCGACTGTCCACTTATGGATGATTAGATAAGCAAAATGTGATATATACATACAGTGGATTACTATTCAGCCTTTAAAGGGAAGGGAAGGGAAGGGAAGGAAATTCTGACGTATGCTGCAACATAGATAAACCTTAAGGACACTAGACCAAGTGAAATAAGCCAGTCACAAAAAGACAAATACTGTATGACTTCACTTAAATAAGGTACTTAGAGTAATCAAAATCATATAAACAGAAAGTGTAATTTTAGTTACCAGGGGCTGAGAGGTAGGGTAAAATATGGTGGTTATTGTTTATAGGGTATAGTTTCAGTTTTACAGATAAAAGAATTCTGGGGATGGATGGTGATGATAATTGTACAACATCAGGAATGTATTTAATACCACTCAACTCTATGCTTAAGTATGGTTAAAATAGTACATTTTATGTTGTGTATATTTTATCAGAATAACTTCTTTTTAGAAACAAGTTATCTCTGCTTATCCCACTGAGACAATTCTCTGAAGAGTTAAAATTTGTTGTGAACTAAGGTCGATAAGTATAGATCACACAGTCAGGGAGGGATTCTGATATTATAGGAAAGAATGAAAAGTTATGGATTGCTTGGGATAGTACTTGGGTTCTTTTATGCAAATTTTGGAGATCCCAAAATGGTTCAGGTTTCATCCTGAGGGATAAAGTAATTTGCAAGGAAATAAGCAAAGAAATGGAATGGAAAATGGAAAATGGAAAATGGAATGGAAAACCGTGCAGTTTATCATACTTTTCTAGATTATTTAATTCTAGTATTTTGTTAGTTTTGAGATATTTTACTACTTTTCAAGTTACAGATAACTGAAAGAAATTAAAAATTATTGTATAGACATGCAAATGAGTAATTTCCAGTGAAGGTTCTACTGACTTCTCTCCTCCAGTTTAGAAGAGTCCAGCTTTACTCCTTTTTTTTTCTTCCAAGTTTTTATTTAAATTCCATTAGTCAACATATAGTATAACATTCAAGTATAAAATTCAGCGATTCATCACTTACATATAACAATGAATGCTTCTTTTTGTGCATTCATTTCAGTATTTCTGATCTAAAAGTGTGACTTTGTTTGGATTGTTCTTTTAACAACCTTACTGGTTTCTTCTTTAATAGTAAGTTACATAAAACCTGTGACACATGTTCATTTTATATGTGTGTAATTTTCATGATTTTATATTTTTTAATAATTATTTAACCAAATAAGAAAGTGGATAATAACAATATTAACAATAAGGATGATTAAGAACTACCCACATGAACATACTCCCTTGACTCCAAACAAGGCCTTTTTGCTGAATTCCTGCCAGCTCTTTAATCTGGTGAACTTCAAATAATGCAAATGTCCCAAAGCCCACCTCTTTCCCCTTTTCCTAAAATGAACCCTAAAAAAGCAGCATTATCCTTCTTTGCACTGATCCCCTAAAGTGGAATATCAGGAACTGCCAGATTTACAGTTTATAAAAATAGAATATATATAGTTGAAAGTTTTAGAAGCAAGCAAAAGAGAACATGGAGATGAAAATGAGACTTACATGCATACTTTTTTGGTTAATTTAATTGAAGTAAATATCCACTGGCCCTGGAAGGGAGCCCCCCAAAATTACATTATGTCCTCTTTCCTAAATTCTCAAAAAATTCTGAAGTAAGAATTGTATGAGGGCAGAAAAATATTTTTGATTTAAATATTGGTGGATGACTCCTCCTATCTATAAATGATCCTGGTTCATTTAAATGCAGAAATTATAGGACTAAATTCCTATTTCAATTCTCTAAGTTACTTTTGAGGTGGGAACATATTTTCAAAAAGATATATTAAGTATGATAGAATTAATTATGTGATGTCTTTCCTCATTTCCTCCAGAAGTCTGCATTGCCTTTCTTAAGTACCATTCACTTAGTTTGTAGAAGTTGAAGAAAAATTCAGTGTTACGTTATTCATTCTGGTATGTGAATATAAAATACTCTTTATCTATCTAACTATTTGTTGAATTGAAATCTTGGGGATTGCTCTTTAACACTTTTGAAATAGGAGTGTTTATTAGAGAAGTAGGAAAGATTTTTTATAAACAGAAATTAAAGTCTTCTGGTAAACACACCAAATTCAAAGAAAAAAATATTATGCATGTGCACTGCTAATATATAGTCAGTGGCTTATTCAATTTCAATTTAATAAATATGAATGTAATATTTATATAGTGTACTCTGGCACAGTGCTATATGTTATGTGCTATGAATAACAGTGACAAACTAGAATATATACAAAGCAGATGAATAATTGAAGCCATGTTATAATTAAGGCAGTTATTGAAATACCATGCACATAGCTGCACAAGATAATCTAAGTTGGAAAAATGATGATTCTATTCCAAGAGAGTTTATATTTTAATGTAACAAATACAAACCATGTTTAGTATTTATTCAAAACTAGTGTTTTAACTAGGTTCCTTCCATAGCCCTAAACACTGATACAAGGATGGCGCATCCCCTTGTGAAGAGTATGAATGACATATTCTAAAGGACAAAATAAGAGAAATCCAAACATGAACTAAGTGAAACTCCAATGTAGTCAGAGAACAGTTTCAGTGGGAGTGACAAAGGATACTGGCCATGGTCAGAGACTAGAAAGTTTGAATTTAAGAATTCAGGTATGTAACAGTCTTTATTAATTCTTATTGCCTCTATGAAACCTTTATCAATAACTTGATAGAAAACGGAAGTCATATATTCCTGTTGTTTCATTTTGCTTATACATACACATATATATGTATGTGTGTGTGTGTGTATGTGTGTGTGTGTATTTGTTTTTCTTACATATTTTTCCGACTTTGTTTTGTGTTTTAGTCTTGTATATAAAGGAAAACATAGCTAAGAGTACAAACAGATATTGTATTCAAATCTATTTTATTTTATTTTATTTTATTTTATTTCAGTGTTCCAGAATTCATTGTTTATGCACCACACCCAGTGCTCCACGCAATACATGCCCTCCTTAATACCCACCACCAGGCTCACCCAACCCCCCACATCCACCTTTCTAAAACCCTCAGTTTGTTTCTCAGAGTCCACAGTGTCTCATGGTTTATCTCCCCCTCCGGGTTCCCCTCACTCACTTCTCTCCATCTCCCAATGTCCTCCGTGTTATTCCTTATGCTCCACAGTAAGTGAAACCATATGATAATTGACTCTCTCTGCTTGACTTATTTCACTCAGCATAATTCTTACCCTGCCACTGTGTAACTGTGTAGTGCTCTTTCAGCTATCAATTAGAGCATTTGAACGTTGATTGCCTTGAAGTAGATATCCCAAATTCCATTTTTATATGTCTGTCTAGATGTGGATTAAGTATTTTAGAAAAACTTTATTTTCTTTGTTTTAATTTCTTAATTGTCATGAGACTTCAGTCCAAAAAAATGTTTAAGAAATTCTCCTTCTCCAAATCCAATCATAAAAGCCAAGACATCTTTTTATTTTTTTTCAAATTATCTTTGGTTTTGAAAGTGTTGAGCAAGGAGGAAGGAGTTTATTTTTAGGTTGACTGGAGCTATTCTGTCAGTGAGGCCACCTAATGTATATGCAGCTCTGAATAAATATTTAAATATAATCTGAGCAAAACATAAGTAACTAAAAACAACACTTAAAAATATGTGTGTAACAGTGGATAATCTTGATATATGACAGTTTTTTATATGATTAATTATGGGCACACATAAAGCAAATAGTACTTTAAAAATATTTGCCTTGTGTGAGATGAGAACGGTTTTTTGGTGGTTGAGTGGCAGCAGTTTTCTGCATTCCTAGTATCTAATCCTATCATTGCTCCTTATTGGGAATGCAGCTTAAATCATTTAATTTTACTTTGCTGTGCCTCAGTTTCTCATCAAGTTTCTCATTTGAATCTGACTTTGCAATTAAATCAAATAATTTACTTGAAATAGTGTTACAAAAATTAAACCATGTAATTTTTATGGATGAGTTTTTTTGTTCATTACATAGATTTCATTTAGGTATAAGATAAAGTGGTACAGAATAAATGAAAACCGATGGGCAACCTGCATGCCCAGTGGAGAGCTTTAAAATGTGGGACAACTTTCTTTTTTTTTCTTTTTATAGAAAGGGATTTCTTTTTAGAACAGTCTTAAATAATGGGAGTTTCTAAATGTGCCAATTACAAATGGTATATATTTGAACTCAGAGTAAGATAGGCTGTGGGGTTCAGTTTCCTTTTTTTTTTTTTAAAGGTTTTATTTATTTGACACATAGATCACAAGTAAGCAGTGTCAGGCAGGCAGAGGGAGAGGGAGAAGCAGGCTCTCTGCTGAGTAGAGAGCCAATGAAGGGCTCTATCCCAGGACCCTGGGATCATAATCTGAGCGTAAGGCAGATACTTAACTGACTGAGCCACCCAAGTGCCCCTCAATTTCCTTTTTAAGAACAACTATACACATGGGGTGTCTGGGTGGCTCAGTCGGTAAGCGTCTGACTTCGTCGGCTCAGGTCATGCTATCAGGGTCCTGGGATGGAGCCCTGCTTCCTGCCCCCTGCTCAGCAGGGAATCTGCTTCTCCTTCTTCCTTCTCATTCTCTCCCCTTTCATTCTCTCTCTCAAATAATTTTTTTTTTAAGAGCAACTACACACAGATCTTGATGGTAATAGAACATTCTCGAGGAGAAATTTTTTCTAGAAGGACTGAAAAGAACTGCTTTTTTTAAAGGATATATCATACTCTTAGGTGAATTGCATAGGTATCTGATTCCTATATAAGGTAATATTTCAATAATATGCCAATAAAAATCTTCATGAGACCTTTCATGAGGTATTGAGTTTTTAGAAAAAAAAATATACCTATGAAAATGTAAAAGAGAAGAATTGTAAAGGGATGCACTGTATCCGATAGTAAAATGTTTTAGAACAGTAGTATTTATAAAAACACTGGAAAGCACAGGAATAATAAACACATTATTGGAAAAGATTAAAACAGAATTGCAGTCTAATATATATTACAATGAGCAGTGTAATAGTAACATTTTAAAAAAAGCAGGTAAAAGATTAAATATGGCATAGTGTGTGTCATAGTTATTAGTTATTTAGAATTAGTTATTTAGACATGCCAAAATTTAAAATTTTGTATCAGAGCATAGAATAACGTTAATTTGAAGTGAATTAAGGAATTAAAAAAAATAATGTAAAAAATGTAAGAGGCAAGTATATTAGGCCACCATAAACTGGTAAGAAAATAACAAATAAAAATAAAGGATGGGATTAGTACAACATAAAATATAAGTATCTTACATCAAAATAAGACAATTAAAAGAAAATGATTAATTAAAAACATCTTTGTCACACATTGACAATTTTCTTTAATAAAAAGCAGATTTTATTTTTGTGTTCTTTTATAGTAAACTTCAGCAAAAGGTCCTGTCAGTGTAGAAACAATATTAAGAGATAATTTTTTTTTTTTTTTTTTTTTTTGGAAAGGGGTAGCAAGTAAGGAAAGGAAAATAGAAGAAAGGAAGAGAGAAGATCAAACAATTACTGATAAAATAAAAATTTATCTTTGCCAGTAATTTTAATGCCAGTAATTTAACTTAAGTTCATATGCCAGTAAGTTAAACTACACATTAAAAATAATAAATATTGAGTCTAGGGGCACCTGAGTGGCTCATTCAGTTAAACCTCCAACTGGATTTCATCTCAGGGCATGATCTCATGGGTCATGAGATAAAGACCTGTGTTGGGTTCTACCCTCACTGGGGAGTCTGCTTGAGAGTCTCTTTCTCCCTCTCCCTCTAGCCTTCCCCCCACTTGTGCATGTTCTCGCTCTCAAATAAATAAATCATTTAAATAGTCTATTCTATTTTTGCCTGTTTAACTTAGTCAATTTTTAAAGGTAATCACCAGTATTGGAATGAAAGCTAGCAACGGCCATTGTCATCTTCTGTTTGGGAGACTCAACTGGTACAAGCTTTCAGTAGAAAGGGAAAGGGAAAGATGCAATTGGGAAATTTATTTTCAAAAAAACATATGTATATATATAATGCTATAAATATACATGTAAATATATACATATATATGAAGGATAACTTTGACACTAATTCTGACTTAAGAATTTTAACCTTGGGGCTAAGCCTCTGCCTTCAGCTCAGGGTCCTGGTATCAAGCCCCACACTGGGCTCCCTGCTCAATGGGAAGCCTGCTCCTTCTTCTTCCCCTGCTTGTGTTCTCTCCCCCTCCCCCATCTAATATATAAATAAAATCTTAAAAAAAAGAATTTTAACCTAATCTGTAAGGCAATGGTTATGTTATATATGACTATTCAGTGTTTCTAACATGTAGAAATAGGAAACAATCTAAATGTTTGGTGTATAAGTACTTGAATAGTGTTTATGATATCTCTTTTTTTTTAAAGATTTTGTTTATTTATTCGACAGAGAGAGACACTCAGCAAGAGAGGGAATACAAGCAGGGGGAATGAGAGAAGGAGAAGCAGGCTTCCCATTGAGCAGGTAGCCCAACGAGGGGCTAGATTCCAGGACCCTGGGATCATGACCCAAGACGAAGGCTGACACTTAATGACTGAGCCACCCAGGTGCCCCGAGTTTGTGCTATCTCTATGGGAAACTATATCTATATGTAAGGGAGTAAAGTAATAATGTTGATGGAGAAGGCTGTAAGTAATGGATTCAAACTTGTTTTTTAGAATACATCACAGTAAAATTAACTTTGCATTCACAGAAAGTGAGGATTGGAAGATAATTCATACATATATAGTATTAACAGTGAAACTTGATATAAATTAAAAGTGTTCTTGTGCATTAAGCATAAATTAATGATAAAAATTAATCATACTGATGTTTACATAAAATTTAGTGAAGTGAATATTTAACTGGAGATCTAATAGTGTTTTTATTAACCTTTTTTCCCTGGCAAACTTTACTATTTTGATAATTAAAACCTTTATTGTAGATAGAATCCCATGATGAAATGTACGTTGTGAAAAAAAAAATACCCTAGGCAAGAGGAAATTTTCTGATGAAAATTCTGTATCAAATTCATCTACCTGATATGTATTACCATAGCAACAAATGAAACTAGCCTATTTTTGGCCTTGTAGTCTTAGAAGTATTTACAACTGTGACCTTTCTCTTCATCAGATGATGCTAATAGTGATCATCCTGGCAAAATTTATATGGTTATAGTACTTTATGAACTGCAAAATGGACACATGAATTACAGTTGTTATTCTCATACAAACTCCTGTGAAGCAGTTAAGGTTGATGGTACTTTCCCCAATTTACAGATGAAGTAAATGAGGCTTAGAATACAGAATAAGCATCCCAATGCCACACAGATGAGTGGCTGAAATGACACCATTCCATCTCTTTTCTAGTCCTGACTTCATAAATCTTGTAGCTTTTTGAACATACGGATATGAGAATTCATCAGTTTCTGCTTTGTAAAATAAACGAATGGATTAAAATGTTTGTGTATGTGCTTGTGTGTGTGTGTGTGTGTGTGTGTGTGTGTGTGTGTGGTAGTTGCCATGAAGTGCTTATTAAGTAATTAATTCAGTTTTGCAAATTTTAATGAGCATGCAAATCACTTGGGGGTTTTATTAAAATGCATAATTTGTTCAGTAGTTCTGGGATGAGGTGTGAGATTTCACATTTCTAGCAAGCTCTTTGTCTGTCCTTGGGCCACACTTTAAAAAGAAAGATATTAATTCTAATAATTGTGCTTTTTTCAAGGATGTCAAAATAAGCAAGAAAAAAATCTTCTATCTGACCATGTTTTCTTTCTTTCACCCCCCACTACAAAGAAAGGCATTCTTTATATTATATTTGAAACTCTTAAGAGGCACATTTAAATATTTTCTTTTAATTTCTTTCTACCTGCAAGCAATGTCATATCTCAGGAAAAAGATTAAAAGTATAGGAATCCAGTAGCAAAAAATACTTACTTCAGATATTCACATTTGCTATCATAGCTCTTGTAGTTTTTCACCTGTTGGTCTTCATATAGAAACGTTGTAGCTTTTAGACTTTTTTCCCCCACTCACTCATAAGAATAAAGGTGATAGTAATTCTTCAAAACTATTTTGTTACTAGAATTTATGCTTAATATGTAGTTTTTGCCCCCAGAAGAGTTTTTCCCTGTCATTGGTGAGCTTAGCTTGAGATTTTGAAGAGTGTATTTTGATCATGTGATTTTCAAGCCCTTTCTTCACAATGGAAGTTTGTAATGCATGGAATGTTTTTATATGGAAAACTTCCTTTGTACTGGAAAGCATTCATATTTTACTGCTTGACTTCCTGACAGAATTCTTTATTTTATTTTTCTAATAAACTTTCACATTTTAGGGTATTTTTAGATTTTGAAGAAGTGAGTTCTTATATATACCACAGCAAGATTTCTCTTTTCACATTTTATATTAGTATGGTATACTTGTTACAATTAGTGAGTCAATATTATATATCATTTCTAACTAAATTCCATCCTTTATTTAGATTTCTTCAGTTTTTGTGACATAAAATATTTCTTTCTATTCCAGGATCCTATTGAGGATACCACATTGCCTTGATTTCCTATCCCCTTGGAATCCATTTGGCTATGACAGTTTCTTAGACTTTGGTTGTTTTTGATGCTATTGAAATTGTTGAGAATTACAGATACTTGCAGAGACCTACAGGTACTTGTACCCATCATATTAAAGGGATTTTTTTGATGTTTTTTCTCATAATTAGACTGAGGTTATTGTACCCATCAGATTAAAGGGATTTTTCTGATGTTTTTTCTCATAATTAGACTGAGGTTATGGGTTATCATGTTAAGTTTCTATGAACATTGTAAAATTATTAAACCAAGCTACAAATGACTTAAATGTATTCATATTTTATAATAATGATATCTCTATAGGACTATGGCAATGAAATACATAGGAGTGTGGTGATTGTTTAAATCTCCCATGAAATTATTTTAGATCAAGTCAGTTCTATAGATCACTGTTTGCCCACCGAGAAATCAGCACCCCTGAATCCAGCATACAGGCTCAGTACCTACTGTAGTTTGAGTGCTACTGATATTACGGAATTATGTTAGATGGGTTAAGCCAATGAAAGCAGTTGTTGATGTCTATTTAAAGCTTTAAGATGTAATTCCCCAGCATCTCATGAGCATTAAAGCTGCATTATTTCCCCATAGCTACTTTTCTTTTCTTTTTTTTTTTTTTAAGAGAGGATGGGAAGGAGAGAGAAGGAAGAGCAAAAGAGAGGATTTTTTTTTTTTCTGGGGGAGAGAGAAAGCTCATACACGTGGGTGAACTGGGGGAGGGAAAGAGGGAGAGAGAGAATCTTAAGCAGTCTCCATGCTCACCACAGAGTCTAACACCAGGCTCAGTCTCAAGACTTTGAGATCATGACCTGAGCTGAAATCAAGAGTCAGACACTTAACCAACTGAACCACCCAGGCACCCCATGGGAGAGAGAGAAACTTAAGCAGGTACCATGCCCTGTGTGGAGCCCCACATGGAGCTGGATCTCATGACCCTGAGATCATGACCTAAGCCTAAATCAAGAGTCGGATGCTTAACTGACTGAGCTACCTGTCACCCCTTTTCCTCTTTTTCTGGTCTCTTGTTGCTTGATTAAAAGGCCTGGGGGGGTGGAAAAAATGAATAAGAAAAAGACTAATTAATACTTATGTGGTATTTGGATATTCTTTTTATATCTAGGGATATATCTCTGTATTTTTATATAGATTAGTGGCAGGTTTCAACAGTCCTGGTGGCTCCTAACATGCCCAAATGACAGGATGTTCATGTATTTGCATACTTAATTGCTTTTAGTCTTTGAATGAGTAAGACTTGCTAGTATAGTATTGTTTTTCCCTGGTCATGAGTAGGTATTGTATTCACACATGTTATATGGGATAATTCAAGTGATATATACATACAGTGTTTCCTTTAGCAACTCAGCAATTATATCAAGAAGGAAAGCTTCCGTGTGGGCCAGCTAATGTAGTCATTCCTACAGATCTTGTCTAGAGTCAGCTTCTTTGGCCCCTCATTTGATACATGCCAGTATCTAATACCCTATGGCTTCCAACCAATGAGTGCTAAAATAATGCTGCATAAAGACAACCAGAACTGCTCAGTGGCATTCAACGATAGCATTTATTTTTCGTATGTCTATGAATCAGTTGGGGGTCTGCTGTTTGAACTGGGCTTAGCTTACCAGGTTTTGTCAGGGTGAAGCACATACTTCTAGGCGTGGCTGGATAGCTGAAACATGTTTTTCTCATAGCAGTGGCAGAGGGATAAGAAACCAACCTTAATCACACAAGCATAATTCTAGACAATGTCTGTGTTATGTCTGATAACATCCCATTGTCTAAAGCAAGTCACATGATGAACCTAACATCAAAAATGTGAAATTACTGCAGTTATAGCAGAAAGTGAGATGCATAATCCACTTATTTTTTTATTTTTTAATTAATTTATTTATTTGACAGAGAGAGAGATCACAAGTAGGCAGAGAGGCAGGTAGAGAGAGGGGGGAAACAGGATGCCCTGCTGAGCAGAAAGCCTGATGTGGGGCTCGATCCCAGGACCCTGAGATCATGACCTGAGCCAAAGGCAGAGGCTTAACCAACTGAGCCACCCAGGCGCCCCACGTAATCCACTTATGAAGCAGGAATGAATGGCAGAGAATGTAATTCAGTCCATCATACTGTAAATCTCCTTTTATAAAAAGTAGCCACAGCAGTTTAAATCATCAGTAACGGAACACTGAATAATAAAGAACATGCTTTTGTGTGTGTGTGTGTGAATCTAGTATATATTTAAGGTCTTTTCTGTAATAACTCCATTCTCATTAATTTATGTGTAAGGTAATACACTTTCTTGGGTAGAAAATAAAGAGTGGATTTAACACCAATAGAGGAGGAAATGAACTTGAAAATGCATTTTACATGTGGAAAGTATTTATGAGTACTTCATTCACAACCCTTGGGTAGCTACTCTGAGCAGGAGCACACTCAGTTGCTGAGGCTCCCGACAGGTGGCAAAACTTTGGGCTGCAAAACTAGTTTTTCCCAGCCCTAATCCTTCTGGCTCTGGCTGTTTCTAGCCTCTTTTGCTGGAATGCTCCTAGCATACCATGCATTCAGGAACACACTGATTAAGGCAAGCTAATTGAGTAGTAAAATGTCAAAGACCATTTAAATGCCAATTTTTATGCCTTGTAGAGGTTGAGGACAGCCACTATTGATAGTTTCTTTTGTGTTATGGAGTGAGGAATTGAGTAGGGGGACAGGAGCAATTATTTTGAGAGAAAATGGCATTGTCTTTCCTCTCTGGAACTTTATATAAAAGTATATGAGGAGAGTGGTGAAAGAAAATAATATAGAGGGACAAATGATATAAAGACTAGTGAGATTTTGTTCTTCTACTGAGGAGTGAACAGAGATGACATCCATCACCATTCCTTCTCTCTTATCTCTGTTTCCAAGCCTTTTCCTTTCCAGTTTAAAAAAAAGACATTATACAAAGTAATAAAGGCTGCAGAACATCAAGATACATAAATCGCCAAAGGTTTTAATCCCTTTGTTTTCTGCAGTTAATTTTATCAAATTATTCAGTTCTTAAAAGAAGAACTGAAAGTATTGATCTGATTAATATTTGTCCATTGAAATTATTGATTAAGCCATTTGTCTTTTGTGTTTTTATATAATTTAATGTTTTAGGTGTGGAACATTATATAAAATTATTTTTTATCATCTTGAACTTTTAATAATATTTTCCTACAGAACCATTGTTTTTGTTTTTGTTTTTTACATTTTTTTCCTGTATCCATTTTCCAGTTTCTCTTCAGTGTGTTCCCAAGGAGTAGAAATGAATAACATATCTTCCTCTTTAACTATGGATTATTACATACTTTTTGAATTGCCAGTGTTTGGGGGTTCTTTGCCTGTCTAACCTACAAAACAGTTTGACAGATCATTTTTTAATCATCAGTGAATTTCCAGGAAGTATTTTTACCTTCTGGGCTGGTGTATCTTGTAAAATATATACATATATGTATATATTTTACATATATGTATATATTTTACATATATGTATATATTTTACAAGATATGTATGTGTATATATATGTATGTATATGATTGCTTTTTTAGAAGTAGCTAAGATGCCATCACCTTATAAACTTTATAAACTAAGATTTAGATTCAAATTAAAATTTTGTTGATTTAATTAAAAGTTCACACAAAAAAGGATTAACCCTTTAAA
This sequence comes from Enhydra lutris kenyoni, assembly GCF_002288905.1. Classification (NCBI taxonomy): domain Eukaryota; kingdom Metazoa; phylum Chordata; class Mammalia; order Carnivora; family Mustelidae; genus Enhydra; species Enhydra lutris. The sequence goes on from NW_019154102.1 coordinate 30,887,274, forward strand.
GAGTTTGGTTTTCTCACTGTAAGTGAAATTTTAAAGTCAGTTATTATAGTTTGACCCTAACCTAGAAAGTCAGGTACGTCAAAGGATATCAAAACTTCTATCATTTCTTTAAATAACTACTTCTAGCCTTTTACTTTTTGTTATCAGTTTAGTTTTTATTCTAATACTAATAAAGAGATTTGACAGACTTTGATGTATTAGATCATTACCATTCTTCATAACTTTTACATAAGGTTGTTTCCAAATCATTTAAATCCTTTATTTGAACCACATAAATAGTACTATAAGAAAATAGCTTTATATTTGAGGAAACTATAGAGGTTAATAGTCTTATTTAACTATGTTATATGTGTGTATTTGTCACTTTTTGCTAAATTGTCTATTTCTCAGTTCAGTTCTTTGTTCCTTCTGCTAAGATTTAAAACATGAAGACATAGGTGTGTGATGCTGTTCATGGCCCTGCTTATCACTATCAAAGGCCAGATAAAGGGAATCAGAGCAAATAACTGAAGATATAGGAGTCTCCTCTTTTTGATCACTATTCTCATGCTAAATGAGATGCTGAAACTTTTCTCACATTTTCCCATTCTGAAGAGCTAAGAATTTAATCATGACCTAACCAAAATCTCAAATACTTTGATTCTATCATTCCATTTAGAATACATATCATGAAAAGTAAAACAAATCACAATAAAAGAGAAGCAGATAATATGAGAATAGATATTAAGTAAAACAGATTGGTAGTAACACTAATAACAGCCACCATTTATACAGAAATACTTCATTCCAAAACATACGCTCTGACCAGACTAGGTCGCAACTCCTCAACAATAACCACAGAGCTTCTGCGTTGATTCCTAAGTCATGTTTTTTTGTTGTTGTTGTTGTTGTTGTTGTTGTTGTTTTTCCCACACTCTGATAATACCACCTATGCCCAGTCCTTAGGTTGGAATTTAAACCAATGAACATATTTGTTGGTATTCATGACTCATACCCATATATCTTTTCTATTTTCTTGACAGTGGGAGAGAGAAATCAATATTTTTCTTAAAACAAGACTTCAGGAAACAATGTCATTTCTTCTCAGGTTTTAATGATCCATACATTTTTTTTAAAGGCAACCCTAAGGGAAAAATTAATAGATGGAAAGAGGTTATGGTTTGTCTAATTAAAATACTTTTCTGGTGCTAAGAAAGCTTTATAGCAAGTTTATATGGGCATTAGATCACTCTATAAGCAATGCACTAACTGAACTAATAGAGTATATTTTATCCTGTCAGCTCAGGTTGTGGGCTGGAATATCCTACTCAGGCCCTCTCATGATTTAATAAAAATACCTGCCCTGTTCTCCAAGAACTTAACTAACCAGAGAGTGAACTTTCTCTTTCCCTGCTGGGATCATGGATTGCAAATCAGTTTTCTCTGCCCGAAAGCAATCACCTAAGCCAGTGGTTATGTGAGACTAGGGTAAAAGGAAAAACCCATAAAAATTAATGAGCCTGTCTGATGCCCAGGCTTTCAGACCATAATTCTGGGCATGAGAGAATTGAGGTCTTATTTGGTATTGGCTCAGGTGAGTGTAGACTGTAGTGTACACTGGTGGTTTTGGAACATTCATTGTCTGTGGACGGCTATTGAAAAGTTCTTTTACCTCTTCCCTGCAACTACTAAAACAAAACTTAACAAAGGCAAAACAAGAGACACTATTAGCACAGTTAAAGGTGTGTAAGTTAGGGATCTTTTGGACATAAATAATAGAAAACTTTTTCAAATTAGCTCAGGTGATGATGTTGGCTTTTATAACTGAAAAATTCCAGTTGAAGGAATCATTTGACGCAGAGTGAGGCGACATTCAAAACGTTAACATTGCTCTCTCTCCCCTCCCTTCTTACTTTTCCCTCCTTTTCCCAACCCTCTGTCTTTCTCTCTCCCTCCCTCCCTCTTTCTTCTGGTCCTTTTCTCTGACTTCTGTGGTGTTTGCTTTATCAGAAGGCTGGCTACATCACCTTGAGAGCTCTCTGCCAGTAACTTCTTGGAGTTACATACTTACATGCTTTCTTTTTTCCAGGAATCCCTTCTAAATAGCAGAGGGGTTTGTCTTTTCAAAAGACTACACCCATGGGTAGGTGACAATCAAGTGGTTATTTCCTGAAGTTAACTACCATCCTTTCCAAGGAATGGGTTAGACATGGCATGTGATCATAGGGAGATATAAATTCCCAAAGGAATAGTAAATTATTATGATTGTGCAAAAACGAGAATGAATGATAAATGGTCAAAAATAGCCAACACCCAGGGGCACCTGGGTGACTCAATCTGTTAAGTGTCAAGCTCTTGACTTCCACTCAGGTTATCATCCCAGGGTGGTGATACTGAGCCCTGCCTCAGGCTCCAAGCTCAGCATGGAGTCTGCTTGTCCCTCTCCCTCTGCTTCTCCCCACCGCCCCCACATCCCACCCTGCTTGTTGGCTCACTTGCTCTCTCTCTCAAATAAATATATAAAATCTCTTTTAAAAAAAGCCAACATCCACCATTAATTGGAAGACAAAGTGCTTTTTAAATATAACTCTCCATAAGTGCTATTGCATTTGCATAACTTTCTGCCAGATTTTATGGCTTTGCCTTGCATTAATTGACATCTACTTGGTGGCAAATGGCAGAAATCTTCTATTTCTCCTGAAACTTCAAGAGAATAACAAATATGTCATTGAATGTTCACTATAATTTTTAAGCCACAAAATAAAATTTTAGATTGATAATTTCTTATGTACATAAAAATATTCTCTGGGATTTAAAAATGTGTAACTTTTCTAAATGTATATCATCTCTTGACAGAGCAGATGTAGTTCCACAGTAGTTAGAACATACCTCAGATTCCTAAGTAACAAAGGGTTTTAGTTAGCTGATGTCAAAATACATGCTCAAATACATAATGAAATCTATTTATCATATCTGAAACTTACCACATATATAATATGGCAGTGGCTGTGAGAGACACAGACATATAAAACTATGTTACACCATGCCTTTCAAAATACATATTTATTTGGGCAGAAAACGGTAAATTCAGTATGATATTAGATGCCTTGTAAAAGTCACTGATTGTCTTTTGACAGTACAGCTGCATCAAGGACAAAGCATGAAATGGCTTCATGAACAAGTATACTGGCCCATCTCTACAACTCTGAACTGTCTCTTCAGATATTAGTAGTGGGGCTTATGGCCAAAGGAAGTAACAATAATAGGACTATTATAGCAGACCCACTGTTTGTGAATAATTTAATCATTTCATATTTTTTAGAAGTTCTTGTCTTCCCTTAGGTAATTTGTCTCATGTCTTGTTTTGATGTCCCATCACTGGAGAGATATCTGACAAAAGGATCAGACAAGTTCATTTTCCATATTTTTATAGTAAGAAGTTAATGATACACAGCATAGCATATAATGCAACAATCATGGATTATGTGGGTATATATAGGTCTTGAGTGTTCTCTTGATAATTTAGTCATGCTCCTCAGTTCCATAGGAAGATCTTAAGTAATACTTGCTTCTGTATTAGACTCTTAATTTCCTAAAACTCCATTTCAAGCACTGAATCTTAGAAAAATCTAAAAATTATTGAGTTTACTTTGATACAAATTTCATATATCTTGTATCATTCTTGAGTTCCTGGTGTTGTTTTGAAAAACATATATCATTATGGAATTGACAGTAAATGTTTTTCTCCTCTCTGTATCCCCCTCTTCTTCATTCTAGATAGACACCTCCTTTGCATGCATATGGCATGTTCTTTTTCTGTTAATTTTCAAAGAAGAGTCTGATAGACTTATGCAAGAGCCACCTACATGGCTTTTTTAAACATCACCCAACAAGAAATTAATATCTAATAACTTAATATTTTAATACTAATTTTACATTCCTCTAAAATATTCATATTTAATCCATGTGAGAGCAAACTATAGCTATAAGTTTTTGTGGATAACTTAGTTTCCTGTTTATGAACAGGGAATTGCAGTTACAAGTTTGTCCTCAGAAAATAATTAATTCTCTTCTCTTTAATTTTTCTTTCTATAGACTTCCCCATGATCTTCTTAATCTTATTTTTTCATCCCTTAATAGCTAGGGATGAACAACAGAATTATTTGGAATGCTTTTTTAAGTATGCAAGTATCCAGCCATACTCTCCAGAAATTCCGACTTACAGTATGCATGTTGGAAAGGGGCAAAATTATAAAAGCTGCACATGAGTCTGATGAAGAACCACTGTGTGATTCCTTCTGTACATGGAGTGGGCTCTCCACAATGGGACCTCTTCTGGTTCCCTTGGTTTGGACAGAAGCCATATTCCCAACATTCCTCTTTAGCAAGAAAAATCAATTTGGTAATTGGATCACAAAGTTACTTTATGGAGACAGTGCTTTGATTTTGCAAAATTACCCAAGACCAAAGGAAACCATCGTACAGTATACATATTGACAGGCTTATGTATCATTTGACATTTGATTCAACATGAAGATGAAGAAAAGGGAATTAAAGGGTCTTAGGAGATACAGTTAGTATCAACCTTAAAATACTCACCCGGGTAGATAGTGGGACAATTCTGTGGAGAGAAGTTGTTCAGAAAAGTGGCATTTTTAGGTATATAGTGTAATTAATACTTTTATTCTTAATACTGATGATTTTTATGCTCTCTTCTTTTTTTTGCCATTCTAGGTAGGGGTTTATTGTGTTGATCTATTAAAAAAAACAACTTTTGACTTTTTTCCTCTGTCTTAATTTGCTTTGTACTTCCTCAATTACTACTCTTTATTATTCATTCACTTACCTTGCTTTAACTATGCTTCTCTTTTTTCAGCTTCTTAAGGTAGAACTTTAGCTTATTGAAATTGAATCCATTCTCCTTTCTGGCAACCAGTAAAATATCTGTGTTTTATTTCACTTGTATTTTGACCATACCTCACAGATTATGAAAGGTTGTATTTGAATTTTTCTTTAGTTAAAATATCTTCCATTAAGAAATATTCTTTCATCTGTGGATTATTTAGAAGCGTGTTGTTTAAGTTCCAAACATTTTGGGTTACCTAACTGTGTTATTGTTATAGATTCCTAATTTACTTCTGTTATGTTTGGTAACATTCTCTTTATGATTTTAATTGTCTTAAACTTAACGAGACTTTTTTTTTTTAATTCCCAGAACCTAAAATCTGTCTTGGTGAGCTGTGCTCACAAGAAATAGAACTTCCGGGACGCCTGGGTGGCTCAGTTGGTTAAGCAGCTGCCTTCGGCTCAGGTCATGATCCCAGCGTCCTGGGATCGAGTCCTACATCGGGCTCCTTGCTTGGCGGGGAGCCTGCTTCTCCCTCTGCCTCTGCTGGCTCTCTCCCCCTCTCTCTCTAACCAAAAAAAAAAAAAAAAAAAAAAAAAGAAATAGAACTTCCTTCTCAGTTGCTTTCTAAATTTCAGTTAGGTCAAGGTATTTGATAGTGTTTGTTCTAGTTCACCCATTGCTTTATGTCTAATTTTTCTTTTTTTTTTTTTTTAAATATTTTATTTATTTATTTCTCAGAGTGAGCACAGGCAGACAGAGTGGCAGGCAGAGGCAGAGGGAGAAGCAGGCTCCCCGCTGAGCAAGGAGCCAGATGTGGGACTCGATTCCAGGATGCTGGGATCATGACCTGAGCCGAAGGCAGCCGCCTAACCAGCTGAGCCACCCAGGCGTCCCGCTTTATGTCTAATTTTATCATTTGTAGAGAGAACGTTAAATATCTCTTACTGTGACTTTTTAATTGTTTTTGTCTCTCTTTAATTCTGTTTTTTTCTTCCTGTGTTTTGTGTCTATGTTATGAGGCAAGTACATATATATGATTGTTGTGTCTCTCTAATGAATACATGACTTTATGAAATTTCCCTGTTTTTCTCTGATGATATACTTTGTCTTAAAATTTATCTGATATTAATAAATCCTCTATGGGATTCTATACTTACTGTTTGAATGAAATATGTTTTCCATCATTTTACTTTAACCCATTTCTGTGTCTTTGTATCTAAAGTGCATTTCTTGAAGACAACATCCTACTTAGGTTCTGCTTTTTTCTTCATTCTGATTATCTGTACCTTTTTTTTTTTTTTAAAGATTTTTATTTATTTATTTATCATAGAGAGATCACAAGCAGGCAGAGAGGCAGGCAGAGAGAGAGGAGGAAGCAGGCTCCCTGCCGAGCAGAGAGCCCGATGCAGGGCTCGATCCCAGGACCCTGAGACCACAACCTGAGCCGAAGGCAGCGGTTTAACCCACTGAGCCACCCAGGCGCCCCTTATCTGTACCTTTTGATTGGAGTCTTTAGTCCATTAACATTTAATGCAATTATTGATATAGTCAGAATTAGGTATATAATTTTGTAATTTGCTTTATTTTGCCTTCTTTATGTATCTTTTCTCTCTGACCTTCTTTTGGATTATTTGCATATTTTTCAATTCCATTTCAACTTTTAATTTTTTAATTATTTTTTTAGTGCTTACTCTGAATATTACAACTTGGAACTTTAACTTTTTATAGTGTGTTTAGGGTTAATATTGTACCACTTTACAAAATACATGGGCATCTGCAGCTGTATGGATTCATTTATCTCCCCCATTGGTCATCTTTTTACTAAAATTATCAGATACATTTCATCTACATATAATACAGATCTATCAAGATGATGTTATATGTTTTGTTATTAATAATCATTCATATTTTATTTTTTTTCCTTTTTAAATTTAATTTTTTTCAGTCTTCCAAAATTCATTGTTTATGTACCACACCCAGTGCTCCATGCAATATGTGCATATTTTAAAAGAAATTAATCAAAAGGAAAATATTTTTATGTACCCTTCTATAAACATTTTCAGGATTCTACATTCCTACTTGAAAGTACAGGTTATTCTAGTTACTATCAATTTTTTTAAAAAAAGATTTTACTTATTTATTTGATAGAGAAAGAGACACTGAGAGAGGGAACACAAGCAGGGGAGTGGGAGAGGGAGAAGCAGACTTCCCTTCGAGCAGCAAGCCAGTTGTGGGGCTAGATCCCAGGGTCCTAGGATCATGACATAAGCAGAGGCCAGAGGCTTCACAACTGAGCCACCTAGGTGCCCCTCCTTCTTTTCTTCCTCTTCTTCTTCTCCTCCTCCTCCCCCTCCTCCTCCTCCTCCTTCTCCTCCTCCTCCTTCTTCTTCTTCTTTCTTCTTCTTTCTTCTTCTTCTTAGCCTGATGAACTTCCTTTGACATTTCTTATAGTGCCAGGTCAAAGGTGATGAATTATTTCAGTTTTCTTTTATCTGAAAATCTTTACCTTTATTCTTGAAGCATATTTTCACCAAATATAGAATTCTATATTTTTAAAATCATGATTTTTTTTCATAGCTTGAAAGAAGGTATCTTATTGTCATCTGGACGCAATTATTTCTAATGCAATAGTACCCCAGTTTTGTTATGTTATTTTTCTTTGACTACAGTCACAATAGTCTCTCTCTGTTTGTTTCTAAATTGTTTGAAGTCCTAAGGCATGACTTTATTTATATATATCCTCTTGGGGTTTGCTGAGCTGCATTAACTGGCAAATATATGTGTTTGATGAAATTTGGAAAAAATTGGTCATTATTTCTTCAATTTCTTTTTTTTAATCACTCTCTCTCTTTACATTTTCTATCTCTCTTGGCTCTTTGTTTGTCCCTCTGTCTTTCTCCCTGTCTTTCTGGAATTCCTTAATATTTTCCTACATATTCCTGATGCTCTCTTATTTTTTTAATCTCTTTTTCTTTTTGTTATTCACCTTGAATAATTTGTATTTACCTTTCTTTAGGTTAAGAATAAGCCTTTAATATCTATAAATATTTATGCTGTCATGAAAGTAGACATGAGGTTTCTGGGTGCAGGTACAGGTTGATTATTAGTTCTATCAGTTCTCTCTAATTCTGTCTAGTGCCATCAGTTACATGTAGCAGTGAAGCAGTTATCACATGATTTCCCCTTCCTCAGTCTCTCTCCTCTGGGGAGATGTGATGAAGGCCAGATGAACAGCATCCATGCATAGGGGTCATACTGTGGTAAGGAAATGTGAATCTAGGAATCTAGAAATATATATATATTCCCTTTTCACTCCTGAAGGAGAGAAGATTAATCTCCCCCATTTTTCCTTTTGAACAGAAGGTGAAGAATCCTGGTTTCTTACCTATTGGAACATAAATAAATATCTGGTAGGTGAGGGGGTTAAAATAAGCCTTCCTAGTTTACAGCCCTTGAAGTAGCTCCATGGTTTCACAATAATTCCAAAGAGGAAATGTCTCTAAAATGTAAATTCATAATTTTTGGATAGTCTCTTAGTATTTGAATCATCCCTGAAGTTCTAAATCTTGTCCATTGATGCACCTCCTAAAAATTTCCCAAAAAGCCTGAAAGAACCATGCAGAAATATAAAACTATTCACTTCCTGAGGATGCATTAACTTTTTTTCTCTGTTGTATTTATTTTGTTATAAAGATTATTCTGAAAATTGTTTTTAATTTTAATTTTTATCATTCTCACATTTCCATTCTGTTGTGTGTGTTTGTATACATCATACCTAATACCTAAGAATACACATATGTATACTGTGTATGTAATCTATCTGCTGAGATTTTCTGCCTTGTTATTCTAATTTTTTTACTTCATTGCTTTAATGTGTAGGACTGATAATTCCAACATCTAGATCATCTTGGGGTTGGCTTCCTTTTTCTTTATAAGAAGGGGAAATATTTCCCTGTTTCTATTATGTGGAGTATCCTTGGATTGCAGCCTAGAATGTGTGAACCTGTGAGTGATATGCTGTATGGTCTCTGGATCCCCTTACATTTCTCTAAATGATGCCTTTGGTTTTGGTTAGCAGACAGTTAACACAGCCTGAAACTACAAACTCTCCCTTACTGGAGATGAACGTCCGCCTCAGGCAGTTTGGTTCTTTTTGTTGTTCATTGTGCTGTGGGCACAATAATTCCATATAGGCATAGTTTAGGAATGAGCAAGAGGCTTAGGCAGAGATTTCACACAGAATCCAGGCCTCTCTTTTTTCTGGAATTCCCCTCACCTTTTAGCAGCTGTGGTTTCCCTAGACTCAATCTTCCCAGGCTAGAAAGATAGCATGTTTCTATTAGAGTTTCAGCCACCCCACATCATACTTAACTCCAGGCTGTCCAAAGACCAATGCTACAAGGACATTGTAGAATCTTACAAGATTCAACTCCTCTCCAAATATGCCTGCAATGGCTTATTCCCTAGATTCTTTACATGGTGTTTTTAAAATTTTATAGTGAGTTTAAATTTATATGTGTGGAAGAGTCAGCTTGTTGGCAACTTTATTTGCCATACCAGGGGTGGAACTCACGCTTAGAAATGTTTTACATATTTTTATATAAAATTGTTCACAACTTTCTTTGGACTTATTTCTTAATACTTGATAATTTTAATTGAAAAATAACTTACATGAAGTGAAATACAGTGCTCACTTTTCATCTTTAGAACACCAGACTATTAGTAATCATGACACTCATTGTATGCTCCTTAAGAACAGAGTCCCTGTCTCAGAACTATACACTGAAGAATTAGTGACTGGCACACATATTAAGTACTGTATAGTTATTTTTTAACCAAAACACATTGTCAATTCTGATGTAATTAATTGGTCATTTTCTCTCATGAGTCACTTATATTTGAATCTAACTAAGTCTAACTTTGGAAGAGGGCACAGAACTCACAGCTATCCATTTACCACTGACCTTTGCATTCTCTGCTTTAGTGGGCTTCAACCTTCACTGTAACAGAATCACACTCAGAAATGTTAAATAACACTGATAATGGTCTGCACCTTAGACCAGTTATGCTGAGGATGGCATTCAAGTACCAATATTTTTGAAGAATCTCCCCCATATAATTCTAATATGCACTCAAATCTGGACTGTGGCTCTATTTAAAACCAACCACAAAGGTCTGACTTTTGTTTAAAGAATTCCGAGGGTACTCACTGTGAGAAAATAGCCAGATGATGAAGAAAAGAGCAAGCCTGAGCAATTTTCTATTCTTTCAGAATTTTACAGTTTTTCCATGCATGAATACTATTTTCTACCTTATGGCTCATTCCTAAAAATGTAATCTGAGGGCCCACTGGAATTTAACCTAATATTTACAAATAATCATGGGATAGGGTACTGAAAATATAGAGTGAGAGTATGGAGGTAAGATATCAGGCTACACTCCACTGTGAAGTCACTGAGATTCCAAAGAGAGTAATGCACGGGGACGGGGTGGGGGCTGTTTAAAGAAAAGGAGGTTGGCAGGGATTTACAAGGATTATCAGAAAAAGCCTATAGTGTAAATGTAAACAAACTTGGAACTCTGGACCATTGGATTTATTAACATTGGTGAAGCGTGTTTTCAAACATAACTTTAGACCAAAGCAGAATTTCTAAGTAGCCCAGAGGATGAGAATAAAGTGTCTGCTTCTGGAGTTTTAATATTATTCTGTGTGCTCATTCTACAGTGCATCAACCTAGATAGCATCTTGACAACACCCTTCTCCCCTGAGAGTGGCCTCTGACACCTCTCTTCCTTATTTCAGGAGCTGAAAGGCAACTTAATCTCCTGGGGATAAATCTCAGGGGTAGGAACAGTACAAAATAGTTGAAGAGTTGACGGGATATATTGAAGTCGTATTAGAAAACTATTCACCTCTCTTTTCTTAGTTGAAAACATTATTGTGCAAAGATTAATAAGTTGAATTCTACAGACATAATACGAAAATGTGCTCAACAAATTTATGCCTTGGTGATTATGTCACCAAGGACATTGCCTGTTTTTGGTTAAATGCATATATTGCCAGGAGGTGTTAAACCTTACCAAGCTATTGCTTTAGTTTTTAGATAAGATCTCTTCTTGTCAAATATGATCATGTTGATATATTCTTTTAAAGTTTTCTTGGTTCTCAGTAACTTTCAAAACAAATCAAACCTTTTTGGTTATCACATAAAATTTTTATTTGCTTTTCTTGTCTAAAATCCTGCCAACTTCTCACTTGCCCCACCTTCCTCCCTGCCTCCCAGTGCATGGACAGCCATACCTGTTTGGTGATATTTTACACATCTGCATTTGTACCTACAATCAGCTTCTTCCTCTTGTTTTTTTGAAAATTTCTATTTAGTCTTCCAAACCACTCTATTGATAGAAAGCTTTTCTGCATTTTCATGCCTTTACATTTTGTATTCATAATACCCCTTTCTTACACTGAGCATAGTGAGCATAGTGAGCATAGTAATGAGTATGAGATTTTCTGATTATTTATTTATTAATAACCTGGTTATTAATAAATAAATTAATAAATTAATAAATATTAAATTATTTATTTATTAATAAATCTGGTTATTTATTTATTAACTTTCCCCAGTCAACCATAAGCTTCTTGAAAAAGGAGGTACTCTCATTAGAATTTTTCTACTCCTGAGCCTGACAAAATGCCAGGATATGAGTCACCCCCCCCAAAAAAATACCTTAAATTAATTATTCTAGATATTATTTAAATAATTTTAATAATTTAAATATCAACAAATGAGATTACTTTTTGTAGGAACTAGATACAGCAAGGGTGAATGGAAGGTAGCAAATATGGGGCTGGGTGAGAATTCCAAAGCCAACTTTTATCAATTTTGTAATTGTGCCAGGGACAATATTGAGAGACAGTCATAGAATGAATGACAGTTTAAGCTATCTTGAGGTGGAGGGTGAAGATTGAAAAAAAAAAAATGCCGTGACATGCCACAGGACACAATTTAAATTAGGGCAGTAACTAAAACACCCCAAGGCAATTAGACCTATGACTTATATTTTCTTGAATTGATTAAATTTTGATAGGCCAGGAACCCAGTAAAAATATCATTCCTCCTTCTCTCAGTTACTGCTGGGATTTGCCATTGGATGGAGTTTGTGTTTTGGTTTTGTTTACTCCTGCTTCAGACTCTCAGAATGAGGATGGATTCTTCTCCTCAAAAGACATAGAAACTCACAACAACAGTTTCTATAAGAGACTTAAAATTCAAGTGAATCTTTATGACAGCAGATTCTGGAATCAGATAATAGATACTATGGCTGAAGGTCATTCTCCCTGAGTTTGAACAGAATCCAGCAATTCTCTGGCACACCTTAAGAAATAAATTCTCATGACTGTCGGTGACAACACTGAGACTCGACCAAGTAAAACAAGGGTGGCCAAAGTTGAGCTACACAGGAAGAATATAGTTAGTGTTCTTTGATGACTGTTGCTCATGCGTTGTTGCCGGGACCCATGTGATGCATCTTGATAGCGACTTTCAGACATGAGCGCATGTGTGCATGTGTATACCTGGGGATGGGGAGTGTTCTGAACTGTTTCCAGCAATCATTCTAGGCATAGTAGAAACTACCAAAATTTTATCATTAAAAATAAATATGAAATACCTTATAGTCACAGCATAGATGAGAATTGGAGGATCAGAATTATTATAACAAAAAAGATGAGACATTGGGTCTTCTAGTCTGGTCTTATTAAATGACACAAAGTACAGAAAGATTATACTTTATCTTTTATTTTTTTAATATTTAAAAAATATTTCACTTAAATTGCAGAGGTATTTTTTTAAATGAGTAGCAAGTGCATCTCTTACTTTAAAATAGTTTCCCATTTAATAGATTGTACACTGATTATCTTTTTCATGTTACCATAGAAGATGATTTTAGTGTATCAGGATTATCAGTGTAGATGATATGAGGCTTCATAAAGTCCATGTGCAGTTTTGAAAGGCTAATATTTTAGATTACTATTAGTATAGAAACAGTCCATTTATGTCCTAAAAATATATATTACAATGTAGAGCAGACTTATTGCCAACATACACTTCTAGTATCAAATCCGAAATTTGGGCAAATGGTATTGCCAGTGGGCAGGTAAACAGCATCCTGTGGTAAGAAGAAAATTCTGCATGGGCCTGGGTGTTAGGCTTTTCATTCCACAGACTGGACAGTAACTTAGGAAGGCATCGATGGTGGAGGTGATGCTCTCACTGCATAGAGGGAATATAGTGATTATGTTTTATGCATACAATCGGTCTAAAGTGAAAGTTCTCTCTCTGTATTATCCATTGAATCTGAAAAACTGTGCTTTGAATTCTATTACTTGTTTTTCATGGAAAGGGAAGAACAGAAAGTATCTAGCAGTGCTGGTTAGTGCCTGGTACCAAACGATGATTTCCCATATCTAAACACTTCTGTCAGAAATTTCTCCAAAAGAGTCACAAAATCTACTTTATGCTGTCACTATGAAGGCCATGCTAAACACTTAAACTTCAAGACCTTGTACATAGGTAGTCAGATAACTGGAATTAATTAAATTGAACACCTTTAGCACCTTACTCAGACTTTTTATAGTTTTGACTGGTTTCTCACTAGCATTCAGAACAGTTCAGTTCATCAGCCAGAGAGGGGCAATTTTAATTAAAATAAACTCAGCACAGTGTTATTTTGTCATTGTTCCACATGCCAAGAATGTTTTATTTTATGATGAACCATTTAATGCACACTTTCATGGTCAATTTCACTGACAGTGATACAATATGATAATAAATAACCAAGCAAACCAATCAACACTCCTCCTTTTTTTAAAGTTGGATGAGGGAGGAGTGTAAAATACAAAATTTTATGATAACGACATGTAAAATGCAGCATAAAAAAGAATACCTAATTGTTGATTAAAGATCTTGGCCTTCAAAGAATTGTCTCACTTCATAATACTTGTAGCACTGGGGGCAACTGGGGAAGGTGGGGTTGCTCATGTGTCTGAAATTCACATACAGCAAATATTTACCTAGTTCACATATCCTTCAGATTAAAAAATATCTCTCTACTCTTAGAGTCTAGAGAAATGCACAGTGTATGGGGAAGATGTACTATAGCCAGTTTACTCTAAGAATTAAGCCCAAGGATTGTGCATATGAACCTTCTTTCACTTTCTTCAGTAAAATAGCTCACAAATCTAAGGTTCATGCACAAGCTGCATTAGGCATATCTTTTATTTATATTCCTTGGAGATGGGCAGGATCTTGGTGCCTTGTAACTAAAAGCTTCTTCCCAATAATTGCTGCAAATTGCCCCATTAGATAAATATTTTATTTTTTTTTTAAAGATTTTATTTATTTATTTGACAGACAGAAATCACAAGTAGTCAGAGAAGTAGGTAGAGAGAGAGGAAGGGAAGCAGGCTCGCTGCTGAGCAGAGAGTCAACATGGGACTTGATCCCAGGACCTTGGGATCATGACCTGAGCCGAAGGCAGAGGCCCTAACCCACTGAGCCACCCAGGCGCCCCTAAATAAATATTTTAAATGTGGAGTGGCAAAAATAGTTCAGGGATGGTACTTTGATTTCTGGACCTGATCCTGGGTACAGTCCATTCCCAAGTGGTTTAACACTTAGAAATCATTTTAGAATAATTGTAGTAGGCTCACTGCAAAGCAAGTGGCAGGGCAATATAGTATTACCAAGTAATGTAGAACCCTGTCCTTCTCTCATCCAAAACTGGCACTACCCTGAGAAAGACAAGATGATTAATTACACACAGTGATCTATCTACAAGAGTATGCCAGTCTTCATCTGAGTATCACATCTCTCCCTCTTCATTTTTACCTAATAATAATAATAATAGCTAATATTTACTGGAATATATTCAATGTGCTAGACTAAGCCCTTTATTGACAGTATCACATTTAATCAAGAACTTCACTGAGATAATTTTTGCCTCCTTTTACAGAGGAGAGAATACACATTCAAAGGGATTAAATGGCCTGAACATAGTCATACAGGAAATGAATACCAAAGTCATAATTGTGAGCTGACTCACAAACCCAAACCTCTGTACCATATACATTCCTGTATTCCTGTTTGCTGCCTTAGCTTTTTATCTTGTTTAAAATTCCCTCTGTTAGAGACATTAATTGGATTATTTCTGGCAGTGTAGCTGGCAGTGAGCAGTATTCATTAGGTAAAATAGATGTCTCAGTTGCCTGTCAAATACAGTATACCTCAGATCCCTTATGAATCATATACATAAGAGAAGCACATTCCTGTGTACAATCTCCAATTATTGTCTTCAAAAACAGTAGCATTTTAGTGCCTTAGCATCTCCTCATTGTCCCCAGATAGTTGTAATGACAATATACATGTGAACTTATATAATATAGTCCTACTCTCTCTTTCCTGTTCACACAGTCACACCTGTTATTTTGCCAAGTGATCTAGATGCTTCCCCTTAGGCAATGAGATAAGAAAAGGCAGAGCTGATAGATAACCAGCGGTAAGTGTGTGTATGGTATAGAGGCATATAGCAAGGACCCTGTTTAGATACTGCCATGAGGGTCCACAAAGCCAGAAATGGACATGGAGTCAGTGCATAGGGCCTAACATGTCATGGAGATCAACCCACACTGACGCCCACTCTGCTGCCAGGCACCAACTGTGGGGCTTATACTTGGCGTTTGTTTCTTCCTTTTTAAAAAATTTATTTCAATTCAATTATTTACATATTCTGTATTATTTGTTTCAAGGGTACAGGTCTGTGATTCATCAGTCTTATATAATACCCAGTGCTCATTACAACACATATCCTCCCCAATGTCCATCACCCAGTCACCTCATCGCTCCACCCTCTTCCCCTCCAGCAACCCTCAGTTTGTTTCCTATGATTAAGAGTCTCTTATGGTATGTCTCCCTCTCTGGTTTCTTGTAATCTGAGAACTACTAGTATTGGCTGCTTGTACCAACTAATAATGGTGCTGTCCAAAGGACCACACCCAGGGGATTGATATAACCACTAATCAAGGCTCTATGATTTATGGAAGAAAGCAAGGGCCCGTAGAGCTGTGGAAGATCCGTTTGTGCGGCCATTCTTCACCTTAATCTCAGAAGTATAAGGTTACCAGAGCAAACTCCTCTTTCCATATGTCTGAAGAATTGATCCATGCAGGGGAAATCCCAGAAGTAAATATTTTTACTCCCATTGACAATAACATTTATTGATTTAATTGCTTATGCATAAATCACTTAAAGTCTTTCCCAAAAGAAGACCCTGTGACCAAATAGGTGAGCCAGAGGTCAAAGGTAAAAACTGCCTTATAATCAGGCATACTCTTTGTTAAAGTATTAACATAAATATGTCCTTTTTAAAGTTTTTTTTTTACCAGGTATATGTTAAAACATAGGCCAAATCTAAGTACATTTCTTACGTGATTATTGTCTCGTGGACATGTATATTTGCCCTACATAACCCCATGCATAAGTGGGTTCCTGTGCAACAAAGTTTTTTATTTGTTTGTTTGTTTGTTTGTTTTCTTTTGTTTTTTTAGAGAGAGTGTGCACAGGCATGCATGATTGGGGAGGGGGAGAGGGGTAAAGGAAGAGAGGAAGAGAGAATTGCATGCAGACTCCCAGCTAAGCACAGAGCCTGCTGCAGAGCTCTGTATTAGGACCTCTGACAGCATGACCTGAGGCGAAATCAAGAGCCGGTTGCTTAACCAACTGAACCACCCAGGTGCCCTTTATTTATCAATTATTTTTCCAACCTGAAATTATATACACTTTATTTTTTATCATATAAATTTTATATCTTATGTCATTTTAGGGCTTATATTTTCTGTAAAGGTTTTCAGGTCTGTATTAGCCCAGAGTGAGGCTTTCACTTCTGTTACATGTTTAGAGCAGTTTTCAACTATGATGTTTCAAAGCATCGATGTGTTTCAATCAGTCCTGAATTTGTACAGAAGAAACTTATAAAAGGAAGATATATGATTTAATGTTTCCAGTTATTTTCCTTAATCTGGATATAAGGTATCCTTGTAACTGTGATGAACATACAATTTATCAGTCCAAATCTAAAACCTCCTAAGTGAAAAGAAGCACTAACAGTAATTAAGCCAGAAAAATAGATTGCAAACCCAGACTGCCCTGGGCAAACCAGAACACATGGTCCTGGGCAATGTGAGGCCAGCCAGGCTTCCAGGGTGCAAAATTTCAGGAAGTGCTCACTCTCAGGGTTATGCAAGGACCTGCATGTGGAAGTGAGTGCTTCCCTCAATTCTGTACCCTGGGTAACTCACTTTCTTACCTTAGTCCATAGTCATGCTACCTGTAATCATCTCACTCCCACTTTGATTCCAAAACTCTTTAATAGCACAAGACAGGGAATAATTGAGGGTACAGCAAAGGCATCGAGAATACTGCCTTCATTCTAGGCTGCTGTAGACTGTTGGGTGTACTTTGCTGTATCATATCTGTGAATGTCACAGTGATGAGATGAGAGAGTCACTCACTGTCCTAGAGCAACTATTGTTAGTTCTCTCAGCTTCCATTTGACATATCCCACTTTATATTGTTATATTTTGTTTCATTCACTTCTCCTGTCACTGTGATTTTATCTACACCTCTGTAAAAGAAGTGGAACGAGTCTTATTTGACACATCAAGATGTCTTATTCTGGTACATGTGTTTCCATATTGTTCCATATGGTACAGGCAGCCAATGAATTGAATTCAGAGAAGAAAGTGACGATTAATCACTTCTTATGTCTCACACCTTATGCTAGGTATGGGGCTACAAAAAATAAGAGAATTTTTTTATACTAATAGAAATTATAGCTGGTGCTATATCATGATCCCCTATGACAAAGGTTCCTCTCATTAGTGTTAAGGTGGGCAATTCATTTTTTTTCCCCAAAATTCAAACAAAGCCAAATGCTTGTGGCATTAAGTGTAGGTAAGAAGGTATAGATATCATTTTATTTTCCCATTGGTTTTACTCCTCCTGAGTCTGGGGGAGATGGTTAATTCTTGAGTTGAGTTGATACTTGATTGGTATTTCTATAGTAATGAGAATATAGAGTGTTGTATTAGTTAATGAAAAACCTAGCAAAACATCTTTCTGTGAAATGACTGTTCAAACAGTGCTTTTATTTGTCCATTTTTTTAAAATCTCACCTGAAGTAAATGTCGGGCTTTCAACTGCAATGATTTTTCTTGAGAGTATTTATCTTTCAGTGTCTGCTCCAGAGACAGGCCTGCTGCATAGACAATTATATAATAGTAGTAATAATAATCATTAAGCAATGCTATAATTGCTAGTGCTTTACATGAATTACTCTAAATCTCACATCAAGTATTTGAAGTTAGCAATATTAACTATATGGACTGGTAAGTCACTTACCACACTCTGATTCCTTTTCTCTATCTGTAAGATTAGAATAAGCAAAGTAGTACCTCCTGGGACTATTGTCATGATTAAATGACATGATTCAAGTGCTAAGTGCCAAATCCAGTAATACTGCCTGAATTCCATACATGTCAGCTGCTTCCTGCCTTAAAGAGGGGAAATCGCCTGACGAATTCTATATGGTCTTTGGCAAAGATTTTAAGCTACAGTTCAAAGCTAGGTATTAATTTCAGAAGCTCATCTTTTACCGTTATTGCTATTGTGAAAAGAGCATTTCAAACAATTTTTAGAATGCATCTGTAATAATAGTTTGTTCCTTCTTTTTGGTATCTTGCAGAAGAAAAATGTCAAACTTTTTTCATACACGTACTTAGAATACAAATTCCTTACCCTGATATACAGATTCTTAAAGAGTCTGGCCCCCAAAACTTCTCTTCAGCTCCTCCTCGTCCTCTACTTTGGTTGCTCCCATCTCCTGTTTCTCAGACACGCTTGGCCAACTCTTATGTCAGGGCTTCTGTGCCTGCTCTTTTTCCTGATGCAGTATCACCTTCCATT
This sequence comes from Enhydra lutris kenyoni, assembly GCF_002288905.1. Taxonomy (NCBI): domain Eukaryota; kingdom Metazoa; phylum Chordata; class Mammalia; order Carnivora; family Mustelidae; genus Enhydra; species Enhydra lutris. The sequence continues at coordinate 30,906,123 of NW_019154102.1, forward strand.
TACTCCGTTCACATCTTTCTGTCAATGCCGTGTTCTCAGCAAGGCTTTCTTTATTATTTCAGCTCCTCACAACCTCCCGCAGTGTGTCAATTCTTTCCTGCTTTATTTTTTCTGCCTAGCATTTATCAATAATGAATTCAATATATTTATCCAACACTAAAATATAAGCTCTGTGAGTGTTGGGATTTTTGCCTCTGGGGTTCATTACAAAAGTCCATTGTTTATAATAGTTCCTGTCATTTGTCATGTAGTAGACAGTCAGTCAATATTATGAATACATGAATGAATACAAAGTGTTGGATTCCTTCTAAAAACTATACACACTCACATACACACACACACACACACACACACATATATACATACATATGATTAAATGAAATGATTCTAATTATTCCAAATCCTAAGTACCACACCCAGTTTACTGACTGAATTCCATACATATTAGCTGCTTCCTATCTTAAAGAGGGAAAGTCAACTGACCAATTCTATATGGTTATTAACAAAGATTTTAAGCTACAACTCAAAGCTAGGTATTAATTCTAGAAACTCAGATTTTACTATTATCCTATAGTAAATAGAGCATTTCAAACAATTTTTATAATACATCTGTAATAATAGTTTGTTCCATATATATATTTGAATACTTGAATGTTAGTACCAATGAGAGCCTGGATTTCTTATTTTATTTTGCTTTATTAACTTAAATTTTAATAGCCATATGTGACTAGTTACCACTTTTTTTGTTACTTGCAATTTCCAAATTGAGGGTTAATAAGTGGTTCTACAAACAGTGGCATAAGATTTAAATAATCCTGAAAAAGTGTTTGCAGCTGCTTATTACAATGTATTGTTAACTAAAGGCAGAAGGGAAAGTATACAATGCCAGAAGTTATGTACTAATGCTTCTCCTTATTGAGGCCAAGCTCCATTCTTCAGGTTTTTTCCTGTTCTTTCCTTTTCCTGGAAGGGTCTTCATCCAGATCTTCATTGCCTGTTTCAACATTCATCTCTCTCCTCAACCATCATTTTCTCCAAGAAATCTTTTCTATCCACACTGTCTAATATGGCCCTTCACGCTGAGGAACATATTTATTATAATCCTGCTTTACTTTGTTAGTAGCACTTTGTAATATCTGTATTATATTGTTTGTTTATTTGTTTTATTTGTTTATTACTAGCCTTGCCCCACTGTGATGAAAAGTCGGAGAGAAAAGGGGCATTGTCTTTCATATTCATTGCTATATGCTTCATGCTGAGAATAATGCCTGGTATGTGAAGGAACTCAATACATATTTGAGGGATACATAAAGTATACAATTATTTTGCTTTCTCAGTATCCATAGTGGTGATTTTAGGTGGTATTGAATAGGCTGATTGTGTGTGACCTCATTTTATAGATTAAGCTAAAATTGTGTGTGTCTGTGTGTGTGTATAATAGCTCTGTAGTATTGGATTCTTAGGAAATTTGCTATTTTCTTTTTTTCTCAAGTGTATGTTTTTTTCATATCATGTGGAACAAAATTTGCTCTTTTCAAATTTGCTAATGATTTCCCTTGTGACTACAATTCAAATCAAATTGCTTCTCAGGACCTCAATTTCTTCTTCGTCAAATGTGATGATCAGATCAGCTAATATTTAGGAATCCTTTCGGTAGAAGCTTTCTGACTATCTGATCATTACCCACGTTATTCTCTATCCAAACCAGGACCCACGGTTACAACAAATTATAAGGAGCTAAGGAAGATTCCAGGCAGTGCTCAGATTGTGAAAAGGCAAACAAAATATTTATCATTGAGGCAAAATTGAGGGGCAGTCTTTTTTTTTAAAGATTTTATTTATTTATTTATTTATTTATTTGACAGAGAGAGAGAGAGAGAGAGAGAGAGATCACAAGTAGGCAGAGAAGCAGGCAGAGTGGGAGGGGGAAGCAGGCTCCCAGCTGAGCAGAGAGCCCGATGCGGGGCTTGATCCCAGGACCCTGGGACCATGACCTGAGCCGAAGGCAGAGGCTTAACCCACTGAGCCACCCAGGCACCCCTGAGGGGCACTCTTTAATCGGTAATTAATAAATAATATTTTAGTGCAATTTTCCCTTTTTTTCTTAAGTTTTTGATGTAGTGTTCCATGATTCATTGTTTGTGTATTGTACCCTGTGCTCCATGCAACCCGTGCCCTCCTTAATACCCATCACTGGGCTAACCGATCCCTCCCACCCCCTCCCCTCTGAAACACTGTTTGTCTCCCAGAGTCCATAGTCTCTCATGGTTTGTCTCTCACTCTGATTTCCCCTCCTTCATTTTTCCCTTCCTTCTCTAATGTCCTCCATGCTATTCCTTATGTTCCCCAAGTAAGTGAAACCTTATGATAATTGACTTGTTCTGTTTGACTTATTTCACTCAGCATAATATCCTCCAGTCCCATCCATGTTGATGCAAAAGTTGGATATTCATCCTTTCTGATGGCTGAGTAATATTCCATTGTATATATGGACTACATCTTCCTATCCATTCCTATCCATACATACATTCCTATCCATTGAAGGGCATCTTGGCTCGTTCCATAGTTTGGCTGTTGTGGCCATTGCTGCTATGAACATTGGGGTGTATATAGTCATTCTTTTCACTACATCTGCATCTTTGCAGTAAATACACTGTAGTTCAATTGCTGGGTCATAGGATAGCTCTATTTTTAATTTTTTATGTTATTTAGTGGAAAGGATAAATCTCAGAAGAAGCATATGGGGATTCCATACACCAATTTTTAGAGTTAAAAAGTCCTGTGTATGTGAGAGAGAGAGAGAGTAAGAGAGAGAATGAGCACAAGCACACTCATTTTAGGCTTTGGATTCTATAAATGGGGAGTTGTAGCCACAATGAACATTAACACTTTTACCTCCATCAGCAGTGGTCTCTTGCCATGTCTGAGTCATGGCATAAAAGAGTGGTCATCATCTCATCTTCAATGAAAAAAAAATGATAATAGTAATGGCAGTAATGAATTATACCTTACTTTTATGTAGCTGTAGTGAGTTGAACACTGTTCTCACCCTCCCTCCCCCAAAATCCATGTCCACCTGCAGTCTCAGAGTGTGACCTTACTTGAAAGTAGAGTCCTTGTAGATGTAATTAGTTCAGTGTCTTGAGATGAAGTTATCTTGGATTTAGGTCAAGTCGTAAATTCAACAACTGGTGTTCTCATAAGAGGTGAGAACACAGAGACTGTAGTAGGCAATGTGAAGGTGGAGGTAAAAATTGGAGTGATGCATCCAAGTCAAAGCATGTCAAGGATTGCCAGCAAACACCAAAAGCTAGGAGAGAGGTATGGGATTGTTTCTAGCTCAGAGCTTCCCGATAGAACCTACCCTTCAGACAGCCCACCCTCTCAGCTTCTGGCCACTTATACTGTAAGGGAATAAATTTCTATTGTTCTAAGATACCTAGTTTGTAGTGATTTGTTATGTTAGTCCTAGAAAGCTAATATAGCAACAGATCATCAAGTAGTCATTCAATTAATCTCTACATAGGGGTGATACATTTTAGGGCAGTGCTTCAAAATATAATGTTCGTAGGAATTACTGGGAATCCCTGTTACCTGTGGACTCTGGCTCCTTGGATCCCTGGACTGACCTGAGATAGCATGGTTCTAACAAGCTATCAGGTGATGTCTATTAGTTGGCTCTAGAATGACATTTTCAATACCAGTGATATATTAGGCCACAACAAAGTTCTCTATTCCATAAGTCTCATTCTTCTTCTTCTTTTTTTTTTAAATTCCAGTTAGTTAACATCAGTGTTCTATAGGTTTCAGGTATACAATATAGTGATTCAACAATCCCATACATTATCTGATGCTCATCACAGCAAGTGCCCTCCTTCATCCCCATCAGCTGTTTAACTCATCTCCCCAGGCACCTCCATTCTGGTTACCATCACTTTCTTCTCTACAGTTAAGAGTCTATGTAAAGAGTCTATGTATTCTTAAGGAGTGTGTGGTCAATGTAGAAAGGTAAATCATATTGCCACAAAAAGATATGAAAATTGAAAAATTATGTGATAACCAATTATTAAAGATAATAAATATTAAAACAACTTCAGAACAAGTTATGAGTGTAAATTGAGGTAATCATGGAAAACTTTAATAAAAAAGATGACAGGTTCGTGTAGGTATAAATCAAAATGAGGGGCGCCTGGGTAGCTCAGTCCTAAGTGTCTGCTTTTGGCTAAGAGGCTCAGGTCATGATCCCAGGGTGCTAGGATCGAGCCCTGCATCAGGCTCCCTGCTCCGTGGGAAGTCTGCTTCTCCCTCTCCCCTTGCTTGTGTTCCCTCTCTCACTGTGTCTCTCTCTGTCAAATAATAAATATAATCTTTAAAATAAAATAAAATAAAACAAAGAAAATGAGCAATGTTGAGATAAGACCAGTTAGTGCAAGTCCGTAATAGCACCAGAGAAATATGAGAGAGGTACAATGCGTGTGTTACAGCAATATAATTATTATTAACTACCATGAGTATTTGCCATGAATAGAGTTACTACAAACTACAAGTTTGTAGTAACCAATGAATAATGAAAATGTGGATATGTTTGCAAATACGTACGCAATGCAGTACTGTTTTCTTGTTTATACCAAAAGTAACAAAAGGCATGATATAATGTTCTATAAAAATTGTTGGAGCACTTGGGTGGCTCAGTCGTGAAGCCTCTGCCTTCCACTCTGGTCATGATCCCAGGGTCCTGAGATCTAGCCCCCACATCAGGCTCCCTACTCAGCAAGAAGCCTGCTTCTCCTGCCTCTGCCCCTGTTTGTGTTTCCTCACTCACTGTGTCTCTCTCTGTCAAATAAATAAATAAAATCTTTAAAATACATAAATAAACGAATAAAATTGTTATTGTTATATAAAAATACTCAAGCAGTGTGAGAGATGTTGGATTTGTTAGGATGGGAGCAATGTATGTTGTTTTTGTTTTGCTTCTTTTTAATTTTATTTCTACTGTTATTTATATTGTTATCGATTCTGGGACTACTATTTCAATAGCCAGAGCCTTTGGGTCTTGTGCTGAAATATATAATACAGATACCAATTTAGTTCATAAGCTCATAGGGGACTTCCCAAGTATTATGATATCTCCCATATAAGGTTAATGATACCTCAACATACTCCAAGGGATGCATTTTGACCAAAGTTATATAAGCACCAAAATATATTACTGAGTAATAGTTCAGAATTATTTCACATTTTCAACTCTTACTAGTAATGCCAAGATAAACAGCAAGAACATTATCAGGAGGTACTGGAAAAATAAATTTTAGTTTCGGCGTTTTTGTCTTCTGGCAAATTTTCAGCAGCTTGTGATAGACTGAGATCATCAGTGAGACTTGAAAAGATTTTTTTTTAAGATTTTATTTATTTATTTAACAGGGAGAGAGAGAGAGAGAGAGAGAGAGAAAGCACAAGTAGGCAGAGCAGCGGGCAGAGAGAGAGGGAGAAGCTGGCTTCCCGCAGATCAGGGAGCCCAACGTAGGGCTGGATACCAGGAACCTGGGATCATGACCTGACCTAAAGGCAGATGCTTAACCAACTGAGCCACCCAGGTGCCCCATAGACATGAAAAGATTTCTAATGGGGTTGAGCATTGCATCCTCTTCTATGGTTGGCACAAAATATACATATAGTAGACATATGTCACATGGATGAAGAACAGTGACAAGGTCTATACACAAGTTAGGTATGAGTTTTCACCAGTTAAAAAAAATAAAAGATGACACTCTTTAATTAAAAAAGGAATACAGGGGGCGCCTGGGTGGCTCAGTGCGTCAAGCCGCTGCCTTCAGCTCAGGTCATGATCCCAGGTCCTGGGTTCGAGCCCCACATCGGGCTTTCTGCTCAGCAGGGAGCCTGCTTCCTCCTCTCTCTCTGCCTGTTTCTCTGCCTACTTGTGATTTCTCTCTGTCAAATAAATAAATAAAATCTTTAAAAAAAAAAAAAAAAGGAATACAGGTTGATAGGGGAAGTCATAGTGTCTAATGCTAGATAATGTACATATGTCATATTAGCATTATACCCTTGTTATTGACTGTTTGTGTCTCCACAAAATTTATATGTTGAAATCTAATCTCCAATGTAATGATATTTGGAGGTGGGACCTTTGGGAGATGCTTTATTTAATGGGATTAGTGCCCTTATAAAAGAAGCTCTGGAGAGCTTCCTTGCCCTTTTCCTCTATGTGAGAACACAGCAAGAAGATGGCAGTCTGTGAACCAGGAAACAGACCAGCAGGTACCAAACCTGCAGGTGCATTGATCTTAGACTTCTCAGGATACAGAACTGTTAAGAAATGTTTGTTGTTTTAGTCACCCAGTCTGTGGTATTTTTGCTGTAACAGCCAAAATAGACCAAGACAGCTCTGCATCCTCTTTTGAATAGGGCTCTGCATATGTATCCTCCATTTTCAACTGAAGTTTTTCTCCTCCAACAGGTATTCTATTACTATTTATTAAATTGTAATTCTTAAATTTATATTTTGAATAGGAGAAAGTTATGCCTAACCAATGAGTTAATAAACAAAATAATAAACCACTAAATAAAAACTAGATCTTTTCCATCTAGTTATAGATATTTGAATACACAGAATAGTCTGGCAAGTTTATTAAATATAAGGCAAAAATATATAGTCTGGCTATTGATTAGTAACACTAGCTATCCAAGAGAGTTTGGACATTTTCAGCATTTTTAAATCCTTCTAAATTTATACCAATAATTATTTTTAAAATGATTCCCTATTTTTCTTTTTCTTTTTTTTAAAGATTTTATTTATTTATTTGACAGAGTGATAGAGAGCACAAGTAGGCAGAGCAGCAGGCAGAGGGAGAGGGAGAAGCAAGCTCCCCGCTGAGCAGGGAGCCTGATACAGGGCTGGATCCCAGGACCCTGGGATCATGAGCTGAAGGCAGCCACTTAACCGACTGAGCCATCCAGGTGCTCCCCTCCGCTTTTCTTCTATAAGTATATACTTAAACATTTACTTTTTTTAAAGATTTTATTTATTTATTACAGAGAGAGATAGAGAACACAAGCACAGGAGAGCTGGAGAAGGAGAAGCAGGGGGGCCCAATATGGGGTTCAATCTTAGGATGCCGGGACCATGACCCGAGCCGAAGGCAGACCTTTAATGACTGAGCCACCCAGGCGCCCCTAAAACATTTACTTTTGAAATTACATGATGCCTCATATAAAGGCAAAAGAGAAATGGGTCGAGGTGTGGATGGGATGTTCTATTCTCCCTACTTTATGGGTATGCTCAAAGTTCCTCATGATCAAAAAAGGAAAATATTTAGTTTCTCCTCCTCACACTTCATAACACTTTGTACTCCATGGGAAAAAACTTATCATATTGTATTGCTATTGTTTTTCATTCTAGACTATAGGTTCCACAATGGGGAGAACCACATTAATTTTGCTCACTGCTGTACCCACAGAAATGAGTACAAAAATTAGCAGAATTCTGGGGCTTTGCTTCTCCTCCTTTTTTTGTTTATTTACTATTTTTTATTTAAATTCAATTAACAAAAGAATAGTACATCATTAGTTTTTGATGTAATGTTCAGTGATTCATTAGTTGAGTATATCACCTAGTGCTCTTCCTATCATGTGCCCATCACCTGGTTATTCTATCCCCTTACCCACCTCCCTTTCTGCAACCATCAGTTTGTTTCCCAGGATCAAGAGTCTCATCTGGTTTGTCTCCCTTTCTGATTTCTTCACATTCAGTTCCCCTTCCCTACTGTCCTCTGCACTATTCCTTATGTTCCACATATGAGTGAAACCATATGATAATTCTGTTTCCCTGATTGACTTATTTCACTTAACATGATACCCTCCAGTTCCATCCATGTTGATGTAAGTGGTAGATATTCATCATTTCTGATGGCTGAGTAATATTCTCTTGTATATATGAACCACATCTTCTTTATCCATTCATCTGTTGAAGGACATCTTGGCTCTTTCCATAGTTTGGCTATTGTGGACATTGCTGCTATGAGCATTGGGGTGCATGTGCTCCTTTTCACTACATCTATTCTCCCCCCTTTTTAACATTGTATTAGAGCCACATCAAATGTAACTTGTTGAAACTGAAGTAGACCAGCAGTTGATTGTGTATGTACTGCCTTGTAGAAGCAATTCTCGAAGGGCTCTTCCTTCTTGTCAATATTTATTTACTATTCTAGCAAGTATTACATTTCCAGATCATAGGGTCCTGCCTCTTGAAACATCCTTTGTCTTACACAAATGATGAAATCTGATTAGTCTAAATTTTGAGCAGAGATCTGCTTTAGCAGATGACTTTTAGAAGGACCAACTCTAGGGACAGGAAAAATAAGGCAACTTTGAGGATTCCAAAATCCCGTTGACACCAAATAAATTAAGATTTATTAAAAAAAAAAAAAAGTTTTGTATTATCTCCATACCTTGGCAGAATTATTTCTCCACTCTCCAGCTTTTTCCTTCCTTTTAGTATAGCCCCAGAGATCCTTGCCTGATGTTAAATAGAATCTGTAATAGGTTAAAACCTCAATGCGCATTCCCACCATGGTGTATAATTCAAAGATGTAGGCAGAAGGCCTAGATTTAGTCTCAGCTCCACCTCTCCTACCTGAGGGACCTTATTAAGTAAGTCACTCAGTCTTTCTGAGTACCACATTTTTCATCAATGGGAAAGCACTTATCTCAAAATTGTCAAAATTTCAAGCAAGACAACACATGAAACATTATGTTAAAAGCAATTTGCTACAAACATTTTATATATATATATGTATATTTCATTATGTAAGTGTATATATTTTAATCTTACATTTTATTTTTATATATTATGTATATATATATAAAATTGTGCTACATTTAATAGTGATATTTTAAGTTATTGTATTAGCAATAATTTCTGTGCTAAATTTCTAATATATTTCTGTGCTAAAGTTCTAAATGAGTGAGAGAGGGAACTTAAAAATTTTGACATAAAATTCCTCCAGAGTATTGGGTTCACCTATCTTTTCCTCCCTTCTTTCCACATGAAGAGGGTTAGATTAAATTATATTCTTCCTTCCATGGCACGTGCCTGAAGAACCTTTTTCTTAATTTATCAATTTATTTATTCCCGTCATTTTCCTGTCTCCTATTTCCTGCCTCCCCCATACACATCCATCAATGTGGTTAATGTGTATGTTTTGCTTGTATTTTGTGAAGTATATATTGTTGATTTATGTCCACAACTTTTATTTTAACTAACTGATACTGGGTTCTAGGCCTCATTTTTTTCTTTTGGTAAAAACAATGTGTCTATGTTTCAGTCATGGTATAGGCACATCTAGACCTTTCCTTCTGACTCTGTTGTGGTGCTCCATCATCCTTTGACCTCCAGTGTATTTCTCATATCTCCACATTATATTTACCAGTATCCCAATGATGAGCTCCAGATTGCCTCTAACTTCTGAAACCACACATGACCCACAAGGAGCACCTTCGCATAAGGTCACCCATGTACGTGTGTGTGCATTTCTTTTTTTGGTATACACTAGGAGAAGAAGCATCAGGTCAAAGGATATTCCTACATTTAAATGGACTAAATATCCCAAAAGCGATCTCCAGAATGGATGCATTATCCTCTGTTCCCATGTAGGAGAGTTTTGTGGTTTTTGTTTTGTTCTTTACAACATTCCTACCCACCTTTGGCATTACCTAAGTTTCAAATATTTGCCAATACAGTAGTTGTAAAGTGATACTACATTCTTGTTTTGATACATATTTATTTGATTACTCCTACCACAATTTCTCCATATATTAGCTAAACTTTGGGATATCCACAGCCTCTACTGACTTCACTTTACCCACTTTCCAGTTAGGGTTATCATTTTTCTAGGGGGAATTACATTTTTTTGGTCTGTTTCTCTTTAGATATTCATTCCATATTAGATCTTACAGATATCTTCTCCCAATGTCATCTGCATTGGGAGATGGAGACCCTGACTTTGTCCAGGGTCTCATGTGTTCAACAGAAATTTTAAATTTTTGTGTAATAAAGTTTACCTGTATTTTGCCATATAGTTCTTGATTTTTACATCTTATTTAAGAAACCCTTCCCCAATCCTGAGTCACTACAAATTTAAGTAATCTTAATCTTTTTGAGATCCATTTTTATAAGTAGTTTTAGGCAGATTTCCAGCTTCTTTTATTCCCACGTATAAACCAGTTTTCAAATAACATTTATTTAAACAATCCATCCCATCCTAGATGAGTTACAGAACTCTATTTACTGTAAATTAACTTTCCATATACATACCAAATTTTACCAAACAAAATAGGGAAGAATTGACCTACACATAATATTGGTAATCCATGAAAAATCATAGAGAATATTCCAATTTTTCAGATTATTTTCAACATCCTTAACTAGAATTTTATTTTTTTTCCAAAGAGGTCTTATATTTTCTCAGTTAATGTACTACTGTATACTCTATGGTTCTTCTTGCTATTCTCAATGGAGTCTTATATTTAATTTTATGATTTTTGTTATTGTCAACTTCAGTAAATACTGCTGAATTTTTAAACTTTATTTTTTATGTGACAATGTGCTGAACTCTTCTTCAGTCCTAACAATTTGTCAGTTGATTTTTTTTTAATTTCCTAGGTGAATGATTAGTTCATTGTAGGTATTTTCTTCAATTTACTATATAAAAATATCCCAAGGATGATCTTACATTGAAACAATAAAAGATAATTTGGAAATATAAGTTACAAATTCAAACCTTTCCTGTGAGCTGCAAACTACTCTTACAGATGCCTAAACATTATGTTCAAAGTTGGTCTTTTTCTGCTATTCCTTATCAATGACTGGTACAGTGCTCAGTCCAGTTGCACAAAGCTGAAAACTAGGAGTCATCTGGAATAGCCTTATATTTAACCCTCATACCACATACATTACCAAGTTCTGGCAATGTTTACCTTCTTTGCTTTTAATTTTTATTAATTTGAATGCATTTCCTTTCTTCCTTTTCTTCTTTCTGTTCCCACTATAGACTCCTAAGCATTCTCCCTGTATCTACCCTTGATTATCTTCATTATGGCAGATAAATAAATTTTTTAAAAAATTGAAAACACAGTTTATTAAATTTTTACCACTTTAGTATCTTTCTTCCCATGATTCTTGAGAGAAAGTAGAAAGTCTTTGGTTTATAATGTCCTTCATGGACCAATGCCTTCTTCCCTCTCTACAACCTAATTAAATACAGTGAAACTCTGATTTGGTTTTCTCTACTTACTATGATTTCTGTTGTTTTCTGAAATCCTACAACTAATGTTGGGTTTCTGATTTTTATCTTTATTAGCTTTGTCCTAAATGCATACATGAGGTCTTTGTATAAGAGCCAGATTTTGTTTTTTACTCATAGCACTATCAGCAGCCCGGAAAACATTATGGTATTGGTCCTCCCATGCCCAGGAGCCTCCCAGAGTTATTCCTGTATAGCTCTGTTCCCTCCCGCACCAATCTGTGCTATCATTATAATGCATATTATATCTATACATGGTACAAACCAATGGTATGTTTTAACTATTACTTTATTTAATTTAATGTATTTTTTAAGATGAGAGGAGAAATATATTTGTATGGTTTGTTATGTTAACATTCTTATTTACTGGGCGCCTGGATGGCTCAGATGTTAAGTGTCTGCCTCTGGCTCAGGTCATGATCCCATGGTCCTGGGATCTAGGCCCACGTCAGGCTCTTTGCAGGAAACCTGCTTCTCCCTCTCACACTCCCCCTGCTGTGTTCCCTCTCTCACTGTGTCTCTCTCTGTTAAATAAATAAAATCTTAAAAAAAAAAAAATTCTCATTTACCATTTCTGGTTCTCTTCATTTGTTTCTATGGATTTGAGTTATTAACTGGTATAAATTTCTTATTTCAGTAAACTTCTGATCCCATCTACTTCCTTTGTTTTCTGTCAAATATATTTCTATATATTATAATACCAACAATAAACACACACACACACACACACACACAGACTCACACACACACACACAAACACACTGGCTTACACTCTTGTGTTAAAATCAATTAAAGGTATCATGAAGAAGAAATATGCATTTTCATGTTTTTTATCATTACATAATTACATTTACCAGTGCTTTGTTTCATTTGGGGATTTGAATTATTTAGATCACTTGCTTTCAACTTTCTTTAGTATTTTTTGCAAGGTGTACCTGCTCTCAATGAATTCTGTCAGTTTTTGTTCATGTGTAAAAATATTTATATTGCCTTTATTTTTGAAAAAATATTTTTGCTGGACATAATGTGATTAACAGTTTTCTTTTAAATAGTCTACTAGTACATTGAATATGCCCTTCTTGCCACCATTGTTTCTGATAAAAAAAAATCAGATTCACACTGTATTGGTTTTCTGTTATGTGATGAGTTTTGGCAGGGGGTTGTGTGTTTGTTTTCTACTGCTAAGAGTTTCTTTTTGTTTTTTTATAGTTTTACTATAATGTGTCTGTATGTGGACCTCTTTGTGTTTCTTAGAGTTTGTTGAGCTTCTCAAGTTTATAGGTTAATTTTAAATTTGGAAAGTTTTCAACCATTTTTTCTTGGAATAATTCTTTTGCCTCTTTTTGTCTCTTTTACTTCTACTATGTGCATTCTGCATATGCTTAAGCACTTAGTCCTATTCTGTATTTCCCTCAGGACCTCTTCATTATTCTTCATTTTTTTTCCTCTTCATTGGATTGTATAACTCTATCAGTCTTTATTCAAGTTTATTCAACTGATTCTTCTGTTATTCAAATCTGCTGTTGATCCCTTTAATTTTTCACTTTAGTTATACTTTTCATCCCTAGAATTTCCATTGGGTCCTTTTTTAAATAGTGTTGACCTTTATATTCTATATCATCTATTCAATGAGTCATTCTCATCAGTATTTCTTTTACTTCTTTAATTATGATTTCTTTTAGTTCTTTAAGCATATTCATAATGAATTAAAGTCTATAAGTCTAATATTTAAGTTCTCTCACAGATTGTTTTAGCTACCTATTTTTTTTTCCCTGTGTGTAGGTCATACTGTCCTCGTTCTTTGAATTCTTATATTTTTTGTTGTTGCTATTGAAAACTGGACATTTAAGATAATATATTATAGCCAGTCTGCTTACAGTTTCCCCTAATCTTCAAGGTACATTTTTTATTTGTTTTTGTTTTTGTTTTTGTGTTTTAGAGAGGGAGAGGGGGGAGAGCATCCTAAGCAGTTTCCATGCCCAACAGGGAGCACAATGTGGGGCTCAATCTCACCGCTCTGAGATAATGACCTGAGCCAAAATCAAGTGTCGGATGCTTAACTGACTGAACCACCCATGCACTCATATTGGTTTTTTGTTCTCTTCTTGTTTGTTTAGTAACTTGACTGGAGATTTTAGTGAGATCTAGTTCCTGTGTAGCATGAAGCCTTTTATGTCACTCCTCAGAGTATAGAGTCTTGGGCACGTCCATTGTCACTATTGGACAACAGTGATTTTAGCAAGACTCTGAGTGTCCCTTTCCTGATATCTGTGTTAAACTGTATGGCTCAGTTGGTCATCACAATGGCTCCAAGTTTCTGCTAATTGCTGGATGATTCTTACTGTTTTTGACAGTGACCTGGGGCACAAATTGCTCTACAGTCTGATCCAATTAAAATTTAAAGAGATAATTTTTAAGGCTCATATTTGAGGTTTATTCTGACACCAGAAGTGCTCTTCATAGCTATTTTTCCCCCTTGTTCTTTCTGTAAACTTGCTGCTCTACTTGTCTTAAATTGTTGCTTTCATGAAGCTTCCAACACCTTCTTAATTACTCCCATCAAATTCTACTTTATGTGGCTGCTAACATAGATAATAAAGTCTAGTGTCTATAAAGTTCTCAATAAATATTTATTGAATGAATAAATGGTGAAAATGAAGGAAACAAAACTCTGATGCAGTTGCTTAGAACTAACTGTATAGGGTAGAAGTTTCTCTTCATTTTCAAAGTCTGGTTAACCAGTCCTAAAATCCCAACAGCCAAATCCAAGCCAGGAATTATGAAGATTCTCTCTCTCTCAATCTCTCTCTCTCGCCATTTCTCATCTGTGTGTGTGTGTGTGTGTGTGTGTGTGTGTGTGTGTGAATTGTGTACGTGTGTTTGATGTTAAAGGAAATGGAAACTTAGGATAAACTGTGCTGCCTTTGAGACACAAAACCACATAGTTAATGTCTGAGTCATACCTAATTTAGACAATTTAAAAATTACTAATATTTTCAAACAAGAGAGAGACTTGTTTTCTTTCTGCTCACATCTGTAGTATTCAGCCTGGGGTGAAATAGGAACTGTACTGTGTGTGTGCAACTAGGATGAGAGTGGAGGAGAATGAGTTTCGTATCAAGGCTTTCTCAGACTGTCCAATGATACAATTTCCCACTTAAGTATTCTCCACATTGTGTGTGTGTGTGTGTGTGTGTGTGTGTATGTGTTGGAACGAAAAACAAATGAGAGGATATGGCTATGAATTGTCAATCAATATAGTGTCAATCAGGATAGAAAAGCTAAGAAACATCTCATGTGAGGTATATGTGCATTTGATTGGCTAAGCATATATTGTATGGACATACTAATTTTTGAAAACTATTTGCAAGATACTCTACCCAAGTCAAGGAAGAGATAGCTTGGCTTTTTTAATCAAAATCGGTGCACAATGTTTGAAATTTGCTTCGATATATTTTACATGTTCAAGATAAGAGTTTTATTGTTTTACATTTGCATATTCTATCATTTATTAAACACTGTTGTTGTTTGTGGTGTTATACTTTGCTTTTCCTTTGTTTTAGTTTTAAATTGCTCTAAAACCATCTTTCAGAATTTGCTTAATATTTCTTTTTTCTAAAAGTTTTTGCTCTAAAATCTACATTAGATGAAATATTTAGGAGACAAGAGAAGGTTCTATCAGTTTATAAAAAGTAGGATTTCTTAATGTGAAAGTCCTAGTTATTATCACTTAACTTTGAGAAGAACAGAAAATCAACAGAGATGAGAAATGGGGTGTCGGCCTTTGAATATTTATGCTGTGATTCTGTGCCTCTCCAATTAAGAAAACCACACTGAGGAATAGAATAAAAATTAACAAGCATGTTGTTATTTCTTTTTCTGGGTTGAAGCCTTTTTTTTTTTTTCTTAGAGGGCAATCATTGCTACTTCCTACAAAAAATTCTTTTGTTAGGAAAGAAGGGAATTGATTTTCCTTTTATTCCCAATGAAATATAGAGGCATGCAGAATAAAAGCACTATTATAATGAACATGATCCTGAATTCTTTCAGAGTAATTGTAACAACCTAAAATTATTAATCAAGGGCAAAATGGGCTGAAATATGTTTCCATGTTAGTTTTAGCATTAAAATTTTTAGCATTATAAATTAGGTAAAAACCCACCAGATCACACCATAGAAATTCCCAGTGGAGACAAATTACACATTTTTTGGTTATCTCTACTAAACTCAGGACCACGGGTCTCTGAATTTATTTCTCAAAGAATCAAGAGAAAATCTCTTCACAACATTATATAAAGAACACAGTTAAATATCAAGTCTGTTCTTGCTAACTTGATAATTTAAACCTAAAGTTTTTTTATTCTCTTCTCTTTTCAGACATCATTTAATGAAACTAACCTCAGAGGGACACCTTATCACTAGTCCTTAATTGCTTTGAAGTTTATGGGGATGCACTTAGAATATTTATCTCTAAAGAATTAATAAATTCCTGGGAATAGCATAATTACTATTGGCATATTTATTTTCTTTAAAACCTGTGACATGTATTGAAAACTACACATGCAAGGCAAATATTTATTAAAATGCAAAGGATAGTTAAAATAATTTGGGTTAAATAATCATGCCATGTTTAGAAGTTATATACATCAAAAGTTGCAATTTATTTGCAATTTGTTTATTTCCTATCAGAATCACCTGAGAATTTTTCTAAATATTTAGATTTGCAAGCTCCCCTTGATAACTGAAGAAGACTCCTGAAATGTACTAAGAAGGAGAACTGGCTTGAGACCCTGGCATTGGAGGAATAGTGCAGTGCTGTGTCTTGTATCCACCCCACCCAACAGAGGAGAGCTACTCAACCCTCTTATTTCTTGATTTCCAACCTAACAACAGAATACAGCCCAGGTACATTCATTCTGGCCCTGAATTGAATGGAAATCCCTCTGAAAACATTGAATGAACCTTATATCAGGTAAGGGAAATAGAGTGTGAGCCTTGCACAAAATAAGCACATATTTCCATTCCTTGCCAGGCTTTCAGACACCCCTTTCCAGCAAACAAACCGAGAAGGCTAGGCTGAACCACCTGAAGAGACCCAGAGATAGCAAGTGGCCTGGTGCAGAAAGCCTCTTTATATTCATGGGTCTAAGATTCTCCTCTTGCCCTCAGAGAAATCGGGACAAGCCGGAAGGACTAGAAAAAATGACTCAGTCATTACAAACAGGGTGTAGAATCAGCAAAATGGTATAACCACCATAAATGGCCCAATCTGGGAAGCCTCATAGTCCCACTGGCTAAGACCATTCTCCTCTACTTAGAGGCACTGCGCAGCCAGGGGGCACTTGTAGGGAGATCCTGCCATACCCATCCTTTACAAAAAGTCACTTGGCCTTGTTTCAGGATACGCTCCTATGTCACTTCTCATACCTTGAATCAAGAGAATCACTACTTGAATGAAATGATAATCAACCAATAAAAAGGCTAAAGTGAACCAGATATTGGTCTTATAAGACAAGGATTGTAAAGCAACTGTTATAAAAGTTCTTCAGTGGTTAAATACAGATTTCATTTAAACAAATGAAAATCTCAGCAAAAAACAGAATATATAAAAAGAAACATGGAAATTATAGAACTGAAGAATACAATCATAAAAATCAGAATAAAAATCTTTGGCCAAGTTTAATAATAAAATGTAGATGACAGAGGATAGAATTAGTGAATTTAAAGACAGAATATAAAATTAAACCAATCTGGAAAATGGAGAAAATAAACTGGAAAAAAAAAATGAACAGAATTCTGATTTTTGGTTCTAACTGTAAGGAACTTGGAAGTTGCTGCTTTATTTAACAACAGTAAGTAGGTGAACAGACTGAAAAATCAACAGCTCTGCTTGGATCCATAAGAGAGGGAAGGACACAGGGCAAACCACTACCCCTAAAATTAGAGAGACAGGTGAATACAGAGATAAATAGCTTACCAGAGCAGAGAATCACAAGTGGAAATACCCATGGCAAACAATGCCAGGGGAGAGAAACCTGAACTATAGTTAATTGACAAACTGCTAGAGACTCATTGCAAAAAACTGAGATATTAAAAATTCAGGGATGACCTATCGTCAGGAAGCCCCTACAGCATTGTGAGATTTACCTTTGGGAGCCTGATCAGATTCCCATAGTTAATGTCAAGAAAAAAAATCCCCCAATGCTTGTTGGAAATGGGAGAAGGAAAATTAAAATCTTAACACCAGAGCATACTTTACAAACAGCACTTTACAACACTACTAACCCTAAAGATACATGTATTTGCCAGAATATAATGTAACAATAAAAGCACAGAATCTTTTTTTTAAAAGATTTTATTTATTGGGGCACCTGGGTGGCTCAGTGGGTTAAAGCCTCTGCCTTCGGCTCAGGTCATGATCTCAGGGTCCTGGGATCAAGCCCTGCATCGGGCTCTCTGCTCAGCAGGGACCCTGCTTCCTCCTCTCTCTCTGCCTGCCTTTCTGCCTACTTGTGATCTCTGGCTGTCAAATGAATAAATAAAATCTTAAAAAAAAAAAAGATTTTATTTATTTATTTATTTACTTACTTATTTCTTTTTCGAAAGAGACCATGAGAGGGGAGGAGTGGCAGAGGGAGAAGTAGACTCCCCGCTGAGCAGACAGCTTGAGGTAAAGCTCTATCCCAGGACCCTGGGATCATGACCTGAGTCAAAGGCAGAGCTTAAGGAGCTGAGCCACCAGGTTCCCAAGAGCACAGAATCCTAATCTTAATTTTGGTTTCATTCTTGGTTCTACCCCTTACAAGATAAACTTGATAAAAGTTCAAGCTGTGTTAAATTCTGTATTGTCATCTACTACAAGGATTATTACCTTCTAGGGATGCAGAAGAGTCAAAGGAGGTTTTTCATCTAAGTGCACACAGATATGAGGACTGAGTTTACTTTAGAATTGGCATTGTAAAACAGAAAAAGATGCACATTTTAATATATTATACTGTGACCGTTACTGATCCATATGAAAGAAAGTGGAATTAAACCCGACCAACTTAAGAGGGCCTGGGAATGTGCTGCTAGCAAACAGGATCAAAACTTTAATGTCTGGGTTGCTCAGTAAGTTAAGCATCAGACCCTTGATTTCTGCTCAAGTCATCATCTCAGGGTCGTGAGATCTGCATTGGGTTCTGTGCTGGGTTTGGAGCCTGTTTAGGATTCTCTCTCTCCCTCTCCTTCCCCCACTCTCTCTCTCTCTCTCTCTAAAACAAAACAAAACAAGACAAAAAGAAAACCTCAATGCCTTAAAATGACAAAGAATGATTTCTTTTTTTTTTTTTAAGTTTTTTATTTATACCTCTATACCCAACATGGGGATCAAACTCACAACTCCAAGATCAAGTTGCATGGTCTAACAACTGAGCCATTCAGGTGACCCTACGAAGACTGATTTCTTAATTATGTTACATATCCACTGGGAAGTTTTTATACTCAAGTGCCATTCTAGGAAATGTCCTGTAAACTAAGCATCTGCATCTGCATCTGTTTGTGTGTGTGTGTATGTGTGTGTGTGTGTGTGTGTGTGTGTGTGTGTGTGTGTGTGTGTGTTGCAGTTATTTGCAATCAGTAAGGATAACTGTTAAAAAGAAAAAGCACTGTAAGAAGATAAAAGGTAGGGTAATAAAAGATGGTATAGTAGGCATAGCATAGGGGAGTCCATTAGAAGATGTACAGGCCCAAGCCAGGGATTACTTCCAGTAGAACTTTGCTGATGGGAAATATTTCTCTATTTGTTATTGTTGTTGATGGTGAAACCTTCCATAGAGCAGGACATGCAGAAGCCAGCCATGAGAATACCCAGAGCTATAAGCTAGCAAAGTATATATGACATCAGCAAGAGGAAGCAAAACCTGCAAAGACTGGAATGTGCTTGTTTTTGTTCAAGGATTATCAAGAAAGCCAGTGTGGCTAAAACGGAGTTAGAAAGGTGAAGAATGGGTAGGAAATCAGGTCAGAAAAAGAGTCAAGGACCAGATAATGTAAGGTCTTATCAATTGGCCAGGAGAGGACATATTGTATAATTAGGATTTTGGAAAATCTCTCTGATTCTTACGTGGAGAATAATCTCTATTTTCTCCCTGGGAAAATGTTCATGCTGAATGTAAGTAACACTGGACTCTCTGGGTCTTTCAGTCAAACATCAATATTCATTTTAATGCCCCCCACACACACACACACAACACTACCACCACCAACCACCAGAGAAAAGTATACAGAAAACAATATTGATCTTGTGAAGAAAATGGCAATATTTACAACTGCTTGGATTATATGTGTCAAACTCATTTTACAGTAACACGCTTTCTTATTAGAAAGATTCACACATTCCTAAGACCAAGAGGGAAGTGGTCATCTTCTGAATAGCACATGTCAGTGTATTTTCAAAGGGAATACAGAGAGAATAATAACCAGTTAAATATGCCTCATCACTAATGGCTGATGAGGCAAAAGCCTAGTAATCTTGAAACAACCCCCATCTCTGGTGATTTAAATTGAAGATGACATATCTAAATTTTAATTACAATCAAAGTTAAAGCTAAAGGACAGTGAGTAAAGCTGGAGTATCCCTTAGGTGATTAAAGACTGCCTTCCAATTTATTAAATTTAGCTAGGAAATTAGACAAAGCATTTTGTTGTCTTGTCTTTTCTATTACTCACAGGTCATGTTACAAGGAGGATTAAGTTTCCATTAACTCCTGTAACACTCTGGCAATATCCAAAAAAGAGGTTTGAGAACTAGGTTCTGGATTTTCTAAAAGATAACTGGGAGTTTATGCCCATTCATCTGACATTATTATCACCAGTACCATGAAAATACAGAAACCACTTTGATCCATTCAATGAATGTCTTGAAATTCATATTTGTGTTGAATCTTTGTGAACATTTTAGGAGACTTTTTTTTTCTTTTTATTACTGTCACTAATATTTTTGATGATTTTAAGTGTTCTTAATACCAAAAGTATGATTAAGTATAACTTTTTGTCCTATGTCACACCTACTGTGTATTTTCATCTATTGTTATGGACATAGTAAAATTAAAAAAAAATAACCTGGAGGCTAATTTTTTTGAAGAGTTAAGTGACCATTATGAAAATATTCACCTATCAAGTTTTAAATAATTTGAAGTATATTGACTCCCTTTTGTGAATTTTCCTAAATAATATGCTATTTAAGCTGTGAGGAAAGTATCCTAGTTGAAGTAAGAGATACAGTTTTGATTGTAGAAAAAAAAAAAACTGTTAAGAATTCAACTCCATCATGTTTTATCAAGGCTAGTGTGTTTAAAACAGTTGCTTCCTGGGCGCCTGGGTGGCTCAGTTGGTTGAGCAACTGCCTTTGACTCAGGTCATCATCCCGGACTTCCAGGATTGAGTCCCGCATCGGGCTCCCAGCTCTTTGGGGAGCCTCCTTCTCCTCTCTTATGCTCTCTCACTCATTCTCCCTCAAATAAAATAAATAAAATCTTTAAAAAAAAAAACAAAAAACAGTTGCTTCCTATATTATACCTATATATTTTGAATTAATGGAAATGGGTACAAGAGTTTGAAAATAAATCAAGTTATCTCCATAAATTGAATTTGGTGTTTAATCCCTGTAATAGAAAGAGAGCTAGGGGGAAGGGAGAGAGAGAGAGAGAGAGAGATTATGTTGTCTGCCTCTGTACTGTAATTATCAAGAAATACAAGACACACCTGATATTGAAAATAGGTGTTAAATATTTATAAAAGTACTTTGATTTGGAAAAAGATTTCCCTGCAAGGAACTCACACAAATTTATTTTTTTAAAATTCAGTTCAGCAAGAATTTGCTGGATGTGTTTGCATTGTGCTAGTTGCTACATAAAGTAAAAAGTTAGTGAAAAAGTATTTTCGCCCTCACAGAGCTTATGGTAATATTATGGAGAAATTTATGTACATGTGAAATAGTTACCAACCCAAAGTATTATATTAGTACAGCATGTGGGGTTGATAGGGAAATGATGGGGGAGTGAGACCATATATGTTGGAGAAGTTAGGGGTGATTATTTGGAGGTGGTGAGGAGATAGAAAGGCCTTTTATTCTCTCTGCTTAGAGGCAACATCACAAGTAGAAAGATGACTGGCTTTCAAATCTTAGTTTCCCCACTTACAAGGTAGGTGACCTTAATCTTTCTGCAACTCAATTTCATCATATAAAAATTGAGAATAGTGTATCTATATAGCAGGGTTATGAAAAAAAAGAGAGGAAGAAAAAAATATAATGTTGGTAAAAGACCAAGCGATGTTATAGCAAATAATAGATACTCCGATAGCAATTATTCTCCTGGAAGAAGTTAAAAATACATATTCAGTTCATGTGACTGTCTATTTTTTATAGACACTCCAATTAAAGTGAAATTTTCTTAATCATCTGTTTTCTTAATTTAGGAAACAGACATTTTAGTAGATGAAGGTTAACCATTGTGGGACAGGCAGATTCAAAGTACTAGGACTTAAAAGGATGCACATATGGAGGGGAGGTAAATACTGGAAATTTGGACTAAATGATAATTTTCTGGAAAGATTCCAGAGCATCAGTTAACATATTGCAACAACTTTGCTGTTCCATGAACATCGTGGGCATCCCAGGAAAGTGCTGACCTGTGATATTTGCAGCTTCCTTACTGCAAAAGTGAGCCTAGCCACTCAACTGCAGAATATAAAAAACAGCTAAGCAAGTGTGTATCAAGAAATACGATCACCACACTGTGAGTTTCAAGTCCTTGGGTTGAGTTTCAGGGGTCGCAACTCAGTTGCTGGGAAGGAGTAGCTAATGAAGGCAGATACTCAATTTTACTGAAACCATTATATTGGGCACAATATATAAGCAAAGGCTTAGTAGTGAGAATAGGCTCTCTCTCTCTGTATTAGTTTTCTAAGCCAGGCTTCAGGGAGAATTCTGGATCTTTATGGAAAGTTATAAAGCTCAGATAAAGAAAAAAGAGCCAAATTCAGACTTGCAGCAAGCATTATTTAATGTTTGGATATGGCTATTAATAAAGTGGTCTTCAAGATTCAAAGGGGGCATTATTAGTAATTGTACCAGGACCATAGACATACAATGGGACTGTTTCCTTAAGCTGGTACATATGGTACTTCTACCTAAGTCCTGCTTGATTAGATCCTGGCCTGGGGGGTGGAGTTGAGTTTGCTTGATGTGAAATAAGGAGTCAAGGACAGTCCTAATACTCAGGGACTGATTACTGGGAAGGTACATATTAACACAAATGATTATGGCAGGTTGATGGGATTATGAGACTTCATTTAACAATAAATAAGCATTGCTTTAAAAAAGTGATTATATTTTAATGAAACAAAATTCTAGCTTGATAATAAAACTGAGGGTCACACAGTTAGTCTGTTACAGAACTTGGATAAGAATGTATTTCTATGTTTTCCCCGGTGTAAAAATATGCTTGTCTATATCGAAGCAAACATAAAAGGCATGCTGAAAAACCTGTTTTTTTTTATTGCATTGGCAGCAGAGATGGATCAGTTTAGTAGCTAATAAATCCTTTTTTTTTTTTTTTTACCATTCTAATATCTGAAAGTCAAATGTCACTATACTGTGAGAAATGGTCTTTACGAAGTTGTTAATTTTAAAATCCTGCGGTACTCCTATTGTTAGCATGTCAAACCCATTCAGGAATCAGATTACAGGTTTTTACCAGAAAGGGCCACAAAGCATAAGAAAACCATTTTAAATGCAGAAATGTGAACCCTGCAGGGAGCATGTCGAGAGTAAGAATGATTTTGGGGGTGTGTGTGTGTGGTAATTTTCTATCAATTTCATAGTATTTTGAAGTGATATTTAAGTTCTAAGAGCTGATCTAAGCATACATTTAAATTGACAACAATTATCTGAAATGTGTTTGTGCCCAAACTGCAAAGATTTATTCAGGTATAATAGGAAAGGAGAAATAGGCACATTAGTATATTCTTGAATATTTCATGTTTAGTTGAATATCATTAATCTTTGTTCAAACAGTACAAAATATACCAAGTAACTAACAAATTTAATTTATTTTGCCAGATAACACACTTAAAGATGGGGGAAAAAATTAAAGCCAGAGAATACACATTATTCAATATCACAGCAGTAAAGCAATATTAGTTGTTAAGCTATGTCTCTTAACTTTAAGCAACAATACTGATCTCATCCGCAACTTGTGTATGACTGTATTAATACTCTTAGGCTTTGCAAAGGCACAGTTATTAATCAAACACTCTAATTGGAATTATAGAAACAATTACCAAATTGGATAAATATTAGCTACTTTGTTTGACCATCTTTAAATTTTGCCCTAGCTTGAAAACTTGGTTAAAAACAAAAAACCAATAGCGTAATATTTTAATAGCACATCTCATATATGGCTGTGTGCTTCAATTCTATAATAATTTTAAAGAATGATTAGTGTAAAACACAGGAAGCAAAATGCATTTATTTTTATTATATGGTAGATTTAAATTGATGATAATGGTCAATGCAAATGGTTAAAAAGTCAGAAATGCAGAATGTTAAAAAAAGGAGGTCAGGAAGGAGGAAGGAATAGGAAGAATGGGAGGGAAGAAAGAAAGAAAGAAAGAAGGGAGGAGAAGAAAGAAGAAAACAAAAGGAGGTAGGGAAAACAGGAAGGAAGAAAAGAGGGAAGAGAAGGAAAGAGATGGAGAGAAAAGTGCCTTCACAGCTTGAGCATGATTAAAATTTTTAAGAGTCGGGTATGTATCAGACTTCATGTATGTAGTGTGAGGTGGGAGCTTAACTTTATCCAAATGGTTATCTCGTTAACCCAGCAGTATTTGTAAAAGAGCTTTTCGTTTCCACATTGAATTGTTTTGGGGTCTTTGTCAAAAGTCAATTAACTTGTTAAGTGTCATTCTATTTGTGAGCCCTCTATTGTATTCTACTGATTATATTTTTCAACCTAAAGCAAGAACACATTCTCTTAATTAATGTAATGTTAGAATAAAGGATAAAATGAGGCAGTGTGATTTTTTATTTTTTTTATTTTTTTATAAACATATAATGTATTTTTATCCCCAGGGGTACAGTTCTGTGAATCGCCAGGTTTACACACTTCACAGCACTCACCATAGCACATACCTTCCCCATGTCCCCATGTCCATAACCCCACACCCCCTCTCCCGACCCCTCTCCCCCCAGCAACCCTCAGTTTGTTTTGTGAGATTAAGAGTCACTTATGGTTTGTCTCCCTCCCGATCCCATTTTATTTCATTTATTCTTTTCCTACCCTCCAAACCCCCCATGTTGCATCTCCACTTCCTCATATCAGGGAGATCATATGGTAGTTGTCTTTGTCTGATTGACTTATTTCACTAACCATAATACCCTCTAGTTCCATCCATGTCATTGCAACTGGCAAGATTTCATTTCTTTTGATGACTGCATAGTATTCCATTGTGTATATATACCACCTCTTCTTTATCCATTCATCTGTTGATGGACATCTAGGTTCTTTCCCTAGTTTGGCTATTGTAGACATTGCTGCTATAAACATTCAGGTGCACGTGCCCCTTCGGATCACTACGTTTGTATTTTTAGGGTAAATACCCAGTAGTGCAATTGCTGAGTCATAGGGTAGCTCTATTTTCAACATTTTGAGGAACCTCCATGATGTTTTCCAGAGTGGTTGCACCAGCTTGCATTCCCACCAACAGTGTAGGAGGGTTCCCCTTTTTCCTTATCCTCGCCAACATCTGTCATTTCTTGACTTGTTAATTTTAGCCATTCTGACTGGTATGAGGTGGTATCTCATTGTGGTTTTGATTTGTATTTCCCTGATGCCAAGAGATGTGGAGCATTTTTCATGTGTCTGTTGGCCATCTGGATGTCTTCTTTGCAGAAATGTCTGTTCATGTCGTCTGCTCATTTCTTGATTGGATAATTTGTTCTTTGGGTGTTGAGTTTGCTAAGTTCTTTATAGATTTTGGACACTAGCCCTTTATCCGATATGTCATTTGCAAATATCTTCTCCCATTCTGTCAGTTGTCTTTTGGTTTTGTTAACTGTTTCCTTTGCTGTGCAAAAACTTTTGATCTTGATAAAATCCCAATAGTTCATTTTTGCCCTTGCTTCCCTTGCCTATGGCGATGTTCCTAGGAAGATGTTGCTGCGGCTGAGGTCGAAGAGGTTGCTGCCTGTGTTCTCCTCAAGGATTTTGATGGATTCCTTTCTCACATTGAGGTCCTTTATCCATTTTGAGTCTATTTTCATGTGTGGTGTAAGGAAATGGTCCAATTTCATTTTTCTGTATGTGGCTTTCCAATTTTCCCAACACCAGTTATTGAAGAGGCTGTCTTTTTTCCATTGGACATTCTTTCCTGCTTTGTCAAAGATTAGTTGACCATTGAGTTGAGGGTCTATTTCTGGGCTCTCTATTCTGTTCCATTGATCTATGTGTCTGTTTTTGTGCCAATACCATACTGTCTTGATGATGACAGCTTTGTAATAGAGCTTGAAGTCCGGAATTGTGATGCCACAAACTTTGGCGTTCTTTTTCAATATTCCTTTGGCTATTTGAGGTCTTTTCTGGTTCCATATAACTTTTAGGATAATTTGTTCCATTTCATTGAAAAAAAATGGGTTGGATTTTGCTAGGGATTGCATTAAATGTGTAGATTACTTTAGGTAGCATAGACATTTTCACAATATTTTTTCTTCCAATCCATGAGCATGGGACATTTTTCCATTTCTTTGTGTCTTCCTCAATTTCTTTCATGAGTACTTTATACTTTTCTGAGTATAGATTCTTTGCCTCTTTGGTTAGTTTTATTCCTAGGTATCTTATGGTTTTGGGTGCAATTGTAAATGGGATTGACTCCTTAATTTCTCTTTCTTCTGTCTTGTTGTTGGTGTAGAGAAATGCAACTGATTTCTGGATATTGATTTTATATCCTGACACTTTACTGAATTCCTGTACAAGCTCTAGCAGTTTTGGAGTGGAGTCTTTGGGGTTTTCCACATATAGTATCATATCATCTGCGAAGAGTGATAGTTTGACTTCTTCTTTGCCGATTTGGATACCTTTTTGTAGTCTGATTGCTGAGGCTAGGACTTCTAGTACTATGTTGAATAGCAGTGGTGATAATGGACATCCCTGCCGTGTTCCCGACCTTAGCGGAAAAGCTTTCAGTTTTTCTCCATTGAGAATGATATTTGCGGTGGGTTTTTCATAGATGGCTTTGATAATATTGAGGTATGTGCCCTCTATCCCTACACTTTGAAGAGTTTTGATCAGGAAGGGATGCTGTACTTTGTCAAATGCTTTTTCAGCATCTATGGAGAGTATCATATGGTTCTTGTTCTTTCTTTTATTAATGTATTGTATCACATGGATTGATTTGTGGATGTTGAACCAACCTTGCAGCCCTGGAATAAATCCCACTTGGTTGTGGTGAATAATCCTTTTAATGTACTATTGGCTAGTAAATGGTGAGAATTTTCACATCTGTGTTCATCAAGGATTTTGGTCTGTAATTTTCTTTTTTGATGGGATCCTTGTCTAGTTTTGGGATCGAGGTAATGCTGGCCTCAAAATGAGTTTGGCAGTTTTCCTTCCATTTCTATTTTTTGGAACAGTTTCAGGAGAATAGGAATTAATTCTTCTTTAAATGTTTGGTAGAATTCCCCCGGGAAGCCATCTGGCCCTGAGCTTTTGTTTGTTGGGAGATTTTTGATGACTGTTTCAATCTCCTTACAGGTTATGGGTCTGTTCAGGTTTTCTGTTTTTTCCTGGTTCAGTTGTGGTAGTTTATATGTCTCTAGAAATGCATCCATTTCTTCCAGATTGTCAAATTTGTTGGCATAAAGTTGCTTATAGTATGTTCTTATAATTGTTTGTATTTCTTTGGTGTTGGTTGTGATCTCTCCTCTTTCATTCATGATTTTATTTATTTGGGACCTTTCTCTTTTCTTTTTGATATGTCTGGCCAGGGCTTTATCAATCTTATTAATTCTTTCCAAGAAGCAGCTCCTAGTTTCATTGATTTGTTCTATTGTTTTGTTTTTATTGTTTGTTTGTTTTTTTGTTTCTGTTTCATTGATTTCTTATCTGATCTTTATTATTTCTCTTCTCTTGCTGGGTTTAGGCTTTCTTTGTTGTTCTTTCTCCAGCTCCTTTAGGTGAGGTTTAGGTTGTGTATTTGAGACCTTTCTTGTTTCTTGAGAAAGAAACAAGATTTTGCTGTGTCCCACAGATTTTGAACCGTTGTGTTTTCATTATCATTTGTTTCCATGAATTTTTTCAATTCTTCTTTAATTTCCTGGTTGACCCATTCATTCTTTAGAAGGATGCTGTTTAGTCTCCATGTATTTGGGTTCTTTCTAAATTTCCTCTTGTGATTGAGTTCTAGCTTCAGAGCATTGTGGTCTGAAAATATGCAAGGAATGATCCCAATCTTTTGATACCGGTTGAGACCTGATTTAGGACCGAGGATGTGATCTATTCTGGAGAATGTTCCATGTGCACTAGAGAAGAATGTGTATTCTGTTGCTTTGGGATGAAATGTTCTGAATATATCTGTGATGTCCATCTGGTCCAGTGTGTCATTTAAGGCCTTGATTCCTTGTTGATCTTTTGCTTGGATGATCTGTCCATTTCAGTGAGGGGAGTGTTAATGTCCCCCACTATTATTGTATTATTGTCAATGTGTTTCTTTGATTTTGTTATTAATTGGTTTATACAGTTGGCTGCTCCCACTTTAGGGGTATAGATGTTTAACATTTTTAGATCTTCTTGTTGGACAGACCCTTTGAGTATGATATAGTGTTCTTCCTCATCTCTTATTATAGTCTTTGGCTTAAAATCTAATTGATCTGATATAAGGATTGCCACTCCTGCTTTCTTCTGATGTCCATTAGCATGGTAAATTGTTTTCCACCCTCTCACTTTAAATCTCGAGGTGTCTTCGGGTTTAAAATGTGTTTCTTGTAGGCAACATATAGATGGGTTTTGTTTTTTTATCCATTCTGATACCCTGTGTCTTTTGATTGGGGCATTTAGCCCATTAACATTCAGGGTAACTATTGAGAGATATGAATTTAGTGCCATTGTATTGCCTGTAAGGGGACTGTTACTGTATATTGTTT
Organism: Enhydra lutris kenyoni; assembly: GCF_002288905.1. Lineage (NCBI taxonomy): Eukaryota > Metazoa > Chordata > Mammalia > Carnivora > Mustelidae > Enhydra > Enhydra lutris. The sequence goes on from NW_019154102.1 coordinate 30,934,623, forward strand.
CTGTTCCTTTCTGATCTACTACTTTTAGGGTCTCTCTTTGCTTAGAGGACCCCTTTCAATATTTCCTGTAGAGCTGGTTTGGTGCTTGCAAATTCTTTCAGTTTTTGTTTGTCCTGGACGCTTTTATCTCTCCTTCTATTTTCAGTGATAGCTTAGCTGGATATAGTATTCTTGGCTGCATGTTTTTCTCGTTTAGTGCTCTGAATATATTGTGCCAGTTTTTTCTGGCCTGCCAGGTCTCTGTGGATAAGTCTGCTGCTAATCTAATATTTTTACCATTGTATGTTACAGACTTCTTTTCCGAGGCTGCTTTCAGGATTTTCTCTTTGTCACTAAGACTTGTAAAATTTAAGTGACAGGGTGTGGACCTATTCTTGTTGATTTTGAGGGAGGTTCTCTGCACCTCCTGGATTTTGATGCTTGTTCCCATTGCCATATTAGGGAAATTCTCTACAATAATTCTCTCCAATATACCTTCTGCTCCCCTCCCTCTTTCTTCTTCTTCTGGAATCCCAATTATTCTAATGTTGTTTCGTCTCATGGTGTCACTAATCTCTCAAATTCTCCCCTTGTGGTCCAGTAGCTGTTTGTCTCTCTTTTGCTCAGCTTCTTTATTCTCTGTCATTTGGTCTTCTATATCACTAATTCTTTCTTCTGCCTCATTTATCCTAGCAGTAAGAGCCTCCATTTTTGATTGCACCTCATTAATAGCTTTTTTGATTTCAACTTGGTTAGATTTTTGTTCTTTTATTTCTCCACAAAGGGCTTTTATCTCTCCAGAGAGGGTTTCTCTAATATATTCCATGCCTTTTTCGAGCCCAGCTAGAACCTTGAGAATCGTCATTCTGAACTCTAGATCTGACATATTACCAATGTCTGTATTGATTGGGTCCCTAGCCTTCAGTACTGCCTCTTGTTCTTTTTTTGGTGGTGCGTTTTTCCGCTTTGTCATTTTGTCCAGATAAGAATATATGAAGGAGCAAATAAAATACTAAAGGGGTGGCAACAACCTCAGGAAAATGCACTTTAACCAAATCAGAAGAGACCCCAAATCGTGGGGGTGAGAAAGGGGATAAAAAGAAGTTCAGAAAAAAAAATGAAAAAAGAAAACAAATAAAGAAAAAATATAAAAAAGAAAAATATCTATATATTAGACTGGTGACTAGAACAGGGTCACGCACTTAATTTTGGGAGTATTTTGGTCTCTTAGAAGAAACTACCTCCCAGAATTTTAAAGAATGAAAAACATATATAAGTGTAAACACAATGAAGGGATGGAATATGCCTATAAAGATGAAAAAAAAAATTTTTTTTAATTTCTAAAAAAGGAGTTGATAAAGTAAGTTCGTTGGGAGAATATAGAAAAAGAAAGTGGAGAGAAATTTGCTTGGGCTGGAGACTAGAACAAGCCCTGAGCTAGATTTAGGGTATATTTTGTTCTATTAGAAGAAGTTGTACCCCAAATATTTTAGAAGAAAAAATAATAATGAACGTTCAAAAATATTATTTTTTTATGAAAGGTATTGTTAAGATAAACTAGTTAAAAAATGTTAAAAAAGGAAAGGATAAAAGTTTAAAAAAATAAGCAGAAGAAAAAAATTAAATTAAAAAAAATTAAATTAACTGCAAGACTAAAGAATCATGGAGGGAAAGCTGTGAATTCCAAGCTTTGCTTTCTCCTCCTCTGGAATTCCTCTGTTCTCCTTGGTAAGTGAACTTGGTCTTGGCTGGATTTCTTGTTGATCTTCTGGGGGAGGGGCCTGTTGGAGTGATTCTCAAGTGTCTTTGCCTGAGGTGGAATTGCACCACCCTTACCAGGGGCTGGGCTAAGTAATCCACTTGGGTTTGCTTTCAGGAGCTTTTGTTCCCTGAATGCTTTCCATAGAGTTCTGGAGGATGGGAATGAAAATGGTGGCCTTCCAATCTCCTGCCTGGAGGAGCCGAGAGCTCGGGTCCCCACTCCTCAGTGCGCCCTCAGAGAAAAGTGCTCAATCACTCCCATCTCCCCGGCCTCCGGCTGTGCTCCAAGCTCACCCAGCCTGTGACCGGTTCAAGGTAACCCCGGGTTGAGAGCTCACTCCTCAGCTCTGTCTCTATAGCCGGCTTCCCCACTCTAATACCTGAGTGCTCTGGGACACTTAGACACCCCCGATCTTTCTGTGACCCTGCGGGACCTGGGCCACACTGCCCCCACATGGGCTTCACCCCGGTTTAGCCTCTGGAGTGATGTTTCTCAGTGGAGCAGACTTTTAAAAGTCCTGATTTAGTGCTCCATTGTTCTTCTGCTTGCCGGGAACCAGCCCCTCCCCCGCAGTCTATCTTCCCGTCGCTTTGGATTCACTTATCCGTCAGTCCTACCTTTCAGAAAGTGGTCGATTTTCTGTTTCTAGAATTGCTGTTCTTCTTCTCTTTGATCTCCATTTGGATTTGTAGGAGTTTGCATGGTTTGATAAGCTATCTAGCTGATCTCCTGCCACCTGATGTAGTCTCAGCCTGCTACTTCTCTGCCATCTTGACTCCCTCCTCAGCAGTGTGATATTTTTCTTCTGATATGTTGATGTGTATAAGCTTGAATACTATTTTTACTTTATGTAGTTGTACTATCATAATTGATTGGATTTTCAAATCACACTCAGTCTAATTAAAGAACTGTACCAGTGTCCAGTTTTACTAGTAATTTCAAGGATAGTCAGTCCTTGACTCACAACACAGTTCAGGGAACATCTCACATGGCCCAGTGCATCCTTCTTCCCCAAGCTGGACATGTGTTAAAATCTTATGTAAGGTTCCAAAGTGCAGTTTCAGCAAAGAAACTCAGTTTATGAAGTTTTCAGTCATAACTCAGTCATAATTCTGAAACTTGTATATTTATGCAACATTTTCTAGAAATACATTTCTCTTTCTCCCTTACTTTTCACTTCTTTCTTTATTCCTTCCTTCCGGCTCCCATCCTTTCTTTCTTAACAAAATTAATCCTTACATAGGGATGCCTTCCTAAGGTCATCTGATAAGTAAGGAGTCTTCTAACAAATATCCTTAGTCTATTTAACATGCCAGATAACAGGGAAAATAATCTCCATGTTAAATCACCTGATTTCTATTATTTGCCCAGTAAAAGTGAATAAGTGAAAAAGAAAGTGAATAAATGGATTGCAGCCCAGCTGCTTTAAATCATTCCCCAAGAGTCATTTGTCTTCTACAAAAATTAAGAGGAAAAAATACCTTGTACTTACATATTTGCCAATAATTTTATTCTCTATAGTTTTGAGTTTTTAACGTGTATCATTTACCTTTTACCTGCAGAATATCCTTATGCATTTTTCCCAGAAAGTATTTGTAATTCACAGAACCACACGTTTTATTTTTCTGAAAATTCTTTGACTGTCCTTTATTTGTTTTTTAAGATTTTATTTATTTATTTGACAGAGATCACCAGTAGGCAGAGAGGCAGGCAGAGAGAGAGAGAGAGGGGGGGGGGGAAGCAGGCTCCCTGCCGAGCAGAGAGCCCGATGCGGGGCTCGATCCCAGGACCCTGAGATCATGACCTGAGCTGAAGGCAGAGGCTTTAACCCCCTGAGCCACCCAGGCGCCCTGACTGTCCTTCATTTTTAAAGAATGATTTTGCCGGACATAGATTTCTAGATTGACATGTTTATTTTTTTCTATCAGTACATTACAGCTGTATGTCCATCATCTTCTCTATCTTATCTGTTTCATTAAGAAGACAGCTCTCATTAATATTATTTCCGGGTATGTAATATCTTATGGGCTTCCTCCTTATGATCACCTTAAAGATTTATCTTTGTTATTGTTTATCAGAAATTTCTCTTGATGTACTGAAGCATGGGTTCTCTCTCACTCTCTACCTCTTTCTTGCTCTTGCTCTCACTCACAACAGCCTTATTTTTCTTTTTTCCAGCAGGAGACTGTTGATATTTTTCAATCTGTAAGTTAAGAGTTTGTCATCATATTTAAAAAATATTGACCATATCCTCTATGTATTTTTCTTCATTCTCACTCTCTTTCCCATCTGTTTCCATAATAACATGCATTTTAGAACATATGGTATTAATCCTAGAGTCACTTAAGCTGTATTTCTTTTTTTTCTTCAAAATATTTATGTCTCTGCTTCACTTTAAATAATTCTACTGACCTGTTTTTAGTTCACTTTTTAAAAAAATTCTGCAATATTCAATCTGCTTTTAAGCCCATTTAATGCTTGTTTTAAATTTAAGAAATTTTATTAAAAATATTACTGAATCTTACTAATTTACTTAAATTCTCCTCTTTTGAAAAGAGCAAAGTAAATTTTGAATTAACTTGGAGAGTGTTAGCAGCTTTAAAATAACAAATATTTCTGTTATGAAAATGGAATATACCAACTTCAATGCCAAATATTCTTTTCAAGTATACCTGTAAATTGTACAGATTTATTCAGAGGTTTTTCACATCTGTAATTAACATTATTTCAGATATTAATATGTCACTTGATTTTGCTTCTATATATACTTACATATGCACATATATGCTTTTTACTGATTAAAATACTTTAGACCTTTATATTTTCTTTTTAGAAACTTTCTTTTTTGGGTGCCTGGTGGCTCAATTGGTTAGGTGTCTTCCTTGGGCTCAGGTCATGATCCCAGGGTCCTGGGATTTCTCCCTGCATCAGGCTCCACACTCGGTGGGAAGTCTACTCTCCCTCTCTCTCTGCTGTTACCCCTGCTTATGCTCTCTCCCACTCTGTCAAATAAATAAAATCTTTAAAAAAAAAAAAAAAGAAAGAAACTTTTTCATTGTTTCAACAGTAAAATAATGAATATTGATTGAAAAACCTTTCTTGTTCAAATGTGTATAGGAAATTTTTTTAACTTGTAATTTTTTTAAAGATTTATTTATTTATTGAGAGAGAGAGAGAGAGAGAGAGAGAGTGTGCTTGAGTGGGAGGGGCAGATGGAGAGGGAGAAAGAATCCCAAGCAGACTTCCTGCTGAGTGCTGACTGCAGAGCCAAGTGTGGAGCTTGATGGGAGGCTCAGTCTCACAACTCTGACATCACAACCTGATCCAAAACCAAGAGTCGGAAGCTTAACTGACTGCACCACCCAGGTGCCCCTATGTTTGGGAATTTCTAAATAAAGCATAGTCACATATTTAATAAATATATAGTTAAGATACAGCAAAACCTTTAATATACTAAACTGCATTGGAAATCCCTAAACTGAATACAGTTAAGTGTTTTTAAAACTTATTTGAGGAAAAAAAAATTTTAATTTTATCCTCAGGTGTTTTTTTTTTTTTTTTTTTTTTTTTTGGTCCATGAAACATACTTTGGCAAATGCTGCTCAAGACTGTCATTAACTATAATGTTTGCAAATTTTATTTCTCCTTCTTTCCCTGTTATAAAAGAGTTTTGTAATTCAAGAGTGCGTGTTGAATTTTTACCAAATTTATGTGTCATTGACGGAGGTAGGCTGAATACTTTTAAAAAATACAGCAGTGATTACATTGTATATATATATCTTATTTTTAAATAAAGAGGAACCATTGTCTCTTACATCTAGCCATTTCATGCTATTGCATAAAGTAGGGACTTCCTCATCATCAAATTATATAGGTCCATGCAACTGAAAAGTAGTGAATTATAAAATTTCTAAAATTGGGAGAAAGTACAGGGCATGAATGAGTGAGCTCCTTCCTTTTATGTCATTAGAGAAATTCATTCTCAAGTACATATATCATTTGCTTCTATATGACTTATATTTACCTGGCCAAACTTGTTCCTTGCAAACTTGAGATCTGATGTTAGGAAGGATAATTTAATTCATCCTTTCTTCCTTCCTTCTTTTCTTTTCTCTTCCCTTCTCTCCTTCCTTTCTTTCTTTCTTTCCTTCTTTCTTTCAATTTTTTTTTTTTAATGAGGGAGAATGGGGAGAGGGGCAGCAGGAGAGGGAGAGAGAGAATCTTAAGCAGGCTCTACTCCTATATGGAGCCCAGTGTGGGGCTGGATCTCACAATCCTGAGATCATGACCTGAGCCAAAATCGAGTCAAACGCTTAGCCGACTGAGACACCCAGGTGTCCCTGGATAATTTAATTCTGAATCTAATCATATCACCTACTTCAATCTGCAATACTAATATTAAATCTAATATTTTGATAGCAAGAAGAGAAGTTTGTGATTATTTTGTATCTTTAAATAGCCAAACATTTAAATATATTTGCATTTATATAACCAATTTTGTCAGAGTCAATTTTGGTAATGCAATACTGTGGGTTTTGATGTGTTGATATATTTGGTAATTCTATATATCCAGTTCCATGTGAAATTAGTTTATAGCAAAGATCAGCAAACTTTTTTTTAAAAGGGCCAAATAATAAATAATTTGGACTTTGTGATTCAAAAGTGTAACTGTTGCAGATGAATTGACATGACCACTTTTCAATAAAACTTGGTATAATAAAATGGGCAGTAAACTGGATTGGGCCTGCTGGTTATGGTTTACCAATACTGGTCTGTAGATTTCTTGTGCATTTACATATGTGTGTGTATATCTGTACTTTTTTGAAAAATTATTTTTTACTGTTAGGTTATGTCACAGTCATAATTTTTTGAAAAGTTTTAAAACAATGTTTCTATTATAAAATACATACCAAATAATATAATTATTTATTAACTGAATTCTTCACAGTCCTTTCAGTAAATCCATCTAGTCTAGGGCACTTTGAAAGGTTAAATTTCAATACCTGCTTCCTCATTTTATTTTATTTTATTTTATTTTTTTATTTATTTATTTGTCAGAAAGAGAGAGAGAGAGCACAGGCAGACAGAGTGTCAGGCAGAGGCAGAGGGAGAAGCAGGCTCCCCACAGAACAAGGAGCCCGATGTGGGACTTGATCCCAGGACGCCGGGATCACGACCCGAGCCGAAGGCAGCTGCCCAACCAACTGAGCCACCCAGGCGTCCCTCATTTTATTAATCAGAAAATTATTTGTACTATTGAGTCAATTTGCTTATTTATATTTTCCTTTAAAAGCGATTTGCATGGGGCGCCTGTGTGGCTCAATTGTTTAAACCCTCTGCCTTAGGCTCCAGTCATGATCCCTGGGCTCTGCTCAGCAGGGAGCTTGCTTCCTCTTCTCTCTCTCTGCCTGCCTCTCCACCCACTTGTGATCTCTCTCTCTCTGTCAAATAAATAAATAAAATCTTTAAAAAAAAAGTGATTTGCATGTGGAATTTTTGGAATGATATTTAATTTAATATTTACCTATTAATGAATTTCCATCATAATCTAATAATAGTTATATGTTCATTCTCCTGACTAGGTATGTTTTAATATTAATAAGTTAATAATTTAATATTATTTAATATTTACCTTAGGTTCTTGGTTCTGTGGTATAGTGCATATATATTTTAATGATTTATTATAAGTGAAGTTAGCTTTGTTTTATCCAAGCACTGTTATTTTGCTATTTTATTTACTTCTGCTTTCCCTTACATTAATTTCTTCTTTGTTTGGATTGATTTATTTATTGTACATCACCTTTTTAATCCACTGAGCCACCAAGGCACCCCTGTACATCACCTTTTTATAGTTGAGTACTAAATTCATTTTTAAGATATGTGTGACCCTTTTGTTTTTTTAAGAGTTAAAGTTTTTGTTTTGCTTCCTTTTTTGTGTAATTTATAACAAAGCTCTTATTTTATGTTTTTTCTTTCTCTGTCTTATTTCTTTATGTTTTTCCTTTCTCTGTCCAAAGAAGAGTCTCAGAGCCTTTGTGTTTGGGGGGGCTAGGTTTCTATTGCTTGTTTTGTTGTATCTAAGAATAATTAGTAGGAAGAATTCATGGTCAGAGATGATGTAAGATTTAAATTCCATCTGTTCAATGTATATAGAGATTTTCTTATGCCTAATACAGATATGTACATATATGTATGTGCCTAATACACTAATACACTCTAAAATTTTTAACAGTTTGAGAGATTGAATATACAGATGGACATGGTCTTAAATAAAAAAGCAGAACTCTGACCAACAATCCTTGTAGCAACCAGTCCAAGAAGTCAAACCACAACCTCTAGCAATCACCTAAAATAGCCAAAACTTTATCCATAACTGACAGCTTCCATAATTCTGTACCTCTCCCCTGCTTATGACTAAGTCCAACCAAAGCCAGAAGTGCTTCCTTAAACAATCTCATGGAACACCCAATCTTTATTCAGCCCACCTCTAGCTTCCCCATGCCATTAGCCTTCAATAAAAACATATTAACCTGAAGCTTCTCTCTTCTCCATTCTAAAGCTTCCCCACCTCTCCATTTTTAGGTTTCTGCCATTCACAGATTGTGACTGACTTTCTTGCCATTTCATGCTCTGAAAAAATACCCTTTGCTTATTCTCATTTGGATGGTCTTCATTTTTTTCAAGGTCAGTGCAATTTGACAGGGGTAAGGAATTCTCTTCATTGCAGTGTTAATCCTCCACAACCATACATTCATTACACATGTAATCACACACACACATACACAAACACACACACACACACACACACACACACACACACACCACTCACACTCACAGGCAGCAATCATATATACACATAAATGAAACTACATATTTACATATGTATGCTTATCTATATCTGGAGAAGGGAGGCCATCTGGTATCTTTCTCTCCCATGGGATATAGGTAAGGTTGTTATAAATCTAAATTCTATGGCCTATAAAACCATCGTTCCTCCTCTAGACTTCTGGAATTTGCAGTGAATTTAATCTCCTATGAGATAGCCAAGTCTCCCATATTATTTGAAACTACTTATTTAGAAGTACTAGTGAGACATGGAAGCTTACTAAGTATTTTGTGGATTATTTTGTAGGAGAATGGGGGAGGAATTTGCATCACATACTGCAGAATAAGACAATTTCTAATTTCATAGTCGACATTTCCTTTAAATTCCTTATTCAGGTATCCTTTAAACTAAATATTTTTCTCCTTCCCTCTGTGTCACTACTTCTCTCCTGGGTGCTCCATTCCCTTCAAATTTCCCTTCAGAACTGCTAATTCCACTGTATCTGATTCCCTTCCCTATTTTAAAATTTAATTTAATAATTTAAGCAACTTATTTTTATTATTTTATTTATGCTGATAAACATGTTCAGTGCTATATGCTGCTCTTAATATATCCTATAGAGTTTAATATATAGTATTTTTTGGTCATTATGTTTTAGAAATTCATTATGTTTAGAAAATTCTTAAATTTGAGTTTGTATTTTTTAACTCAAGAAATGTTTAATAGATGAGTTTAACTCTTTAACTCTAGACTCATAGACATTTTTTTCTTTCCAAGTTTTTATTTAAATTCCAGTTAGTTAACATAAAGTATAATTTTAGTTTCAAGTATAGAATTTAGTGTTTCATCACTTACATACAACACCTTGTGCTCATCACAGCAAGTGCCCTCCTTAATCCCCATGACCTCTTTCACCCATCCCTACCCACCCACCCACCTCCCCTGTGGTAACAATCTGCTTATGCTCCATAGTTAAGAATCTGTTTCATGGTTTTCCTCTTCCCTCCCACCATGTCTGTTTATTTTGTTCTTAAATTTCACATTTGAGTGGAATCGTGTGGTATTTGTCTTTCTCTGTTATGGAAGTTTCCGAGTTTTGTTACCTAAATATAATCAACTTTTGCAAATGTATCCTGGACAGTTGAGAAGAATGAGTGGTCTCTATTATCAACATACAGAGTTTTGATATATATCCATAAGATTTATTGTATCTATTTTCTACATTTTCTGTTGCCTTTTTGTGTACATCTGATCTGTCTTGGAGTGAGAGAATTGTATTATTGTGATTCTGTGTCTACTTACACACCCTGTAGTTTTTTTTTTTTGTCATAGAAGTAGTAGGTTATTGGGAGCATGAATATTCATAAATATTATAGTTTCAATTTAACTTGTTGTATTGAAAAGTGTTTTAGTATTGAAAAGTGTTCTTTGTCACATTTCATGTTTTTGGACTGGTCTTCTGTTTTGTCTGAAATGGCATTACTTGCTGCTCTGTTTCTGTTTTCCCATAATATTTTTGTTCTTCCTTTTATTTTTTAGTCATTCCGGATTACTGTGTCTTAAATATGTCTCTTATGTACATTGTATAGTGGAGACTTGTTTTCTAAGACAAACTGAAAACAATTTATTTTAATGCGTGAATTAAGTGAATTTAATATGTTGATATGATTCATATGTTTGAACTCAATTCTTCTATATTTTACAGTTATATATGTTTTTTGCTATGTTTTATTTTCTGTAAGATGTTTATTATTTTACATAATTATATTAAATGTGAGTATATATCTAAATATATAAATATACATACATATTTATTTATATTTAAAATTTTAGATTACCTCAGACCCCTGTTTACTTATTTAACCTTGTACTATCTGGCCTATTAATTTCTATCCAATATAATGAACTTTTTTTCCTTTTTTCCAATATAATGAACTTTATTTTCCTTTGCTCTACTTCCCAATCCTAATTTTTTTGGTTATATTATTTCTTTGTTACAACGCATAACAATTGTTTATTAGTCTTCCTGTTTTTCACCTTTCTCTTAGTATTACATGTACATTTTATAGTATTTTTAAAAGTTCACCCTCAGTTCATAAGCTAAAATTTTCTAGGTTGTTACTTTGGTAGATAAAGCTCTCCCTCTAGTACATTACTCAAGAAATGTTTATGGGTATAGAATTCACCTATCTCTGTCTCTTTCCCTTTTTATTTGTAATTTATTTTTTAGAAGAAAATGGATAGTCTTATAAACATGTTCATAGTTGGATTTCAATGATTTTACCCTCAGAGAGGAGTTCAACAAGTCCTCTGTTCTTTGTATTTCCCGTATACTGAGAGTTAATAGAGAATCTTGATCAGATTCGGATTCATTTTGAAAAATTAGCTTTGCTTTGTATTCACTGGCCGACCACTGGTGATGCTATACATGGATCCTCTAGAGTAGTTTTATGGTAATTTTTATAAAAATATTTAACTGTTTACTTAGTAACGCATGAATAAATAAATATGGTAGGTCTTTGATGTTATGACTATTATTGAGTATTTATTGTGCTGTAGGCACTATTCTCTTTCATTTAATTTAGTATGAACTCATACTTAACAGAGACATTAAATAAATGACCTCAGTGATGAGACTGATGGGAAAGAGCTCATAATTTAAACCCAGCCAGCTTTGTGCTAAAGACCACATATTTAATCACTAGGCTGTACTACTCTTCACATTTCCCAGGCATTGATATAAAATTCATATAACACATAGTAGGTTTTATATTCTGTCTACTATTTATCCAATTCACAGAATATAAGATGTAGAAAAACAGAAAAAAGGATATGTATCAGATGAGAAGGATTTTTTGATTTCTTAAATCTAAGTTACTAGCAGTTGTCTCCCTCCCAAATGAGAGCAGTGTCCTCCAACTTTATGCCAAGTGCACAAGAAAAACACAGTGGGGTATAACCCCTAAAGATACTGGTAGAGTGAGAGTTAAGAGTTGGACTCTAGTTAAGAGATCAAAGATCTGAAACCAAGTCTTAAGAGAAAAACAACATGTTTAATTTATGACTTTGTAGTTCAAGAAATTATCTGTCTTTGACTTAGGGTAGAAATACTGTGACCTTATGCAAGAATAAATAAGGAAATATTTCTTTGAGATCTAGAAATGGGTAGTATATTAATGAGAGTGTAGGTTTCAATCTAAAGACTGGAAAATGAGGCAGGATCCATCTTCTGATGTCTGAAAGACCTGGGTATACATAAAGTCAAAGGAGAAAGTTACCCAGGGACTCTTAACAGGGATATTTGTTGGAGATGGCAGAACATAAAAAGTTGTGTGCATGCAACAGATATTTCTTTGTTCATATATAATCAGTTCAGATCATTGCTCATCTCTGCCCATTCAGTACCTGAAGAAGAGGTAAAGAGATTTCTTTTGACACTTAGAAAATTGGTGTGTGATGAAAATTGGCTCAAACCGGTCTAATACTGGCTTCACAGGAGCAAACAAATGTTTTTAGAAATACATGATAGGGCGCCTGGGTGGCTCAGTGGGTTTAAAGCCTCTGCCTTCAGCTCAGGTCATGATCTCAGGGTCCTGGGATGTAGCCCCGCATGGGGCTCTCTGCTCAGCAGGGAGCCTGCTTCCTCCTCTCTCTCTCTCTGCCTGCCTCTCTGCATACTTGTGATCTCTGTCAAATAAATAAATTTAAAAAAAGAAAAAAAAATACATGATAAATGTCATTAATTCATAAGAGCACTCCACCCATTGATTAAAGCTCTTCTTTAGTCTACTTAAAATTAAGTGATTCAGTCTTCTAGGATACAGAAGAACTGAGAGGTTCTGTTTACTAGTTCACGTGAGTTCAATATTGGACCTTGAATTAATATATTTCACACACCAAAGGGATATATGGGAATTATTATTTTTTAATTACAACCCTAAAATGAAGACCCAAAACAAAAATTCTTCCTGAATTCAACCATTTTTTAAAAGTATCCTGAAAGTTATTTGGGTTCTTGCTTTGGAGAAGTCATTAAAAAATAAAAAGAAAAATGTTGGCCAACTATGGGCATATCTGAGTTCCAGAAAAGTTGAGTTTTCATCTTGGAAGGGAAACTATTTTCTTTGATGCTTTTAAGTATTTCTTTTCTACAAATGTGTATTAAAGTGAGAATAGGAAAGAGGAATGTACTCTTGTTCCTGATAAAATTTAAAGTAAATTGGTGGTCCTTCTGAAAATTTATTGTCCATGTCTACCAAGAGTTCTGTGAGTCATACTTAAAAAAGTAGACAACCGTGGAATAAAAGAACTATATTCTGGGATATAACTTGCTGCTTATTTTTTCTATGTCCCTTGAAGGAGCCAGGATAAGAAATTCTTTCTAATCTTGCCTTGTGGAGCAAATTATTATACTTTCATGACAAATAAGTAGAAATTGAATTGAGGGTCCTGGGGATCTCACAAAATTCTTCGTCTTGTGGCGTAGCAGAAATGGTTTCAAACTTAAGCTAAATGACTCTAAAAATATAATGAGATTGAGATTTTATGATATTGTGTATCCCTTGTAGATCACATGACAAAGTGATAATAAATAATGACCTACTAAAATAGGGAAAGAGAACTGATAAAACACGAAAATACAAAACAAATATTAGTTAAGCTATGTTTCTGCTGCCTCTGGCACAGTAAAAAATGCAACAAAAAATTAAAAAACAATAAAAACTGAAAAAAAATCTCAAAAAATACTTTTAGCAAGAAATTGAGTCTTTTATCACAAAAGAAGTAAGGGTAAAAAGGTTTTCTCCATATAAAATATATTGCCCTTCTTTTATTTTGTTCTCATTTTTTTCTGTTCCCATTACTAGTCAATCGTTCAACTTTGTGATTTCAATCTTATATACTGCTTATTCAAGCAAGGTCTTGAAGTTCCTCAACTTTGAAGTTCAGTTAAATTACACTTAATTATGATTGCATATTGGCTGCCAAGAAGATAGCAGATACACACATGACACACAAATGGATTCCAATTATGAAATTCATATATTTCTTGGCTGTTGAGAGTCTTTATCTCTAGATAGTGTTCCTGAAATTAAATTCATTCTTAGGCCTTCCTAAGTGCTTATATTATGTGTGTTCATATGAGAATTCTGAAGTGACTCTATTATTGATATAGAAATTCTGCAACCCATGGATACTGATCATAGTCCTTCTTTTTTTTTTTTTTTTTGAGCTATTTTTAAATCTCACTCACCTTTTCTTGGTTAAATATCCTTAAGGCTTAATGAGCTTTTCTTCTTCCTAGTTTATGCATGTGAAATCATGATGTGCTTCATTCCTAGAACATAGTAGGCTTCCAGGAAATACAGGCTGACATTTCATCAGAAGTCTGTGATGAGGGACGCCTGGGTGGCTCAGTGGGTTAAGCCGCTGCCTTCGGCTCAGGTCGTGATCTCAGGGTCCTGGGATCGAGTCCCGCTTCGGGCTCTCTGCTCGGCGGGGAGCCTGCGTCCCCCTCTCTCTCTCTGCCTGCCTCTGTCTGCTGTGATCTCTCTCTGTCAAATAAATAAATAAAATCTTTAAAAAAAAAAAAAAAAGAAGAAGTCTGTGATGAATGAAAACTCTTGCAACCAATTTAGTGTTGGATTTCATTCTGTATCTTTGTTTTTGTTAGATCAGGCCTTCTGGCTCTCTGAAGTGTCTAATGTGTCGTTTTTGTATCATTAAAGGAGTTATCTCATATAGTAATGTGACTCTACCATTAGCGTGATGGAAATAATCTAATTTACTCTTTTCATATTAAAATAATAATGTAACTGCCATTTAACATGCACATCACATACTGAAAATTGCATTATCTATATACCGTATTATCTTATTTCAGCTTCAAGGAATGCTGTGAAACAAGAACAGTAGCTCTTGTTAGCCATTTCTTACCTCATTTTATTGGTAAGAACACTGAAACTCAAAGATGTAAATTGATTTTTTCAAGGTCAGCCAGCCAAGAAGCAGCAGAGACAAAACTCCAGCTGCGGAGTTTTAGCCTCTGACCTGGTACTCTTTTTACTATAACATGCATCCTCCTGCATCATCAGCCTTATGATCTTTAAAAAAGAAAAAAATACTGGCCTATGTTACACCCATGTCCTGCCCATCTTACTCTGCCTTATATTTCAACAACTGAGAAATACGAGGAATTAAAATGTATGATGATTGATAACAGCCTACGTTCATAGGCTGGGATTTTGGCATCTCTGAATAAATCAAAGCTCTTTGTCAGGAGATTAAGGAATCATTGAGGGCAAAAAAGAAACTGCTTCAAATTTCTCAGAGAAAAGAGAACAAACAAATTAAATACACTGTCATAATGCAAATTACCTTTTGATAATAATCCACAGGCTCTTTATGAACACTTATTCTTTGCCATGTAATTTTGGAGGTAGGGCTGGAAGGAACATTAAGGTCAAATAAATTAATTAAAACTATTCGTGGCAAGGCAGTTTCAATTCTAATTGATATTAACTGAGTTTTTAAATTTATTAATTGCAGACTTATCTGGAAATAACTGCAGATAAATTAGAAAACTGTATGAAAGAGAGAAAGAAAGAAAGAGAAAAGGGAGAGTCTTAAATTAAGAAATCAAGGGTGAGTTACAATTGTAGCTGGCAACACTCCAGAGGTGGAATGATCCTTAAAGGTTACTTATTCTAATGTTCTCAGTGCACTTATAATGAAGCCAAAGACCACAGAGGGGAAAGGTCCACAGAGAGAAATTGAAGACATGTCATGGGCAGAAATAGGACTGGAATTCAAATCTCCTGACTTCTGTTCCTTTTCTTTTTCTATGCTGCCTCTAGATGCCACCTCTTTATTTATACAGAGCTTGGTATAGAATTCAGTCACCATTTCTAGCATTTTAGCCAAGACTCAAAAACAGAGGAGGGAGAAAGCTTTGTAGTGGAAGAAAGGGAAAGATTTAGGTATGATTAACTTGGGAAAGCCTAAGACAGGCCATTTAGAAGTAGGGCATCCTATTGTGGTTTGTTAGGGGTGCACATTTGCCTTTCTCCAGTTGGTTCTAAATCAAAAGTGGGACAAATATTAGGAAAGCTATCAATTTTTAATCAAGTCTTGACCATTTAGGGATTGCTGTATTTATGGGTTATTGTTTGGCTTCATGGACTGGTTGCTGCAGGTAGTAGTCTAATTTCCTTTTATTGTTACTGTAGACAATAGGTTGGCTTCCTGGGCTGATTCCTGCAGTTTATGGCACAAAGTTCTGTTTTTTATACAGTGTGGCCATTGCTTGTTTTCATTCTCAGTCTTTCAGTCTCCCCTTTGGATCTCTTACTTGCAGAGGTTGACCAATTCAGGGATGGTTGAAGACCCATATCTTCACCTTTTAAAGCTTGCTCAGTTGTCTTTATAGTCAACTGTATTACAAGATCTTCTTGAACTTTTAGCTATCCAGTCATCATGGTGATCATCTGATAAGAGAGCAACTATGTGGAAGCATTTAAAACACTGGATAGAATGCAGCAGACCAGTATTATGACCCTGTGACAGAAATAAGGACAATTAATAGTCTCTGTAAGGTGCTTCAGATGCCATTTGCCCAACCCAGATCAAAAGAACAAATCTCATAGGCTGTAAGGATCAGCTTTATAAAGCCAAGTAGCTTTTTCCTTGAGACTGTCTCATCTTGCCTATCTCATTGGTCCAAGTACAACAGAAGTATTAGCAAAGGTATAGATACCACCTTGACCAGTCAGCAAGAAACCTAGAGGAATATGATTGTCTATTACTACTTGTGCCAATGAGTTGAGATTGATCTAGATTCCATTTAGGTCAGAAGTGTGTCATTAGGGGCACCTGGGTGACTCAGTCGGTTAAGCGTCTGCCTTCGGCTCAGGTCATGATCCCAGGGTCCTGGGATGGAGCTCCACATTGGGCTCCCTGCTCATTGGGAAGCCTGCTTCTCCTTCTCCCTCTCCCACAGCTTGTGTTCCCTCTCTCGCTGGGTCTCTCTCTGTCAAATAAATAAAATCCTAAAAAAAAAAAAAAAAAAAAAAAGTGTGTCATTAATAACTTCTGCCAGAGTTAGTGATGGGTGTTTTAAGCTTTTTCTGTTTGTATGATTCTCCCCAGTAGAAACACTGCTCTGATTGTTTGCATAAACTGTGAGTCAGTAATTCCCCCAGGTAGTATCTCTGAATAACCAAGAGTAGCCTCATTTTGGAGCTTATGACTGAATTGGACTTTCCAATGTTTGTGATTTATAGAATTAGAATTAGGATCATTGTGTATAAATAGATCACCAAAATATTGTTATTAAAATATATGACATATATTTGATATTAAAATATATGACATATTAGTCTGAGGCAAACATGATTAGACATCTGGCCACAAAAGAAGTTATATCCAGTAGGAGCTTATGGAGATCCAGAAATAAAGTTCTGGACCCTAGGTTGTGGATAGTTGGATTCCTGTTAGTCTCTTCCAGGCAATATTTGGTCCATCACACTATAAAGGTTATTGAATTCATATTTAGAATTATTTAAAGTCTAATCAATAGATTATAAAAATTGGTTCTTTTTCTAGGAAAGAGAGATAATTTTGTGTTACAGGTTGATTAGTTTAATATCAGTCACCCATGTAGGTTAAAATGGAAATACCATCAATTATGATTCACTGTGATCTCATTTTGATAAAAACTGAAATTGTCCAGTTTTCCATCATAGGGATCTGGTGAATGTGACATATCCAAAAGTTGGTAAGATTGAGAGATGTGACTACTGTTTGAAATAATATGAGGATGGCATTAGTATGAGTATGTCCTGACCTAATAGTTACAATAAGAAGGGGATAAAAGAGAAAAAGAGCCACTGTTGGTGAGCAACAAGGTATCTATAGAGAGTAAGAAGAATGATTTTAAGAAGATGCATTTTAATTTTTTACAAAAAGGAAACAGAGATCTTCATCTGACATAGTGGATAGAAATCGTCCACTATCATTATCATCTGCTTATTCCAAAGGTCTTGGATCATCTTTCTGCTTTTGGAGATCATACGCTTCTGGAGAATTTCTGAGATCTTTAGTTTGAGGTTTCCTGTTGATAAGACTTTTCAATTGTGTAGAATTCTGAATTTCTTCTTAGTTGTGAAACATGAATCCAAGGATAACTCCTGGTGTTTCACTGCAATATTTGTTATTAACAATACCTGATCTTTATCCCTTCCAGTGAATTCCAGATTTTTTTTTTCCTTCTCTGATGGCTCTTCCAATAGACAAAAGATCATGAAAAGACTGTTAGGAGAATGTTTAAGAAGGTGGCCTTAACCTGTTGGTGATAGGAATGGATGCAAAATTTTGCCATGTCTACATGAAGTAAGACAAGACCTTCCTGTTACAATTTCATAGGGGAGGTAGAGCTTCCCATACTTACAAAAGAGTGGACTATATGGCCATAAACAAAGGAGTGGACTATATGGCCATAAGGGCTAGCCAGGAGTACCTTTGGCTAAGGGATCTCAAGGATCTCTGAAAGTTTTGCTAATTTTAGTTAATATGCTCTTGGTCCTCTCATCATTTCCAGAAGATTATAAATATAAGGTCAATGCAGTTTATGACTAAGGGGTAATGCTTTACAGAGTTCTTTTATAATGATTCCCATAAAGTATGTGCCTCAATTACTTGATATAAAAGTTGGGATGCCCCAGGTTGCAAAGAAAAACTAATCAGATTTTTAGTGGTTGCATGAGCTATAGCCTTTTGTCAAGGAAGTTGCTTCACCTCATCCTGAAAATATATTTGTTAACCAAAAACATATTCAAATCTAGTATGGTGTAGATGTTGGATAGAAAAATGTTTTAGATAAGTGTTCTGAGAGAAAAGTAATCTCCAAAACAGACCTTTTGTGTATTAAAAGGAAGATGGTGGTGATATAATGTGAATAGTAGAGAACTGTTCCAGTGACCACTATCTGTGGCAAATTGGCATCTGCTGATAAATATGAGAGTATTTTACTGGGGTTACAGGACAAGATCTAAGTTTACAGTAAGTCATATGATAATATATATGTTACTGTATTTCCAACTCTTATGCTTCCTTCCCTTCCCCCCCACAAAAAATCCTGTTCATCTTTCCCTTCCTATGGACTAGATTCACCTTCTGCTTGAGATATAACAGAAAGACTAATATCATAACATATTTTATTTCTGCAAGAGTACCAGTTCTGCTTGTAAGAAAACTTCAAGGTCACAGAAGTATTTTCTAGCTCCATAAATAGTAGGTGAAATAACTGACCTTGAGAGTACTTCCCTCTGGGTTCCTAGTGAAGGAATATCTTACTAACCTTTGAGAAAAGGGTGAGAAAGATGAGGTGTTAAATATACCCATGTTATCCCCAAAATGTTGTCCAGTAATTGTGTCTCTCCAAAAAAAAAAAAAAAATTGATCAGATGGCCTAAAGAAAAAAGTAAGATTCAAACCAAACCAAAATGAAAGAACCCAGTATAAAACTAAACTGCGATAAGAGAAATCTCTAATAGTGTTGCCATCATACACACACACACACACACACACAGACACACACATAAGTAGGCTAACATCTAGATATTTGGGAGTATGATAATGTCTTTCTATCAAATATTCTGTATAAAAAGAAAATTTAAAATTAATATTGAAAATAAATACATGGTCTTACTAGTTAATGTTATAAATTAGAATATTCTTCAATGACTGCTTTTATGGATACAGATGGGGCCATACATCTCACCTAGTCTTCACCAACAATTATAAAGTAGTGCCACTGTATGCAAAGGGATGTTTACCAGTACTGAGGTATATACTGTAACACATTTTCATAAATAATAGCTAAAAGCCTCTCCACTATGAAGGCTTATTTAACTTCCCTCCTTTATTGTTGTCTAATGCTGACTTTGTACCACTCTTGTGAATTTTTACTTATTACGTTTGTAATTTGTATATCGTGTATAAATATATGTACATTGAATATGTACAAATAATACATAATTGTATATGTATTGTAATTGTATAATTATATATAATGATCTGCCAAATATTCCATTCTGTGGGTGGGAGCAGTTTTATTTGTCTTCAAACTTAATATTCGTACTACATTTGGGATATGTTAAGCAATCAGAATCTATTGATTCAATGAAGGGGTTTTCATATGACAACTACAATCTTTAATTACAATTTCATATTACAATCTCATACAGTGAAACACTTCCTTTAGTTCATTCGATATTAAAAAATTTTGCATGAGGTAGGTCAAAGTTCATTGGCCCCATTTGCAATGTTAGAAGACAGACCCAAGAGTTAAGGTCCCTTTTCAAGTTATCATTACAAATAAATGGGTTTCTAAATCAAGGCAAATCTTTGATTCCTAATACAGTGGGCACTCCCTACCACTTTACTGTGTATAAAATAGGCAGCACACCATTAAGACCAGTGTTTATCTTACTATCTTAGACAGTGAATAATGCTATGCTATCAGTTCAGCTTTGAGACTACTAAGAGTAAATACTAACCTAAATTCATTGTCCTTATGAGTTTATAGTGTTTCTGGTATCAGCACAAATGTTTTTCCCTTGTAATTATATAATCTTTAATAATACAATTGAATGTACTAACACCATGAATCATATGAATCTCTGAAGGAAGAGGCCATCTAATCTCCACATTATCTCAAGGAACAAGTAGAGGTAGAAAATTAAGAATATGCCTTCCTACAACAGGGCCGTCAGAGAGAAGAGTGCATTTGTCACCAAGCCACTTGAGGGCACCACAACATCTAAGGACATGGCATTTTTGTTTCATATTCTACCATGTAATAAAAACTTTACATTCTTTTATAATTTTTTTTAAATTTTATTTATTTGACAGAGAGAGAGATCACAAGTAGGCAGAGAGGCAAGCAGAGAGAAAGGAGGAAGCAGGCTCCCCACTGAGCAGAGAGCCCGATGCTGGGCTCAATCCCAGGACCTTGAGATCATGACCTGAGCGGAAGGCAGAGGTTTAACCAACTGAGCCACCCAGGCGCCTCTGCATTCTTTTTCAATGTTCTTCCAGGATTCCAAAATAAGTTTCTTCATATATCTTCTCTGCTTAAAATGCTCTGGTCTTTCCCTCTCTCAGCCTGTAGCATCCTCTTATTATCTTGTCCTAAATTTCCCACTTGGTTTCATACCCCAAATTTCTAACACTCACAAGCTCCAGTAGTCATTGGGAACTGTCCATTTATTCTCTTTATGACTTTCCAACCCTACTCACCCTCAGTACTTTCATTCTTTTTTTCCTTTTGGTAGATGATCTATTTCACGTGGAATTTCTCCCCAGTTCTCTGAACAGGAAGCTGCTACAGTTTTGCTCAATGGTCTCTTGGGAGACTCCACAATCCTCCCAGACAGCTAAAATTTCCTTTTAGTATTCAGTGAGTCTTACCTCAGTAAGACTAAAACCTTGGGGGACAAATTTGTATTTTTTTTGCCTTTTTCTCTCAAGGAACTTCAGTAGGGTCTGAAATGAGATAACATGAATATATATTTCTTCATGAATCAGCTGTATGCCTCAGTTCGCAATAGACAACAATGGAGTCACTTAAAGTGAACTGACTGTCATGCATAGCTGACATACTGTGTAGCATAAAGGTTAGGCCATGGGCTTTAGAGCCAAACTCCCTAAGTTTAAGTTCTGGCTCTGCTGTTACCTGCTGTGTTTTGAGTTAATCTCTCCCAGCCTCAATTTCCTTGCTTATAAGTTGGATAATAGCAATACCAGTTGTATATGGCAATTGCAAAAAAAAAAAAGAAAAATTAATTAATACATCACAAGAAGTATGGGATGCCTGAGTGGCTCAGTAGGTTAAGCACTCAACTCCTGATTTCAGCTCAGGTCATGATCTCAGGGTCACGAGATCAAGCCCCACACTGCCCTCTGTACTAGACCTGGAGCCTGCTTAAGAGTCTCCCTCCCTTTCCCTTTGCCCCTTCCCCACCCATGCCCAGACTCACTGTACTCTTTCTCTTTAAAAAAAAAAAAAAAATTAGGTGGTATGTCTAGTGACATTCTTAATGAATGAATGCATAAGAAATAAAAATGAGAATACTGTTCTATTTTTCTGGACCATATCTCACCTCTACCAAATCATTCTGCTTGGGAAATCCCTTATTCATTCACCAAGGCTCAAATCAAATACACTCTGGTATTTCAAAGCATTATTTATTTTCTTTGATGTCCAATGCTGTCGCTACTAAACATGTTTGAATTTTTAAGTGTAAACTAACTAAAATTAAATTTAATTAAAAATTTACTTCTTCAGCCATGTTAGCCACATTTCAAGTGCCTCATAGACACATGAAGATAGTGACTAGCATACTGTGTTAGATCAGTTATAAGACATTTCCAACATTACAGAAAGTTATGTTGAACAGTGTTTTATCTAAGACAGACTGGAAAATTGTTTCAGTAATAACCCTCTGTAATACTGAGTATTATTTTTAATGTACTTAAATACATATATAAAATATACTTACATAAATATATGCATTTAAAGGATATATACACATCCTTTACAAATACATAAACATATACTTTATACATGTTTATGTTATATATATACATATTTACATAAGAGATATAGCTATATATTCTTTTTTTAATTAATTAATTAATTTATTTATTTATTATTAATTTTATTTTATTTATTTATTTTTTTAAAACATATATTTTTATCCCCAGAGGTACAGGTCTGTGAATCGCCAGGTTTACACATTTCACAGCACTCACCATAGCACATACCCTCCCCAATGTCCATAAACCCACCCCCCC